>NC_134459.1:89511307-89827557 GCF_047948215.1 Lycorma delicatula | reverse complement strand
GGAAAATCTAAGCCTAGTCTGTTATTCTACAAAATTAAACTTTTTGAAAACATCACCTTCAAAAATTTCAAAATAGCTATCTTAATTTTTTAATCTTCAATATTTTTGTAATTATTTGTTTGATCAAATTTTTACTTATTACCAAATTTATTAAGCATTTTATTTTGAACAAAATTACTTCTCATTTGTAAAAATTCGTTGACAATCGAGTTATTGCAGACAATTAACCAGGCAGTACACTAAATATTTTTAATAATTTTTATTAATTTACTATTATTATTTATTAATAATTTTTATTAAATAAAAACAGGAAAAAAATTATCAGCTTGCATTACGGCGCACAAACGTACTGCTCGGTTAATTGTTTGCAGTAACTCGATTGTTTGTCAACGAGGTTTACAACAATTTTGTTCAAAATTAATTGCTTAAGTAAAAATTGGAACAAATAAATAATTAAAAAGATATTGAAGATAAAAAAATTAAGATACCGCCATTTTTAAAGTGGCGTTTTAAAAGTATTTTGTAAAAATAAGGTACTAGTGTCAGATCTTCCATATTTACCATTCCTGAATACCATATTTACCATTCTGCCATAATTGCCATGTTTACCTATTCCTGAAAAATAATTTTTTTTTGCTGGAAATCACAAATGACACCCAGAAGGAAAACTAAGTAAAATAAGACTTATGTTGATATGAATTATTTTGCTAATTTTTGCATCTTGAATCGGTACTTGAAGTTCAGCGAATATGTCCTGGAACACACACACACACTCATGAGTAATTGTAATAATGGTTAAAATGTTATAATGTTTTAAATATTAATAGTATAAAATTATTGTTGTAATTCTATAAATGAATAAATAAGGAGATAATATTCAAAAGAGACTTTGTCCTTCAAACTCAATTGTTGGATAATTAAGAAAACCTATTTTATGACTTCAAATGTTATTTATGACAATTTATTTACTTAGCCAAAGTACGTTTGGAACTTATGTAAATTAATATTCAAATCATTATACATTCTTAAAAAAATTATTTAGAGTTTGAACAGAGTCCAAATGAACATAACTCTTTTTGGTAGCAATGTTACAGAAATATGTTTTAATATTAAAACTCAAGTATCACTTACCAAAAGGTTATGTACAATGATAGAAACACACTCAGTAGATTGTTTTTATTAAAGTAAAACTGCTACATTGTAGATAAAACATAATATACGATATTGTAAACGCTTATTAGTTTACATAACTTATTATAATTTTTTTATTTATCTATCGCAAGTCTTAAAAGCAATTTAAAAAAAATGTTTAATTATGAAATAATTTCATACCGTCATCATTCATGTGGGGACCACAAAAGAGATATTGATTCATATGAATTCATTTATTATTTAATCAAAACATTACTGTTGGTTAGTCGAGGTTAGTGAGCGTAGGTAACTTGGTTAGATATGTTGCTTCCGTGTACTGATGTATATCAACATAACCTAAAATAATATGCGTGCCGGTTAATGCCAAAGTACCAAAAATTTAAAACTTAAAAAATTAACCTTTCTATATTTTAATATACAGAGAAGTTAAACACAAAAGCAGACATCTTCTTAAAGGCAGTTACAAGCAGTTTCTTCCTAAGTAGGGCCTGACTCTGAGGGAAGATCCCTCAAGACCTTTTGTACAAAGCTAGGTCCAACTGAGAATTCCAGATCACCAAACTGCTTAGACAGTAGTTTATTCACATCACCCTTCTTTTCAGCTGAAACACCACGGCTGTGTCTGTTGTAGCCGATTAAAACGTATATACACCTATCAACCTCTTATTAATAATTTGCAGTCTTCTGCTTCAGATTAAAACCTGTATTTCAGGCATGCTGTAACCTTTACAATACTTTGATTTCGGGTCGTAATGCGTTTCATTGTTTCATTTCACTAATGCAATCTTATCTCCTAAAGCATCTGGACACATACTTGACATTATATAACTTCCAATCACTACCCAACATTTTAACACCAACAAATTCATAAACTTCAATGTACTATCCTTTGTTAAAATTATGGACTTTTTCTACAATTTCGTCTCAGTTCGGCCAAAATTACGATAACAAGGCATGTAACTACGGTTGCGAACTGGGAATGTCAACTGTACAATAAGGTCTTTAGTAATACTGGTCAACAGAAAGTACATAACAGTATGTAAAATATGATTCATTTTGTTTTGGACACCACAACCGTCACAAGAAATTCTGATTTTCTTCTTCCCTATAAAATCTAAGTAATTCAGATAGTGTTAAAGCAAAAATGATATATCAGTAGTACTTCTCCCTGATTGGCTTTTGTACAAACATAGAAAAAAAGAACGTTTTGGTATTAATCAAAAGTGTAAAAATAGTAGAAGCCCAATTGTCTCTATATAGAGTTTTGTATTTGCGTCTTTGAAAACACTTTTACTTGTTGCAAGTCAAAACATATGGACATTGTGTCACTCGATATTTTTTTATTTCTCACGAATAAAATCATAAAATGTTTTTCAGCGAAGTGTGTGGGTTAGTTTAGCAATTTGCTCAGTTTTGATAGGGTATTCAATATTATTCTTTTATCAATAAGTCCAATCTAGAACAATAACTTGCCGGCGATCAAAATCCAATATTAAATTCATTTACAGAAATGCAGCCATAGACGACACTTTAAACTCACTACGTATATCTTTTATTATAAATTCGCCATAATTTTTTTTTCATTAAGTGTTGAATCCAATTAGAAAAAATTGGCGATCGTCTTTTTTTCAATAAAAATTTTCCAGATTTCCGAACTTCACCACGTTTTTATGTAAAGTGATTTCCAGATTTAATTCTATGCGCTATGTTTTTCAATCGAGTTAGCTTGACCATCAGACATAAAAATAAAAAAATTAACAACGAATGATTTTACTGGCAAGTTAAATTTTAGACTGTCATGTGGATCCTTATTGTTATTAGACCGCGGCCTTCGCCTTTTAACTTTATGAATATATAGCCGTGATTCTATAAAATTATCTTCAGAGATTAATTTCAACGGAAAATATAGTTTTGTTCTGATAAAAGCATAGTCTTCCAGTCTGAATTTAATACAATTAAAATTTTTATTTGCATGTTTACGTAGTACAAATAGGTTATGTCAAACTGGTAATCCATATCTAGCAGCTTTAGCATTATCTTTTTGTAACATTATCTGTTTCTTCCTCAATCCTTGATTATCTTCTTTAACACTTACGAATACGTCCACTTCCATATTTAAGTAACGATCAAAATCTGTTATATGCCTACAACAATTAAACATTTCTCTATAGACTTTTACTGTTAAGGAACAATTGCAAAAGGTTTTAAATGGCTGAAACAAACAGTTTTGGCTAGTTTTTGTGTATTTATCGGTTATCTGTCTGCACGTACAATCTTTGTTTAAATGTTTTTATCAAATCGTTAGTGCTTAAGATGGCGCTAAATTATAGATGTAATCTAAGGAATCTTAACCAACGCTTGCTTCATTAGCTAACCTTGACAAGCGATCGAAGGTTAAGTTTGGTTAGATTATTAAAACAGTATTTATTGTTATTAGAATAGTAACTAAAAAAATTGTTTAACAAAGTATCTAGAATAATGTTTAAGCATTGTGGGCATATAATGGACTTTGACCAACGATTATCTTAGAAGTACTGTTAAGAAACGAAAACAAACTAGAAGAATGAACGGTTTACGCAATTCATGCTGGAAAACAAACTAGCTTTCTGGTCATTGGACAAAGTTTGAGTTAGTTGGACAAACCTATCGTGTTGGAGTTTCTAGTGATGAACTCGTCATCGCAAATCAACTGATTTCAAGTTGAAAGTTCTAAGGATCAAATCCTAGTAAAGGCAGTTACTTTTATACGAATTTGAATACTAGATTGTGGATACCGGTGTTCATTGGTGGTTGCGGTTCAATTAACCACATGTTTCAGGAATGGTCGACCTGAGACTGTACAAGACTACATTCATACATAACATCCTCATTCATCCAGAGGCTGAGCAGAAAAGAGACGGTTGGACAAAGTTGATTTTGAATAAACTGATATAATTTTTAACTACAGAGTGAAAGAAGAAACTGATTAACGGAGAAAACGTTCCACAGGTGAAAATAATTAAAAAAAATTATAAACCTAGGTCTGGAAACGCTTATTTTTGAGTTACGGATAGCGAAACATTTCGCCGAATTTCAGGTCTTCTAATAAAAAGAAGCTCTACTGTAATTTTTGGGACCCAAATTAAGTATTAGGTGCTTCCACATGTAATTTGAGTTGGTAAATTGGATAAAACAGGTCCCAGAACTGCAATTTCAGTAGTTTTTAAAATATCCGACCTATATAATATTACGAAATATATAGTAAATGAGCAATACAGTACTTTCTCCATTTTTTATTTTTGTGGACATACTCTTTTTTAATGTTATCTCCTCAAATACAATATTTGCTTATATCTAATTGGCAAAGAAAAATTATTTTATCTTGCAGCCAAATAGATAGCTTTGTCTAAAATTGTAAAGCAAGTTTCAAATTTTTTGGATATCACCAACCACCATTCGCCAGGGGGTGGAAAAATGGGTTTTTGAAGAAAAAAATCATACCTCCCTTAATAGGCACAATCAAATCAGCTTGAAGTGGTTATTAGTCCTCTAAACTTTACCTAAAATGCTTCAATTTTTGATATGACAACCCTCACAGCAAGGGATGACCAAACTGTTGCTGGTGTAAGATGATGGGACTTGTATGCAAAACATGTGAAACATTTTTTTAGTTCACATAAATTATGATAATATTTGCAGTGCCAATAAAATAATGATAATCCAGTTTCTTTTCAAAGACACCTAATAGTAATATGACTATAGGAAATGATTATGTCAGAATACAAAGCAACGATCAGGAAGCTTCCAAACAAAATGTTACCATTGGCATTATTGTCACTATTTGAATTTAAAGTTATACTTTTTTTCACAACTGAAAATATTATATGTAGTGTTAATATCTAGCTTGTATAAAGAAAATATAGATATGGAAGATTGCAGTGCACCACTGGTCAGGTACATAAAGTAGCTTCAGAATCAGTTTTAAACAAATATTATTAAATTAAAATGTTAAGGCATATGAGGTATACCTTACTTTGGGCCAAAAATGGATTTTAAGTCAACATTTATTTCTAAGCTTATTAAAGTCAATGCATTATAATGTATTCTTCAAAAGCCACAACCTCAGAAAAACTATGTTACTTATATTTCTATTTCTATATTGACCTATGTTCATTTAATTTTAATGGTTTTTATTCTACATAAATCAATATCCTTGCATAAAACAACATAATTCCTATTAATTCTTTCATATTGTTATTATTTTCATTTTATTACAATGGCATAAGTGGTGTTTTTCTCAGATGTACTTGAAAAGTGATTAGCCTTCAAATATTTTTATAAATTTTATTATGAACATAATGTAATGTAATTATTTGCATTATGTGGCCAAAAAAGAAGACTACTCACCATTGAATAAATTGTTTTAGTGTATTCACCATCTTTAATTTGTAGTCCTTGACGATACATTTCTTTCAACTATATCATATATATAAAAAAATAAGTACAAGAAATATTTCAAATCAGTAATTCAAGCAGAGTAATACAAGTTAAACCTCAATAAAAATATTAAGGGTAGACTTACACTTACGTTTTGTTTTGTTTGGTTGCTACGTACTACAATAGTTCATAAAATAAGCATAGGAGCGCTGAAGGTTAGTAGAAAATTATTCCTGTTCTGTTTGAAAAATATTACTTTTAAGGTTATGTGTTATCTCGGTAAAGTGTATTTTTCGCTAATGTTCTTACGCCTCAGTGATGCTTAAACTGAACAGAATATTTTTCCTAAAGTTTAGGACCCCTACGTAGAATTAACGAGATCTTCTTAACGTATGTATTTTATGAGATAAAACATTAGTTTCTTTGGTATCTCCATGTGTTTAAAATTTTCCAGTAAAATAATAAGAGGAATTTGTTCTTAGTAAAATTATTTATCAAATAACGTCTTACTGAAAGCGAAATAAATGAATTTATTTTGCGAACATTTTTTCTAATAAAATCATGGGTGTTTTTGAAAAAAATTAAATAATGAATGTCTCTTTGCATCTCTAGTATTAAGTTGAATTGGTAAAAATAACTAGTATCATCAATACGGTTTTGCTTTCTGGCATACGTAGAAGCAGAAAACGAAAATGAATATTTAGGGTTAATTATATGATTCATTGTTTATTGTTAAGGTACAAGTACCTAAAAATCAGATTATTTAGGAGATTTTTTTTTTGTAAATCACTGTGTAATAACGGTTGTATCAAAAATTTCAGTAACAATTTTTTTATTAGTAAAATTCTGATCTTAACTTATTTACTGAAAGATATAATAGACTTTACAAGTAATTGTCCTGATATTATAAGGCCAGAGTCCTAAATAGCTGTGCGTTTGAGTCATGGTCTTCCCAAGATACTTGCCCAATTTGTCTAAAATTATACTTTTGACAATTTGCTTTTCTGTTTTTGTATAAAATACTTTCTTTTCAATGTCTAATCATTGAAATATAATATCTGGGGGGTCATTACTGATAATGTATAGTATAATAAATATAATCCTTATTGTATAAATCTTACTGGTCATCTGAGATATTACAAGTATTGCTACAATAAAATATAATATTACTAATAAAAATGAAAAGTAAACACATCAATAATTAAAAAAAAGTAATTTAAAAAATGAATTTCCGATTAAGCCCCAAATTAAATTATTACAGTTTATCTACATCTAGAATAATTATTTTTATTATTTCATTTCTTAAGTAATTACAGGCTAACCAGCCCATTACCATCTCTGATGAGTGAAATTTTTGTAGCATGTGAAAAATGCCAATCCTGACTGGGATTTGGAACCAGGGATGAAAGACAGAGATGCTGCTATTCTCTGCCTCCGAGGTCGGTTAAATTATAATAATATATGATTATTTATGACGTGTGATTAAAAATATGTTCAAATAATTGGCTACCACATCTGGAATTATCAAAATTAAATAATTTTGAGTAATTGATCAATTAAATTTTTTTTCTTATATTAATATACCATAGTACTTAGGATCAGGAAAACACAAGATCCAAACATCAGAAAGCAAGTTTGGTCAGTGGGGGACTCATGTAAGTTCAATGTCCACGCTGCATTATCAGTACTATAATCATTAAGCAATCAGTTTTGTGAGCTATGGCAAGCTGTTCAGATGTTAATCCGTTTTGTGGAGAGAGGTTAAGTTTAAGTTTAAAGTTAGTGTTTAGTGGAGAGAGGCATAACAAAAGCAAAACAGCAAACCATAAACTACCTTTATAGTTGTCATAGTTGAACTTTGAGTCAGCCATTGAAAATGAATTTTTGTTTAAACATAAATTCAGCCTGGTGTCCTATGGGATGGTGTTAAATATTGCTATATCTTGGTAATTATTCTCTCATCTCTCTTCACAAAAGTCTAATTTTAACTCTTAATGCTAACCTTAACCCTAACCTTTAACCCTCTCTCTTCAGAACGAATTAGCATCTGAACAGATCTTGATAATTCACAAAATTGATAGCTACTTTACTGATAATGTGGAATAGACTTTGACATGCATCGGTCACCCGCTGTCCAAAACTGCTTTCTAATATTTAGATCCTAAGCATATATGGTGTAATTAAGTATGAAAAAATTGAAACTGATCAAATAATTGCTTAGAATTACCAATATTAATATGAGGGCTATTCAGAAAGTAACTTCCTATTTGTTATTAAAAAAACACCAGTTGATAAAACAATTTATTATGTATATCAAATAATGCTGAAACTTACTGTGAGACAAAGAAATTGAGAAGGCATGTTGAATTCAGGCATCGTTTTTCTTCACGACAGTGCTTATCACCACATACTGCTGTACACACTCAGTGCCAAATTGACAGTTTCAAATGGGAGTTATTTAACCATCTTTCGTGCAGTTCTGATTTGGCTCCCAGTGCTTATCATATTTTCCCAAAAAATGAAGAAATGGCTAGTGATGCAGTATTTTGAAAATGATCAATTCAAAAACTTGTTTATAGATATGATGCCTTAATTTGGATGGTAATTATATAGAAAAGTAGTTAAAAAATGTATCTATAAGATGTATGTGATAAATTGTTTTTTTTTTGTCAATTTGTGTTATTTTAAAACGAATTGTAAATTACTTTCCGAATAGTTCTCATACTTTATTCAAACAGTATGGACAGGAAACTACTGAAAAATACATTCTAAAATTTAAGAAACATTCATTCAGTTTATGTGTAATATCAAAAAGCTCAAACTTACTGTATTATCCCATTAAACAGTATTTATAGAAAAATCTCTTTTAGCGTAGTTGTAAAATTTTGTTCAAATTACTTTTAAATTATATTTATTTCTTGTTTGGCTATTTTGGCATAAAGGTTTTTCTGTATAATTTATATATTTGTCTTTAGTGCACATTAAACATTGAAAAAGAGCTAGTGACATCATGATTTTTAATTTGATAAAATCTAGTTTAAGATGATCCCTGTGGGGAAAACTATAGATTAATCTAAATGCCCTCTTCTGGAATTTGAATAACTTGCCATTTCCCTAAAGGTACCAGAGCAAGCCACTGTCTTATGGTAGTGTGTCACCATAAGATAGTGGCAATGCTTGCTCTGGTAGCACTCTGCTCCATCATGAGATTGTCTAATGGTGGTATGCCACTTTAAGACGCTGGCTATGTATCTTGGAATAATGAGCAACTTGTAATACTTGTAAACTTACATGAGTGTATAATTTTCTACAAATATAGATACCCTTTCATAAATTTAAAATGATTTTATCAATAAAATATACTCCCCAACTGAACAGCAAAACCAAGAAAATTTACAAAATCATTCTGCCCCACGGCATTCCTAGAACTGAATGATGTCTTAAAGTTTGAATCTTTTGAGTGAATAAATCTTTTTAGTGTATAAGAAAAATAAATTTGTTCTACACCCATCTTGATTCTTCTATGCAACAATTACAGCCAAATATAGTGACCTGGGACAGATTTTGATTTTATAAAAAAAAACGAAGTCATAAGGAAACAAACATCCTGTTACAATGACTCAAATAAAATTATTTGTGCAGATTAAGAATTAAGCTTCCAGATAGTTTTTCATTAATTTATCTCATTAATTTCCTTATAAGATATTTTGATAAATTAAGAAATCTGGATTCTAAAATAAAACATCTCAGTTACTGGTTCAGTAATAAAATAAACCATACTGTGTTCATATATTTCAACTGATTTAATTTAGGCTGTTTACATCAGAGTTATGTCATTTTAATTTTAGGTAATAATATTAAAAACACCTTTATTACATTTTGTAAAACATCTTGTATGTTTTACATTCTTTCTTTTCAACAAATCATATGGTGTTACTTTGTTTTTACTTTCTTGTACGAAGTAAAGGAAGTATTGTGATCACAAAACATTTCACTTTTAAATTTCAATGGAAATATTCATTTTGACCACTCCTGAATCCATTTTGACTAGTTTTGGCGTGACTTCTGCATGCATATATGTATGTATGTATCTTGCATAACTCAAAAACAATTAACCGCAGGATGTTGAAATTTTGGATTTAGGACTGTTGTAATATCTAGTTGTGCACCTCCCTTTTTGATTGCAAATCAAAAAAAAATTGGATTTTGACTTTTTCTTTACTGCAGTAATAGCCCTAATTGAGAGCTTTTCAACGATATATTATAAGTGGTACTTATTTTCATAGGTTACAGAGTTACAGCCAAATTAAATTTTAATTAATGAAATATTTGGATCTTATAAGGGGAAGGCACATCAGTTCAAATCAGACTTCATCTCCTTTTTTTTTTAATTTAAATATATTGATTTATTAATAATTATTAACCACTGATTATAAAAAAAAATTTTTATGATAAATAATAATTAAAATATAAAAAATATCAGAAGTTATTAATGAAATAAAATGTTATGTACTTTTCGTTTAAAAAAAAAATGTATATATGTAATTAAATAAGTGTACAAGGAAGATGTGGTGTCCACATCAGATTTTTTAAGTTAAAAGTAAGATTGTCATTGTCTCTTTTTTAGATTTTGCTCACCATTACTGTTCAGTGCTTCATATATTTTTTGAAAGGTACTTTCATTGTGTTTAGACCAATATAAATATATTGATCATAATACAAAGTGTTGAGGTTTTGAACACAGTTCAGTTCATTATTCAAAACCTTATTCATTCCCTCTGGTAGATTTTAACTTTTAAATAGAAAAGTTCTATTTGCTAATTTTTATAATGAGACATTATTTATTTTTTCTCTTCCTGTATTATTAATTTCCAGTCCACTACAATCACATTCAAATGAAGCAATATTTTCATTCTTTAGAAGAAAAGAAAACACTTTTTTTTTGTGGTAACAAAGAGACAAAGATTCTTGTCGTATATTCTTAATGTAGATGGAACTGAAATTAGAGTCCAGAGTAATATTTCATAATATTTTTAATGTAACCAACTGATACAGGCCCTAAAAAAAGAATTGAGTGGATTATTATAGCAAAATCAATGTAGAAACATTGATAATGTGTCAAAACCATTGTGTTATTTATTTAATTTTTCAACCCATACATTATTATCTCCTTCAACTTTCATATAATAAATTGTCTACTTGTGTGTAAATTTTGGGAGAAAGCATTGAACATCTTATACTTTTGAAAGAATTTCTTCCCCATTTCTATTGTTTTGCACAGAAAAGAATAAAACCAAAAAAAAAATATTTCATTTAAATCTTTGTTTTTTAACATACTAGGTTATTATCTTTAAATATTTATTGAGATATATATTACATGAAAAATCATCAATAACTGGAATACTGTTGCTCAAATTAAACAATGAGATAAGTTGAACTATTAAGCAGATAAGTTATAAATTTTAAGTGGTAAGCAGTTAATAAGTTTTTAGAATTATTTTTGTGCATTTCACATGGGTATTTAGGTGACTTAGATTAAAAAAAATAGTCAGAAAGATTAGATTTTTTAAGACAAGAATTAACCTAATGAAATGAAATTGCATCAGTTAACTCATTGAAAAAGAGTAAGAAATAAAATAATGTACTCTAAATTTTTTTAACGTCATTGTAAAGCAAGTTATTAATCATCAAGCCCATAAGGTGTAATACAACTAATATACTTAAAATTAAATCACTAATATATAATTTTTATGTTTTTAATTTATGAAAATGTAATGTAATACCAGTATGTGATTCTGACTTCACTTTTTATTTATGGAATTTTAATTTTTAAAGGTACCTTTAAAAATTATAAGTAATAATTAATTTATTTTGTAATGTAAATGAATATTTTAATTACTTAATTAATTTTATTTACTAGTATTTACTTAATTTTCCTTGTATGTAGGTGTTTAATATTAACAGTGTAATTACAAAAATAAATTGATTATTTTTTTTTATTCAGGAGTTAAAAACAATTTATCCTTTTTAATTTGAAAATAAATATTTTCATTGCATCTTATATCTACATCACAAACTGGACCTAAGCGAATATATTCATTTATATATATATAAATATAAATATAATGACCTAACTGATAATAATCAGTAAAAAATATTAACAAAATAAATTATGTGGTGGCAGAATTTATTCACATTTTAAAATTGTTCTTTTGTAAAAAGTGCTAATTACACACATCTTATATCTGCAAGCTGTGTTTTACGATAGCTTGAAGATATGGTAAAACCTATAGGTATGGTTTTACCATATCTTACATACACAGTTATGTTTTATCAAGTGAAGTGAAAAATATGTTAACCAAGAAAATTGATTTTTCCATTAAGTAGTTTTTCTAAAAAATGTTCATATTTTATATTATTGGGGATTTCGACTTTAATTTTTAAACATTAAAACTTCAATTTAAATCATTCAACATTTTGTAAATTTCTGTATAACTGCAAGAATAAATTTTATCATTGATCAGTTTCCATGCATTTTATTTGAGCATTTTTTCTAAGTGACTTTGCATAACTGAATGGGAACAGTATGTTCAGTTTTCTTTGATTCGATACCACATACAATATATATTTTATGAAAAAAATGAAAAAATGAAATGGATTTTAAATTCAGTTATTTCTGTTGTTACTTCTAAAATTTACATTTAACAAATTTTTAATCTTGTATATAGCCATTCTAATATTTTGTAATTTTTAAATCAATCATTAAAAAAAATTGATGTACATTTTTTGTTTTATTTCAGGACAATGTCTCAAAGGCTATTCATTAAACATCTTTTTTCATGTGTAGCCCCTCAATTTAAGCATGGAGCTGCATTTTTGACTTATAGAAGGAATCAAATTAGTCATTGTATCAGTTATTTTTGTACAAATATTAATAATTTTAATAAAGGTTAGTTCATTTCTTAGTTGCTAAGTTGTTTTTATGTATTCTTACCAAAGTAATAGTTACTGGATTGTTATATTGAAATGAAATGATAAAAAACCTATTAAGTTGTGTAGATAAAACATCGATTTCATTGTTTTATTTTTCTGCAATTTCTCTTCATTTCATTGATGCTGTAAAGTGTAATATATATTGGAAATATTGTTTGATCTACAATATACTATAGTGTATGTATGGAGGTCATTCATTAGTAAAGGTTAATGATGAGTTTAGTCTTTTATTCAAAAAGTGTATTGAACTCAACACTTAACAAAATTTCACATGAAAGTTTCACATGAAAGTTTCTCATGAAAAATCAAAGATATTGGCAAATCTTTAATGAGATTGTTTATCCACAATTTGATAATAGTGATTAAGAAGATCCAAAATGTAAATTATATCAACTATCCAAATAAATTAGTAGGAATTCTTTCAGGGAATATGAGATATTTTAAAATGTAAAGGAGTAGGTAGTAATGTAAACTATAAGGATTAGGTTGGAATATATAAAAGTCCTTTTAGTCTGAAATGCGTATATAGAATATTTTTTGAAATGCATGTATAGGATATCTTCTGTCTAAATGTAAGTTCAGCTCCCTTGCTGAGATTGCTATAACAATACTTCATACTGCTACTGTACCTGTAAATCAAAGCTGACTATATGGTACCAAGGATTTCATTTTAAAACTCTTCAATGTCAGTACATATATATAGGAAGAGATTACTGAAACTGATGCAAAAAAAAAGTATTGGGTATTTTGCGCAGGTGACTCATGGATTGATAGGAAAGCTGAAGCTGGGATTTATAATATGCTGTTTAAAGACTAATCTTAGTGTAGATCCAGCCAAAAGTCATAACATCTCTCAGGTTGAGCTGTCTGTAATATTTTGGTGTGTCTACTTGTGTCAGTTGGGATGTGTGACCAAATGCTTGCTTATATTTTTTGTAGTGTTGCAGTAATGAGACACTTGTCTCAGATCAGTTTAATTCTGCTGATCTAGGATCATTATAAGCATTTTTAGATCAGTTATTCCTTAATATTGTAGCTGCATTATATATGTGAACAATCAGAAGTTGAGGCGATGAAAGAGAGTTCTGGTCAAGAAGTGTTAACAAATTCTTTGTTTCAGGTTGCTTGAACAACCTTGTTCAAAACATCAGTTTTTTATTAAGAAATAAAAAATGTCTGTAAAATAAGCAGAGATTCACAGGTTTCTCATCTAGGAATCTATTACACCTTTCCCCTTTTAAATATCTTAATGAGACTGAGTAGGTAAACTTATGTACAGAAAAAACCTTGTTTGGAGATATGGAACAGGCTAATGAAACCTGAAATGTTTGTTCCTAGAATTTGTGTGAATTGAAGACAAAAAAACTTCTAAGTCTCCCTTTCTCCAGGTGTAAGATCTGAGATAGTAAGTCTGGCATCTATTTAAAGATGTAAATCTGAGATTTTATACATAGAGAAAAGTGGAGATGCAGAAGGAAAAGCCTTTTGGGTTCTAATTGTTGTGGAGAAACCACAACTTTAGTTAATTGAATGTAGCTCTGTCATTTTTCTATATTTAGTTCTCAGTATTCAGGACAACTCACTTAATTTCTCTCTCATTCTCTTTCTCTTTTCTTTCTTTCTTTCTTTCTTTCTTTCTTTCTATTGAGAGAGTATATACAATATACACATGTATACAAAAAACAAAATTAATATCACTTTGAGAGGTGTTAAAGAGTTTCATCTAATTAAAGTTAAAAAAAGTATGCTGAAATCTCACCAGAACCTAAATGTCATTCTACAGCTTGAAGAAATTTAAAAAGTTTGTTTATTTTAGCCATACAAATCTAAGTATCACCATTCCTAAACATTGGTTTTAATTTTTACATACTCTGTGTATAACGAAGGAGAATGTGATTTACATGACAGTTATCTAGTGTGTATGTTGAAGGATTACTAGATGACATGAGAAATCCATAATTTTTCTTGATGTGCCCCTAGAGTAATAATGAGGAAGATTTTTTTTTATAGCTGCTGATTCACATTTACAGTTCCATGCAGTATTGTATCTTTAATGTGTCACAACTTATTATCAATAGATAACCTTTATTCTGCTGTACTATCTTCAACTGACATTTCACAAAGGTTGATGTATTAATACTCCCCATGTTCTGGAGATTCAGCTGACTTCAGACTTTATGTTATTTTCTTTTTGTTCACTTGCTAAGTAGAAACACTGCATGTAATGCATTGTAATTACAATTTCATGTAATGCATGAAATTATTACTTCACATTTATCTGTCTCAGTCTTAAACATGCAAGACTTTTGAAGTGTAAGAAGTACCAGTCAGAGCTGCTTTCTCTGAGAATAGTGATGTTAATAATAAAACCAATATCTGTGATGGGAGAATGAAAATAGTATTTTCAAGGCTGAATTTCATCTGCATTTTTGGTGATATTATTAGTTGAATGGATAATAGTTTACCTATATTAATTTACATTATTTTAGGTAATAATGTAAAAATATAAACTGTAAGGAATAGGTTTGAATATGTAAAAGGTCTTTCAGTATGAAATGCACATATGGGACTATCTTATTCCTAAATGTAAGTCCAGCTCCATTAATGAAACTGCTAGCAATTCTTCAGCTGAAAATAGGGTTGTTGATTATAAAACTAATCTCTGTGATGAGAGAATGAAGGTATTACTTTTAAGGCTGAATATCATCTGTATTTTTGATGGGTTTGGCATGCTAATATGCAGCTGTATGTTTGGGTAAGTGGAGAAGTTAATGGGAAACCACTTCATTAATCTGTTTTGGTAATATTTATGCTATGGGATGCTTCTTATAGGATGGGCGTATCATTTTGGGAGTGTCTTGTGAATAGGGAGCATCAGGTTGCCTACAACCATTATGATTATGGCATTTAACATGCAGCATCTTGTATTTTTTCCTGTTTTAACAACCAGAAAGGCTATTATTGCTTTAATATGAACAATGTGAAATTGTATTTTTTTCTTACTAAATGATAGTAATCATTTATTTCTTTTAAAAGGAAAAACTTTTTTTAAAAATAATGTTTGTATGGATTTTTTTTCTTTTACTATAATTTATCTGTGTTTTATTGAGCGCTAATGTTTTATCTAGAATTTTGTTTTTAAAAACATGATCATTGTAGATTATATTTATAATTGCGAAATAAATGTGTCGTTTAAATTCTGTTTTGAGTGTCAATCAGATAATTTAATGAATTGTATGAGTACCTTAATAATTAAGACATACTTATTAGAAGAGTTAAGTTTAAAAAAAAATAAAATTCTTTTTTTTACAGTTTTCCAAAGCTTGGTTTGACTGCTAAGAATTACAACTTTCACGTAGCTTTAGATTTTAGGGAAAGCAGGAAGCCTTGTCTATCTGACAAGGCAATTTAACCACTGATTAATTGTATAACTCTTGAGATGGAGTACATAATCTCCAGACAAGTCTCTCATGCAGATTTTTCACTGCTGAGCCCATACAATGGAATTCCCTAACAGACTGCTAGCATCCATCTGCTTCCATCTGTGGTGGCAACCACAGATGGAACTGAGCTGGTAGCTAATATGATACCCATAGTATTTACCAAGGAGAAGGCTAATGGAAGGGGAAAATTATTGAATGGCATGTTCAATCCCACAATGGGCTACCTCTGATTTGGTAGTTCACTGTCTTGTTCAAGAGCAAATTTATTGTTAGCTTATATTATTATTTTGTTTTTTAATTTAAAATTATATTAATAGTATCTTTAATCCATTTATGTTTAACAGCGGTAGTACCTCAACAGCCTGTGGATTTGTTGATGCAAAATCTGCGGTCAGCATCTGATACAACGGATATACTATATAATATACAACAACATCATGCAATTATGAACAATGCTCATATAATGCAGGCACTACAGACAGTATTTCAACTTCAAAAATCACAGCAGTAAATAGATTTTATTATATTATATTAATTTCTGTAAATTTTATTATCTTACTATATCATGAGAAATATTTAGAAGTAAAGATTCAAAAGCAATAAAAATGTAAGGGTAATTCATTTTTCATTTTTGGTAATGTTATGTAAGACCAGATTCATAGTCATGTAGAAAGTTTTAACAGGCCTCAGTTGGTGTAATATTGTCTTTGTATTATGGATTTAAAATAGCCATATAAATTACAAAGACCACAATTGCAAGGTACTTTCACTCTAGAAAAATCATGGCATCCATTTTCCTGGACAAGAAGGTCCTGTTTTTTTGTCATCTTTGTATCTGAAGGAGATACTGGTAAATACTAATACTACTTATTGTAAGACCTGAAAAAAATACATCAAGTATAATGAAAATAAACTGCAAGGAATGTTAATTTGAAAATTCTGACTATGTAATAAACTAATGCACCTTGCTTAATTAACACAGAAATTATTGCCGACCTTCAAATGGGAAGATGTAGACTTTTTTGCACTGTCCTGACCCCTCGTCAAATAATGACTTGTCTTTGAAGTTTAAATTACATCTGCTGTATAAAGATATGACAACAGTGAGGTTTAAGGCATGTCAATATTGTTAAGAGAATAGGTGGAAGACTTCTATAATGTCAGAATTAAAATACTTGATTCACTAAATGTTTTTGATTAGATACATGGTAACTATATTATAAGTTGAATATTTTTTAAGTTATATTTTATATTGTAATTCATTAGCAGTATAAAATGCTTGAAAAATAATAGTTTAATTCATTATTCCTCTGACATACATATCCTTCAGTTCATTTCAGTTTCATTTCTTCAGTTTATTTAATTTTTAGGGTTGTAAAATCATTCAGGTTGTCCATGCCTCGCAGTCACTTATTATTTTTTTTACATAGATTTCAGCTAATTTTTTAGATGGTAAGTTATTATTACTACTGTTACTTCACATTCAGGATGGAATTTTTCATAACTACAAAATTCAGTATCATCTATCATAGTGGCTGTTTTTTTGTGACTTACCATTGTTTACTAAATCGTACAACTTTTAATATTAATTTGCACATGAGCCATAAGTCTGTGCTTATTAAGTGACAATCAGAACAGGAAAATTTTGCCACATCATTTGATTTATCAAATTGATTACTAAAAGCTTCACTTGTACTCACTTGATGAATTATCTGATCACGAACGTAAGCATGTCATCGATTCGCCTTGATACTGTGTAAGAAACCAGAATTTTTGTTCAATTTTTTTTGCCTCTTCCACATGTATTAAAACACTGACCATATCAATTGCCGCAGGCAATATGAGGTTTTCTGAGATTGTATGGGATTTGGATATTTTAGCTACTTATAATGCTATGTAATTTTCTTTAGAAAAATTCCAAGGGTTTGCTTTTATTATCTAGATGTTTAATTTCCAAGTGTCAAATTAGTTTTGATGGCTTCGAACTTTCATTGAAGAGGACTTAAAAGCAAACAGCACACTATTGTGACTTTCCATCCAATGAGGTAAAGCATAATTTAAGTAACTGTCATTGTAAAATCTTATATTTTTACTAATCACTGTATGTCACTGAGTCACTGTATGTAGATGGCTCACTTTGTTTTTTTTCACAAATTTATACATTTTTCATAATCAAATTGAAAAACAAAAAAACAATTACACTGTTTGACTGGACCCTAAAAAACCAAAACCTCAATTATTATTTTTAATGAAAGTACGCTTTTAAAAACTTAAATAAAGGCACCAGACACAAGCTTTGCATTCTAAACTAAACTGACATTTTGTAGTCCTTTATGACTTTTTTATGGTGCTGAGAGCACTACGTGTATAAATGTATCATATGCATGTTCGAATATGACGCTCTCAGAAAATATTATGCAAGCAGACAAAATTACAAGAAGCGCATACACATCAAGTGGGAATCTGTAAATTGCTCATGCTTGTATACGTCATATACGCATATTCATTCTCATCGATGTCAACGCAACTAAATAGTTTTAACTAGTTTCATTGCGTTTAGGTTGGGGGTTCACAAAATATTCATTTTCTTTTTGGGGATTGTGAGCTAAAAAGGTTGAGATCACTGATCTAGACAATTTTAAAAGCACTAGCCTTCTTTTTAAAAATAGTTGGTAATGATGATTTGTTAAGTTATTTCTGTTTTGCTAATATAAGAAAATTTGTTTTTTTCCTTTTCAGATCAACAATGAGTAATGGAGAATTACTACATAGTGACTCATTCCAATTGTTATGTAAAATATTGCAAAATAAAGTTAGATATATTGAGCTAAATGACCATTTGACTGCATTAAAAGTTTTATCATTTATAGGTGTTCCAACCAATAGTAAAGTTATCCAGATATTGCTGCAGCTGGTTACAAAACAAGTTAATGACTTAACATTGCAACAAATTGTATTTCTGGATTTTATTTTAAAAGATTTTATATCTTGCCCTCTAGTTGATGCTCTTAAAATAGCACTTCCTATAGTTTTTGAAGCACATTTTCGACTACAAAGAGATGGTTGCGATATTAAACAATTAGCTGAATTTTTTGTATTTGCAATTAAAAGAAGATTATCTGAAAAGTGTATTGATTCATTTGTTGGTATAATCAATGAAAATAAAAATGAATTAGATATTGAAAGCAGTAAAATTATTGTTAGAACTTTATGTGAAGCCAAAAGAACTGAAACTCCATATCGCATTTTACTTCATCAGTGTCTTGATACTATTGTTGATAATATTCATAGATTTACATTTCATGATCTAAACAATATTTTATCTAGATTAGCTTCAAATAAAAGAACGTCAAGTCATTTTTATCATGAAGAATTTCTTAATGTTTGTGCTAATTATGTTATTGATCGTCAGTGTGATAGTGAACAAGCCACTTGGATTTTAAGAAATTGTAACAAGTTTGTAAGTTTTTAAAAATTTATTTAAAAGAAATTATCTTACTTTTATATATAATTTTATATTTCTTTATAAAATAAATTATTACTGTACTATAATTAACATTATAACTTGATAGATTTTTACAGACCAGGACAGGTTTATCATATTTTAATTGAATTCACCTAATATGGATTTTCTGGAACCCATTGCTAAACATTCAGTTCAATATTGTTGTGAAATACTGGTACTATAGAACTTCATTGTACCAAAAATTTTATTTAAGACTTATTGGGTATTAACATTTAATACTTTCAATGCTTTCTCTCTTGCACAATATAATATCTCTGGTGCCATGGGAGTTTTTTTATTTTTATTATATTTTATTAGGGTTTTAGTAGTATTTGATGTGATCTGTATTAATTGTATACTTATCTCGGTTATTTTAAATCAGTTATTGTGGTTACTTTTACAAATTATAGTGACAAATCACTTTGTCATTTGATGAAGTGAAAAGAAGAGACTTGTTAGTGAGAAGATCGTTGCTGGAGAAGTGATGGTGGACTTTTTTTTGTATTTAAATGTTATAATGGTTTGTCTGGAAAATGTACTCCTACCTTAAAAAAAGTCCATTAGATGTACTTTTCATCCATGACTTGAAAAATTGAATCTTATTTAAATAAAAAAAATGTTCTAATAGAGGTATTATATATCATTTCTCCTGGATTGCTTTTTTTAAAAGATAAAGAAATGTAAGCAGTGTGTATCGCATAATTGTAAAATGCATGAAGTTAAATTATTACAAATAAATCTTTTAATTTACTGCAGTGAGTGAATTGCTTAAATTAACATTAGTTATAATAAAGAGTTGAAAGTTTGACTTGATTTTTGTCAGTTAATTAAATTTTTTTAATAACATTAAAAATAATTACACTCTATTTATTATAAATTTGCATAATTTGCACTACTTATTACAGATTTGTGCCTTTTTTCCTTTATGATAAAAAAAAAAGTTGTGCCTTTTTCCTATATGGTAAAAATAAAAAAAAGAAGACAGAAAGTACTTTTAATAATCTCAGAAAAGTTTGATCAAACAATCTCTTAAGTTGGATCTTAAAATAAAACAAATTTTAATTTGAACCATTGCTCACTTGATGAAGTAGGAATTGCACTTTGTACTTCAGTAATACAGCTGAATATCAGTTAAATGATAGGCGAATAGAATCTTGTTTAAGCTATGGAGCTGGCTGATGAAACTGCAAAAGAATTTTTATATAATTATACTAAAAACTTATCATTATTTATTATTATTATTTTTTTTTTTTACATTATCCATTTAATGCTCTGGTTCACTTTCCGTACCTAATGACCAGTTGCTGTGTTGATGTATTATCTATGTTTTAAAGTGGATTTATTTTTTTAACATTTCAGACAAATATTTAAAAAAAAATTATTCTAAAGAGTTCTTAGGAGGTTTTGGTAAAAGTGCATAAAATCTTAATTTCATTTCATACACTTTCATTAATGATGGCCAATTGGTATAGTGATTAACATACTTATAAACCAACTAATTTCAGGTTTAATTCGTAACAAGAGTATATATTTTTTTCACCTGTAGTTTCATTCATTTCATTGTCTCCTAATTAAAATTTGTTTACTCTACATTCAAGATTGTATCATTAAAATGAAAAAAAACTAATTAATAAAATAAATAAATACTTAATTCATGCCATAATTAAATATGTAGTTATAGGTCACATCATGAATGGTAAGTTTGCTAATTTAAGGTAACAAAAGAAACTTCTCCAGTGTTTCCCTGGAAGGATCAAGGGGAACTGTAGAAAGGTCTTGATCAGTGTGCATCATTACAAAGTGAAAAATTATTAATAAAAAAGAGAAGTTATAGAATATTTTAATTACCCAAAAATGTTATTTTTTGAAATAATAGTGGTATAACTACATAAAGATAATAAATTAATAAAATCAGTGCACAATAGAATATAAATTTCAAGTGTTAATTTCTGATCAGTAATTTCAGTAAGTTTAATTACTATAATGAGTACTTCAACAAAGTATACAAAACAAATTCATCTTTTTCTAATTAATCGGAGTATTATTATCTGTAGAAGAAAATCTAATTTTAATTTTATGTAATTAATTGGAAGATCTTTTAAACTGCTAAATAATTTATTAAAAACAGATTGCTGCAAAATAAGCCCCTTTCTCATCATAGTTTGAAGTTTTGTGTTAAATAATATAAAGATAGTTGTATTTTCTGTGTTGATGAAAGTGAATATTTTTATTTTTTAGGAATGGCTGAATTTTTTTCTTTTTTATGCATGTAATTGTAGTTATTTCTAATTTACTAAATATCAGTCTAGGTGAATCATTTTTATTAGCATTTCAAATCTGAATCTGATAACCGTCTTTATATCCTTAAAATTTATTTTGATTTTTTCATACAGCTCCAAGATGTAATGTTATATTTTAGATGGGAGTATCCATAAACATAATAAATGTTTAACTATGAAATAAATGTTCAAAAAAGTTAGAAAATTCAACAAAGTTAGATAAAAACCCAGTATGGATTGGTCTTGCACAAACAAAATCAGTTTTGAATATTCCTTTAAAATTTGCTGGTTGACAAGATGCTCAAAATATTTACACTGTGATTAACCAAGTGCTTTGTTTATCATTAATAGAAATACTGCTCATGTGATAAGTAATTGTAAAAGCACCTGAAAAGCACTACAATGATTTTTTTCCACATTGAAAATTAGTTAGTTCCAATTTATCCAATGAATAATTTTTTTTTTGTAGTGTTAATAGAAAATTTCCTAATCCTGTTGAGTAATTATCTTCTGATATAAATACAATTGTATACTACTATCTGGAAAGAAAGTATTAATATTTTGAGGAAGATCATTAATTAATAAATGTTGAGAGCAGGAGACCAAGAAAACTTCTGGAATACTCTGCATTTTTTAATTTTGAACTGAGGACCTATATTTTTTAGTTCTAGTACTGAAAGATTAAATGTCAGCCATCTGTTTTAAAGTCAGTTAAGTCAATTGTGACTTAAGTCAGTTATAAGTTACTTCTCTGATTCTATAATTACTGAATTTTTACATTAGTGAGTAGTGTAAAACTAAATGAAAAGCTTAGCTTAGATAGCTAAAAATAGAAAAGGGAGTTTTTTATTCCTTACATACTGCTACTTACGAGAAGCCAATTCCATAAATATTCCTGGTATTGTAAATACATCATAATTAGGAGTAGTTCACCAGAAAATATGGAATACTTCCTTCTTTACATTGATATATTCTCTTGTGACAGTCAGTCTGTCTTCCTGCATTGCGTAATCTAACCTATTGTTTTCCCCCTAATATAACTACTAAACAAGATTTTTGCTACATGAAAGTTTAATTGTGTTGTTAATGCAACTTTTTATGCTGAATTCAAAAAAACAATCTTCATTTTTCCATCACCCTCAGTTTTTGTGTTACAAAATTTTCAAAGTATTGCTTTTGCAAAATTATAGATATTTTTGTAAGGATAACTTTTGCACATAAAATAAATGATTTCTTATTGAGGGTTGGGTACTAACATTATTCAGACAATAGCAATATATGCATGATGATTCATTTACGTAGGTTTTTACATATGAGCACAGAACAATCTTCTGAATCTTACAATTAACTCACCAACATTGTTTAATCACTCGCTGTCTATGAATGTAGTGGTTTCATTCTGTTTGTGAATTATAGTTAAGTGTGTTGTGTTAATAAATAAATGTACCCAGGAAGTGTGTAAATGATCTGGATAACTTGTGTATTGTGTCTGGGGATTTGATGTTTAAAGAAAAATTATGAAGTTTGACTTCAGTAGTTAAAAAATGTTACGAAACTATATTTTCACTAAATTTGGGGATCCAGATAAGATTTGGCTACTCGCATCTGCTATTTTAATTGCGTGAAATGTCTGACAGAGTGGGCAAAGGGCAATTGGAACATGACTTTTCTCTTAATGATAATGGGATGTAAACCACAAAACTATTTTGTAAGACGGTTATTTCTGTATTACAAAGATAAAAAGTATAAATGTTAAATCCAAGAGCACAGTACATTATCGGAATTTACCAGCTGTTATTGGGTCAGTGCCTTGTGGTGAGGACTTTCTTACTTTACACATATTACTTTAGAAGGTGAATCAGACTATGAGGTAGCCACTGAAATTCAGCATGAGGAGCAAGATGATCATACTTTTGAATCAGAATTCTCTCCTGTGAACCTCATCTGACAGCTCTGTGAATTAAACAAGTTTGTTTGGGATTTGAACTTGTTGAAGAATCAAGCCAAGCTTCAAGGGATCTAGGCTGAAAGGCTGGAATCTTCAATCTTCTCCATCCTGATACTGCAGTGTGTTTCTTTTGTCAGGAAGAGTTTCAAAATTTACATTCTGAAGAAAATAATTAAATATATTGTAACAATAATTATCATGTTATGAATGCACTTCATCTTGAATATAACTTAATAGAATGGAAACTTGACTATTCATTGATTTTTAGAAAACTAGTTTAGAGCCTATCCTTTTGTACAGTGGCAACAAGTTTCCTTTTGTGCCATTAGCTTTTACTACTAACATGAAAATAAAACAACAATATGAAAATCCTGTTAGAAAAAATTCAATATAAGTACTGTTGGACTGTATGTTGCAGTTTAAAAGTTATTACATTATTAATGGGTTTGCAGCTTGGTTACACTAAATTTTGTTGCTTTTTGTGTGATTGGAACAGCAGGGCCAAAAATCACTATATAAGGAAGGAATGACCAAAGCATGAAGCACTTGCGGACAGACAAATGTTGTTCATCTGCCATTTGTTGTTCAGAAATGATTTTTCTACCATTGCTTCATATAAACTTGGGGATTTTTAAAACTTTGTTAAGGTGATGGATAAAAATGATGCTGGATTTTATTATTTGAAAGAAAAATGTCTTCATGTTAATGACAGTAAAATAAGGAAGGAATTTTTGTGGTCTCCAAATAAGAACTTTAATTAGAGATGGGAAATTTGAAGAAATATTAACCAAAGTTGAATAGTCAGCATGGAGGTCATTTAAAAGTGTTCTGCAAAATCCTTTAGGAAATCATAAATCCTTTCATTATCATGCTTTGTTGTTGAATTATTACAGTTATACAGTCTGGGGTGTAATGTATCCCTAAAAGTTCATTTGGATATACACCTTTCTTTCCGGACAATCTTGGCACCATTGTGACAAGCACAGGAACGCTTTTACCAGCAAATTTCAGTCATGAAATGCAGGTACCAATCGGCAAGTGTAGTGCAAGAATGCTTGCAGATTATTACTGGACGCTAAAGAGGGATGTTCTGTTGTCAAGCACAAAAAGCAAATAATTACTACATTTTAGGTAAGTTGAATAACGCTCTGCATGGATGTAAATTCATACATTTCTTTCAAAGTTTACCTATGTATTACAAAAAGTAATGGGTAATGTACAAAATCTATTTACATGTTTAAATTTAGCATCACAAGTTCTATTAGGATCACTTATTTTGTTCCTTGTGCCAAAACATTTGTAATTTTGTAACTTGGTATATCATACAGCTATGTTCTTCGTTTATTGTGTCTAATGCTGTTTTAATGATATGTTGTTTGTATTTTCCCTACTGTAGAGTAGAAGACAGTGTACTATGTATAAATCCATTTTTTGTTTACAAAAGTACAAAAGGTACATTAATTTGTTGCTTTACATTATCTCTGTATTTTTTTGTTCTTTGTATTAAGATACACCTAAAGCATCTGTGGTAGATGTGGGTTAGTTAAAAGTTATTTAATTTTAAAGTAATGATGTTTACAAAATTGGTAAAGCAATACTGTCAAAGTTCCTTTCTTTTAAAATAATGGTGCATACATCAGCAAGGCAATACTGTTACTTACCATAAGTCCCTTTATACGTGTTGTAGGGATGAATATCACTTGCATTTTAGTGGGCTTGTCATGTTGATGTGTAAGAGCATGTTTAGTTTGGTGAAGTAGGTCTGATAAACCTTATGTAGGATAATGGTTGTTCTTGGGAATAACTATGCCAGGTTGCTGACTACAATTTTGGTTGTGGAACTTAACATACTTAAGCTATTTTATTTTTTACTCCTTATACTGTATATATAGTCCTTAGCAAGTGATAATTACTCCCTAAATCATGTACCCAAGGAAGATTTTTCCCCCCCATCTCCACCTTTTTCTGTCTTCTTATACGGGTTATACAGAAATTTTCATGTAGAATTTGAAAAAAATTGAGACTATATCAAGTCCTTCTGTAATAAAATGAGTTAAATGGCTTCAACTAGTATCACCATTTCTTCTCTGTTTAGTTAAACCAGGTAGCTGATTTGTTTGTACTGCAGAATATATTCTTATGAATATGAGTGAATTCAATCAACCATTCAGTAAGTTGTTTTTGATGATCTTATTTTTCTTTTAGAGACATATGCACAAACGCCTGTTAGATTATATTTGTGAACGGATTGCTGAAAATCCCTCATGCTTTGATAAGTGGGCTACAGGAATGATCGTTACATTTATTAACGGATTGAGTATTTCTGATTATAGACCTGATAACTTTCACATATACGAAAATTGCATTGCTGATAATCTGTTGAAATTTACTGTAAGTAACTACTTTTGTATTATTATAATAATTTACATTATGACTACTATATTATTTATATACAAAACTACATAAAGATTTATATATATAAATCTGTATATATATATATATATATATATATATAACTGCTATATTTATTACATTAAATTAGATGTTTTGTAAATTTGTAAAATTTATAAGGGCTGGGCAGCTGGTGTAGTAATTAGTATGCTGTCTTATAGATCAGTTGGTGTTGTTCTGAATGATCTGGCTAAAATAAAATTTTGTGATAATTAAAAATTCACTGAAGTTATATATAATCATTAGAAATATTATCTTCACAAGAATTACAGAAAAATATGTGTAACTTTTGTTAATGTAAAAATCCTTTTAAAATTTATTTAATGAACAAATGGTTAAGAATTAACTATCTGTTTTCATCCTGTAAGTTCAGTTATTATAAAATTTTGGGGACTGTTCTGTTTCTTTTGTAATAAAAGCTCTTCAAACCTATATTTGTTCATTCATTCATGCACGAATAATTGCTAATGTACAAATATATTGCACCAAAGCAGATCACTAGATCACTCTCTAGTATTGCATCTATATCTCATAGTATTTTATATAAAAAAAAATAAATAAAATCTGTAAATATTATATAATTTTTTTTCAAACGTTTGTGTAAATAATGTAGTATTTTTTAATATACATTTTGGTATAATAAACTGCATTTACAAAATTGAAGAAAAACTATAATATGTAAGAACTTACTAAATATAGATTACAAGAGCAGAATTTTGGTTGAATTTGCAGTAAATGTATTTTATAGTTCAAAATTGAAAGTTTTACCAAGTTTTTAAAAAAGAGTTTCTCCAGACTAAATTTGCATTATCATTTTAAAAATGATAATTTTTAAAATTATCATTTTAATGATTTGATAATGGAAGTAAATTATCCTCATTGCTATTAATTTTATTATTATTATTTTTTTTGCAGAATAAACTGGAATTACCATGGCTTAGAATTTGTTTGGATTTATGTGTCCTGGACTGTTGGTCTCATGAACTTTGTAATATTGTTCTTGGTCAAGACTTCCTAGGTCATTTTCTTAAAAGAGGTGTGTAAATCTTTTAATTGTTTTAAGACATCTGAAACGTTTTTTTTTTTTAATTTTTTGTATGTTTCTTTTGTATATTTTTTAAATGTTGCTTTTTTAATTTTTTATATTTGTTTTCTTGTTTTACTTTCTGCAATTGCTCAAAGTTAAAAGTTTCACAAATTTTGAAGAAGTGTTTGTCAGCCTATGCTTTGTGTTTGATTTTATAATGATAGCAGAATCCCTTCTCTCTCAAAAACAAAAGACTGATGCATGAAGGTGTGTACTCTGTATAGTCCAGTTATCTTCAGAAGGTATTAATTGATTCCATTTTGTTCTTTCTTTCTCAACACCCACCACAACCTTTGTTTTATAATATTTTTCAATTCTATTATATTCATACATGCTGCATATTCTGCCTCATTTCATTTCAAAGACAAACTACCACACCGTATGTTAATTTTAACATTTATTTTAATCATCATTTCATCAGTTCTGCTATTTAACATGTCCTTACACATCAGTAGCCTTCCATTCTTTTCTATTTTTAGCTAACTTTTTGTATCAACATAACTTCTTTTTACCTTAATATCACCGAGCAGTTTCCATCATCGTCTTCCTCTCCCTCTAACCATTTACTGTACCCTCTAAAACAACCTTTGACAATCCTCCTTCCAAAGCACATGTTGTCCAGCCCTGTTTCTTTTTCTTTCTCCAAAGTCCGAAATAGTGATCTATTCTTTCCCATTCTTAAAACCTCATCATTATTAATTCTTTCCACTTTGTCTTTTCCCATCCTCCACATTCACATTTCAAAAGCTTCTAATTTTATCATCTTCCTTTCGTAAAACCCAAGTCAATGTCCCGTATAGTAGTACAATCCATACAAAACATTTGGCAAGTATTTTCCTCAAATGTCTATCAAGCTTACTACACAACAAGCTTCTCTTTCTTTTGAAAGTTTCTTG
The DNA here is from genome assembly GCF_047948215.1 of Lycorma delicatula. Taxonomy (NCBI): domain Eukaryota; kingdom Metazoa; phylum Arthropoda; class Insecta; order Hemiptera; family Fulgoridae; genus Lycorma; species Lycorma delicatula. The sequence continues at coordinate 89,799,387 of NC_134459.1, read as the reverse complement.
TGCCATTGCATTTCTAGTTTTTATTTCCTTTGAGCATCTTATATTATCAGAGATAATGCAATGCTTCTAAGATATTTAAAGAACTCTACCTGTTCAATTTTTTTTCAGCTTTTCTTTAAGTGACTTGGTATTTTCTGCTAGCAATACCATGTCATCAGTAAATCTGATGCATTCTTTCCTTTTCCCACCAAAACACACACCTTTTCCTTTCACGCACTTTCCTATGATCTCCTTAAATGTTAGGCTAGGTGAAAGACAGCATCCCTGTCTTAACACCTTTTCCAATCTTATATTACTCCATTTTGTCATTTCCCAATTGAGCTTTCACACCTTGTTCAAGTTACAAACTACTTGTTAGCCTACTTCCTTCCAGTTAACACCGTTATTTTTTAGAATGGTGATTAATTTATTTCATTGTTCTTGATGAAAAGCTTTATCAAGATCTATGGAAACATGATATATCCCTTTCTCAAAGTACCTTTAACTAACCGTTTTCAGTAAACCAATAGCATCTCATATATCTCTTCCCTTCTGAATTTCAAACCTTTCTTCAGAAATTGATTTGGAAAGTCTGCTAGATATCCCGTTCATATTCTTCAGAAGCACTTTAGCTTCATTAGACAACAAAATTATTGTTTGAACTCCTTACACTTGATTACATTCTTTTTCTTTTCAGGTAGTATCATCACAGTTGATTAGAAGTCTCTTGGCCATTTACCTTTCTCATAAATCTCATTACACAAATATACAACTTTCTTTCTTTGTTCTTCTCAAACTTTTTAGAATTTATATCGGTAATTCATAAAGCCCATAGGCTTTTCTGTTCTTCATTTCATTCAAAGCTTTTTCCACTTCCACCTCCAGAATATGATAGCCATTTTCTTGACACACTCTTACTTCTTCCTCTAAGCTAACCTCATTTGGTTGGTGTTCTAGGTCATACAGCCCTTCTATGTATTCTTTACAGAAATTCTGTAAAGAATTTTCACAGAAATTCTTGAGAATCCCTGGCTGTGGTCCCAAATTTGTTTTCACTTTCTATTCTTAATGCACTTCCTTTGTCTTGAAACCATATCTGCTTGGCCTCTCCATACATCATGTTAAATTTTCCTTCTCTCTCCAACTGTTCTATCATATTACTGTTTGTTTTCCATCTAATTTGTTCTTGCCTTCTCAACTTCCTGTTTTGACTCGTTTAGTCTCTCATACCTTTTCATCTCTATGTACATTTTTCCATCATATCTTTCTTCCATGTTCTGTTTCATGACTTCAGTAATCCACTTTTTCTTTTATTTTGCGTAAACCGTATTACCTCTCTAGCATCCCTTTTCAGACTCCTTCATCCTGATTCATTTTCTATCTGTGTCCTCTGTGAAACTTCCACTCAGCTAATAATTCATGAATATTCCTTCTAATTCTCTAGTTTGTGATTCCTCGATGAGAGCTTCTGTGTTAAACTTTGCGGAAACTGTACCTCTCATAACTCTTTTTAATTCAGCGAGTACATCTGTCACAACCAGGTTATAGTCCAAGTTAACTTCAGCTCCTGGGTACACTTTTGTATTTTTAAGACAATATCTGTACCTATTCTATATTAATATATGTTCAATCTAGTATACTTTCCCTTAAAAAGAGAGGTCCAACTATACCTTCTTTTGTGATTCTCAAAGTGAGTACATCCAAGTATCAAAGAGTCTTCTTTATAAAAGTTCACTAAACTATTTCCCCTTTCACTCCTCTTGTCAAGTCCATAATTTCCAATTACACCTTCTTCCTTTCCTTCTGTGATTACTGCATTCCAATCTCCCATCACAATAAAAGATGTATTCTTCTTTTCCTTTTGCATGATTTCTTGTAATATATTATAGTACACTGGACGAAATGATTCCGGAACCGATTTAAACTTTCTCCATACTTAAAATCTCAATTAAGAAAATCGGTTTGCGCCTCCATGTTGGTTCGTCTGGATAACCAGTTAGAAACATGGAGATTTCTACTGGTGAACTAAATCGGAATCACCTCTCTGGATCACATCCAGAGTTGTAACTCGGGAATTTATTCCCACCCAAGGCTGACTTGCCTTTGAAAGTCAAATATGGAAGGTCTTTTAAGAAAAAATCCACCGTCTGGTAAATACCAGAGAAGGCTGCACTCGGATCCGGTGGGCAGCTGCTTAAAAGATAACAATGAATCGGAGCGTTCGGAAACACCCAAAAACAACACAACTTCAAAATTGAGGATAAAACACAAGCAAATTAACTACATTGCCACTCACAACATTAATTCTCTAACTCAACCCGGCAAACTAAAAACTCTAACAGACATAATGGACAAACAAAAAATCCTAATCGCAGGACTTCAAGAAATGAGAAACACCGATCGAGAGCTGTTTGAATCTCAGGGTTACAGAATTTACAAAGGAATCCCCGGGAAACGTGTGATGAAGAATTGCCCACAGTTCGGAACAGGATTTGCAATCAATCTTAAAATAATTGACTCAGTCGTAGAATTTAAGTCTTACTCCCCCAGGATTTCAACCTTAACCCTAAAATCAGCCAGTAAATTCTACACCATAATAAATGTCCATGCTCCCACCATTGACAAAAACAATCTTAAAAAAGATAGAGAAGAGATGGACAAATTCTGGGAACTTCTTGACCAAACTGCAAACAACATAAATAAGACCCACACCAAGATTTTAATAGGGGACTTTAATGCCCAACTTGGTAAAGAACGAAGATATCGTGATATTATCGGAAAATGGCCTGCCCAGAAGAAAACTAACAAAAACGGCCAAACACTTGTCGAATTTTGCAGAAACCATAATATGATCTCAAAATCCACCTATTTTATGAGAAAACCAAACAAATTGAAGACTTGGAAACACCCAGATTGGAAAAAAGGGGAATGGCAACTCGATCATGTTTGCATGGACCGGAAATATCACAAGGAGATTTATAATGTAAAAGTCTTGAGAGGAACAGATACTGGATCGGACCGTTACTTAATTAAAGTTAAAATAAAATTCACCCCCCATAAAAAGAAAAAATCCCAACCTAAAAACAAAAGAGCTTATGATCCACATAAATTAATAAACAATGCCATCTTTGAAGAAGCAACAAAAAAAATCAAATTAACTAATAATTTAAAAGAACTGACATCCCATCTGAAAGAAATAGCTGAAGAACTAGCCCCTATAAACCCAAGAAAAAAACACCAATGATGGAATGAAGAATGTGACAAAGCATTCAAAGACCGACACCGGGCTTGGATCAACCACCAAACCCAGAAAACTGAAGAATCTAACCATGAATTCATCAAACAAAGGAAAATAACTCAGAAAATTATAAGAGGAACCAAACGACAAGCCCAAAAAAACTTGATTCAGCAAATAGAAGAAAGTTCCAAGAAAACTAACTCCCGAGACTATTATAAAATTTTTGGTCATGCTCTTCAAAGATATGAACCACCCACCCTTATGCTGAGAGGAAAAAAAGGAAATATGGCCCACACCAATAAAGAAAATGCTGAAATTTTGGCAGAAACCTTCAATAGACTCCTCAACTGTGACGACTCCCCAGAGCTTTTTGAAATTGACACTGAAACTCCAGTTAAAACTTCACCAGTAAATATCAACCCGCCAACAATTCAAGAAGTTCTTGCAGCCTTAAATGAAATAAAAAACTACAAAGCAAGCGGAGAAGACCAGCTTTTCGCAGAACTCTGGAAACACTCATCAGTTTATTCAGTCAAAACTTCCCTACATCTATGCCTCGTGAAAATATGGAACGAAGAAAAACTTCCAGAACACTGGACCACAGCCCTCATTCATCCATTACATAAAAAAGGGGATAAAACTAATTCGGAAAACTACAGAGGCATATCTCTCCTGGATTGCACATACAAAATCCTGTCGAGAATCATATACAACCGATGCAAAGACCAACTTGAACTGGAACTTGGGGAATACCAAGGGGGATGTAGGCCATGGAGAGGTTGCCCAGAGCAAATAATATCCCTAAAACTTATGATGGACTTATATAAAAGACGGAAAAAACAACTAATAATCACCTTCGTCGACTTTAAAAGGGCCTATGATTGTATACACCGACCATCCTTGCTGAATATTCTGAGAAACCTGGGCCTTCACCCTAAACTCGTAAACATGATAAAATTAACTTTAACCAATACCCAGTCCAGAGTGAAATTCAGAGGTGAACTCTCTCAACCCTTCTACATAAAAACTGGATTGAGGCAAGGAGACGGCCTCTCACCACTCCTTTTTAACTGTGTCCTCGAATTTGTCATGAGAAAATGGTATGAAATAAATCCCAAAAATATAAAAATGGGTACTAAGAAAAACTCCATCACACTAAATTGCCTAGGATTTGCAGATGACCTCGCTCTTTTAGCAAATAATATTCAAGAAGCCAAAACACAAATCATGAGCCTTCAAAACCTAGCACAAAAGTCTCTTTCGAAAAAACTGAACTAATGGCCATAGATCCTCTGGTAATAGAGCACATTATGGTAAACAATCAGAAAATTAAAATAGTAAAGCAATTTAAATATCTAGGGGAAATAATAACTTATAATTTAAATGAAAAAGTGACATGGCAAAACAGGACAAATAAAATGATTAAATCCTTTTTGGGATTTAATCTTTTTTAGAATTAACTTGGTCAACATATAACAAAAAATGCCTTTCTGCTAAAACAGAACTTAAACATTATAAAACTATAGTACAGCCAGAAGTCACCTACGGAAGCGAGACCCTTTTCAAAATCACTCAGAAAAACCGAATTGAAAAAATTCTGAAAATAGAGAGAAGAATTGTCAGAACATGTATCAATAAAAAACACCAAAAAGAAGGCCAATGGTGGATTGTGCCAAATGAGGTGGTGTATCGAGAAATAGAGCCTGTTACTGATACTATGCGGAAAAAAAGAATCTCTTTCTTTGGTCATCTCATAAGGACACCGGAAACAAGACTGTCAAGAAATATCATTGAAAAGCTGTGGTTCCAAAAGCTAGAAGTAGGATGGATCAAAGAAATTAGAGAAGATATGAAAGAATTGGGAATTTCCCTGACTGACCTACAGAATAAAACTGGAAAAATTACAAAGCTAAAAGACAAAAGCATTAGATTTAAACAAAAGACAGACAAACGACAAAATACAACGAAGAGGGTGTTTACGGATGAAGAAAAGAAAGCAAGATCTGAACGGATGAAGAAATACTGGGCAGCTCAGAAGAGTAAAATAACACACTTTTCTCAGATCCAACTAAAATTGACTTAAGTGGTCCCATGTTGGCTGTAAAAGCATAATAATAATAATAATAATTATAGTACACTTTTGTTTCTTCACTAGGATGTTGGCTTGTTGACATGTAAACTTGAATTAATATAATGTCCTTTTTTGCACTCGTTTATTTTCATAGTCATGATTCTACTGTTTTTATAATCCACCTTAATTATTTTATTTTTTAAAGTTTTCCTAATTACAAAAGCAACTCCCAGACTTGCACTCTTCTGCTTTTCGCTATAAAAACACTGATATTCTTCACTTTAAAACTGTGTTATTAACCCCCCTTCTTACCTTGCACATAGCAAGAAAATTCAAATTATTTTTCTTCATTTTTTTGCCTTACATTTTCCAATCTCCCTGACTGTAAAAGAGTGTGAACATACAAGTTCCAATTCGCATTCTTTTAGCTTGCTTTTATGATGTTTCCATTATCTTATTCCTCTGTTAATTACTACCATGCTTCAATGAATTTCCCTCTCAGAGATCTGATTAAGGTGATATTTTTATCTCCTAAATGTTTTTCATGAAGCGCTGTTGCCATGTCTCTTGTAGGGAATTGTGAAAGATCTTTATGTGATTGTCTTCCATTTGCAAGTCATTGACCATCCAGTGGTTCTTCTGCATTTAGGAATGATTTCTTTTCCCAAGAACAAGGAATACCCAACCCTCTATGTGCTCCTCTACCCTACTAGGGGCTATTGACAATTTATAGAGGGCGGAGTCACTTGGCAGGCTGATTGCAGTGTTGACTCACTGGTTGATGGGGATGCCACATCACTATGTCCTTTTATTTTAATAGATTGTTATTTTGCATATAAATGCATAATACTAAAATAAAACTCTCTAAGTTATAGTGTAAGTAATAAAAACTGAAAAGAACAAGTAATAAAAGGCTAAAATGTTCTTTATATTCATTCATATTAAGGATGTTCATATTCTAAAATTATCTGTTCTTTTTATATTTCTATTCATACATCATTAATATTCTTTTCATTACCTAAATCATTCTGTATATAGTGTAGTCAGTATATTGATCAATTACATTACTGCTGCTAACACTGCCACTGCCACCACTGCTTATTGCTGCATTACTGTGTGTACATTTCACTTTACTTAAAATTAAAAGAAGTTTTATTTAAGCAGAATATTAAAATTCTAAGTTTGAAGATGTCATAATGAGTATTCATTTGCACAGATTTATTTTAAAACATCTTATGAGATTATGTCTGATTTGATTTTCTTTTTTTTATTACTGAGAGGATAAACAGTACACTATGAAGACTGCTTTGAGAGCATTACTTTGCAGATTATTTTATCATTATGGAGATAATACGGAACTGTTCCATATAAAATTTCCATAAGTTCTATAACTTCAAGTTTGCAAAATTCAATTATACAGCCCAGAGCTGTAGAAAAAGGAAAGTGAAGAGCTTCATTCTTCTTTATAGTGTATGATCTTCATTGTTTTATAGTTTCACAGAATATATTTGGAAGGTACAAAAAATATTGTACTGAAGAAAGTGTTATACCAGGTGTGCAGTTTAAAACCACACTGCTACAGACTAAACGCAGTTGTGATATGTAAAATTTTATAATGCAAATGTAAATTAAATTAAATCCTGCATTTACATTACAAAAAGTTTACATATTTACTATAATTCTACAAAAGATGTTCCAAGTGAGCATCTTGCACAGTGATAACGTTGTGTTCTAGTATTCAAATTCAGTCACCTGATGCAAAATGTTGTGAGTGCTGCTGATTTCTTGTTGAATCTTCACTTTCAGTTCATTGATTATGTGAGGATTTGATTCATAAACTCTATCCTTAAAATAGCCCAAAAAAAATCTCAACTGGAAAAATTTAGAGAACTCAGAGGCCCTTTGCTGACAGTTGGTCCTTCTTTAAAAGCTTCATGAACATGTGCTAGTGACCTGTTAGATTTGTGACAGTGTTGCTTTGTCTTGATGGAAGAGGCTGTAATTTTTTCATGATCTGTTGACTGTAGAATTCTTTGAAAATTGTATGGTACACTTCTGCATTGATTGTTGGTTATAAAATATTGGCCCCACTATACGATTACCAGAAACAGCATACTATACACAGATTTTTTCTTCATGAAGCGGAGACACAAACATCTGGAAGGAATTTTTAGTTATTAATACTGGTGTTGTATAGATGAACATGCCTGGTAAATGAAACCATGCTCCTTTATCATGAAATACAGTATTGGGGCTATCCATTCATTGACAATGTTTTTCAGAAGCTAGTTTCAGTAATTAAGACATTTTAGTTTGTCTATTCTTGTAAGTTGTTGCACAGTTGTTATATGATACAGTTTCAAATTTAAATCATCAAGAATCTTACTGCAAGATCTGTGTATTTTACACCACTTTGTTGTGGTAACTTACATATGTAAGTTTAAAGGATTCAGAACGCATATAAGCTTCCTCTATAGAACCCTTTCTTCAATCAAATAAAGTAGTTTAGAAAATAAAGTATTATAGAGAAATAAAGTATTATAAAACTGCAAAGAATGAAACTATACTGCTCTGAATCATGAACAGTTTTCAACTGACAACTGTTTGCTTTTGTACTGAATGTTGTTTACTAGAGGAAAACAGTGACAGACAACCAATAGTGATGCTAATAATAGCAGCAGCGACGGTACAGCATTAAAGATGACACTCAAATAACTGCAGTTTGAACCTACTCGGTCTAGTTTTAAGTTGCTCACCCTATATTAACCAAGATAAATTCACAGCTGCCAGAACACAGTAATATATATATATATATATATATATAGTGTGTGTCAAGCTGTTTTCATTTTAACTTAACTGTGTGTGTTTTTTTGTATTTCTTTATCATTCATTATGTGATTAATTGTATTTGGAAAATACACTATTTTCTTTCAGGTGATTATAACCTTTTATTGAAATGAAAAAGTGAGTTCTTTGATTCTGAAAATTATTTATTTATTTGGTTGGAAAGTGATCCTATTCTAAGCTATTTTGCAATACTGGAAAATTATTGGAAGATTTTTTAAATTAAAAAGTTATTTTGTAACATAGACAATTTAAAGATATTTATTTGTTTTCAGATAGTTATTTGAATTGCAATATAATTAGTATAGTTTGAATCCAACCTGATGTTTAAAATATTTTCATACTTCATATAAATTAATGTAAAAATCTGAAGTAACAAAATAATATATATTCCCATATGCGGGAAAACATTATCTCATTCTTGATAATATTCAGTTAATGTAATTTATTTACTTATCTTTTATTTTATGAAGAAATGTTTCTTGCAAGACAATTTTTAAGACAATTTTTTTATGTACCTTCTGATGTTCTAAATAAAACTATACATAAAAAAATTAAAAACAAATCTTTGTATGTTAATGTCATGGAGATTAATCAGGACCAAAAATAAGGTTACAGTAACAGGTTGATATACTAATTGAAGTTATAACAGATGTAAACTATGGTATGCACAACAGAAGGACTTAAATGAAAATTTATAAATCTTTTAGACCTTTAATACATTAAAAATCTTACATTAGTTTTTTGTTTTTCTATTTTTCTGTAGGAAATCTTGAAGATTCATCAGAATTAATTCAACTGTATCAAGCACTTGTTACATTATGTCCATCATATCAAGGGAATCTTCCATCTCCAAATCTTATTGAAGAATTAGTAACAAAAGTACAAAATATAGAAGATAGTAAAGATAGATCTCCTTTATTACCTGCATTGGCTCATGGACTGGGTGGACCATCATATGTTTATTCACAAGTGTACACAAAACTAGGACATTTTATTGGTAATTTTATATATGTACAGTTTCTCTGTTTGCTTGAGTATGATACTTACCTGCATAAGACATTTAGCTGAAAATACAGATGCAATTATTTGAAAAAATTACCCAGTTGGAAAGTTTTTATTAATTCCACTCTGAAATAAGTTGGTTTTTTTTAATTTGCTTACAATAAAAATTAAAACTGGTTTTAATTACTATAGTTATAATAAATATAGAAAATTATATTGACAGATTTGAATATCTGTGCAAAATTCAAATTTTCAAATTGGGATTAGAAATGCATCATATAGACACTTAGTGATATGAAATCTTGTATAGAGATTTAAATCAAAAACACACAAATCTACTGTTTTAATATCAAATGATGACTAGAAGCAATTAGTAATTATTAACACTAATAATTCTGAAGAAGGGATATCTTACTTGTTTTTAATCTTGATTTCTATTTAAACCTTCTTCTTCAAAAGGGAATGATTGTCTTTGTTGTACCACATGGCACAATCTTCTTTTCCATTAGAGCTATTAAAAATACAACATTTCTTGAAGCTCTTCACAACCAGATTATTTGGAATAAGATCCCATGCACTCGATATCCACTCACACTTTAAAGTGAGACTAATTTTTTTCAGTTTTTTTGTAGGAGCCATTTCATAGACTGTAACGGCTATCCATTATGGAGAAAAATGTTTTAAATTATCTTTTAAAAGTCGATTAATATAATTGAAAGGTTAGAGTAAAGCTGTCATCCAACAGGAATACAAACTTACTCTATTTTATCTTCTCAAAGTCTTTTCTTTACATCTGTCAGATGTACAGGGAAACTCCATTGCTAACATATTTTTCAATTAATTTTTAGTAATTTTTCAAATCGCCAAAACCCAAAAAATTCAGAACTCAAGCCTGAATTTTTTGGGTTTTGGCGATTTGTAATGTCTGCGTTCCATGCTTTGCTCTTTTTCTTCCGGGTCATAATGATGTACCCAACTTTCATCCTTGGTCACAGTACTGAAAAGGAAGATAGCGCTGTAAAAGTTCTCCATAACATTCGAAATGACGCTGCTTATATTCATCCATCAATTTGCATGGTACCCATTGTACACAGATTTTACGGTAACCCAGTTGCTCGATAATATGGCCTACTTGTTCTTTAGATATGCCTGACTGAGTAGCGGTGCATTGCTGGGTAATTCGATAGTCTCTTTGAAGCAAATCGTCCACCTCCTTTCAAAGTTTCTTGTCAGTCACAGAAATTGGTCGTCTGCTGCAAGGTGCGTCCTCAATTGTTGCTTTACCAGCTACACATTTGTGAAATTTCAATGCCCACCTATTCACAGTACTCCTGTCAACCGCTTTTAAATGGTGAAAAATATTCATAGGATTCACATTTTCTGTTGTTAAAAATTTGATCACTGCGTGCTGTTTTAACCGTTAAAAAGTTGATCAGTGCATGCTATTTTAACTGTGCTGACATATTGACCATACTCAACTCCATTTTAACTGCTACTGAAAACAAACACAAGTGGATTTCAATGCATTATTGCAGGTTTGTAGAGGGGGATTTTAACCTTCATGTGCTACCATGCTCAACTCAATAGTACCTTTTGTCTCTGTGTAGCACTGTGCGAAATTTATCAGCTGAGCCTCATAACATTAATGGCTACAATTTTAGTTCTAGTTAATCCATCTCTTCAAAAAATAATGTAATTTTACTGTGAACAAAGTATCCTGTAAGTAAAATCAATACTTTATAAATGTTTATTAAATCAGAATATTCAAAAATTAACATTTTTAGAAAAAAAATATATACTGCCTATATTTATTGAATATAAAATCTATTCTTGAAACAGAAACTTAAATTAACTTGAAACAGAAAGAAGCATTTCAACGTGAATGAGTGTAAAAAATGAAGTTTGCTTATTAGAAGCAAAGTTGTGTGACTGTTTGTGTACATAGGGTGTATAGTTTACAGTAAAAATAATATTTATCAGTGGATCTAATATCGAGTAAGGGAAAAGTTGATTTATATGCAGCTTAATGGGTTAAGATATAAAAATTGCAGATAAAATAACGTTTTTTTTTTGTTTTTTTAAAAATTAAATTAAATTCATTAGATAATTGAAAAATTATTATGTGAGTGGGTTGAGTTTTTATTTTCTGTGTGGTACATGAACAAATAAGTATTCAGACAGGAATTGGGACAATGAATATAGTCTGTTTAAATTTAATAGTATACTGGATGTTTGTAGAATGACATTTTTTTGTAAGTAGCAAAAAGTATTTTTGTGTTTGTCTAATTATAATTATGATTTTTTTAAATATTTCTTGTTTATTTATTATTTTTAAATAATAGATCATGCAGTTGTAATGCGAAAAGGTGGTTATTCTGTTTCTATAAATAATAATATGGAAGATGATGCCAAAAATTCTATTTTTGTTGAAAATATAACACTTCCTGAAGATAGTCAAATGTAAGTAATTACTAAATTTAAAAATATGTATAATTTACTTTAAATGGTTGATGATACATAAATACTCAGCCCATCATTTATCCATGAATATTTTCATAGCATAATTGCCCTGATTACAATTTTTGCTCACAGATGCTATTTACCTACGAGTTGTAAATTATTTTTTAAAAAAATTCCCAGTTCTCACATCTCCATTTTCAAATATTAAAATGTCATCAGCAATTTAATGAGTTGTTACAATTTTACCTTGGATCTCATGGCCTTTTATCATCTTGCTCCATTTCTGTGAACTTATCTTCAGTTACAGCTTTAGTGAAATAGAATCATCTCCATATTTGACACCTACATTGGAAAATTTTCAATCAACATATCATTTCTGATTTTTTGTTGTTGAAGTTTTATGGAGTTTCCTATAATTTTTGATTGTGTAAAGCACTGTTTGTAAGATATAAAATATTTGCAAATATTTCTTTTTGAAAACAGCTTCTTAGAATTACAAATTTGAAAATAAAAATTTCTACTGTTGCTCTGAATGTAAAAGAAAATTTTTTCCCTGATAATTTTCATGAGAAATTTGGAAGAAGAATGTACAAAATATATTTAAGGTATTTTACCATTTGTGATAATAACAATGTATTTCAAAAAAAAAATTATGAAAGCGTAAGAATTGCTTTGAAAATAGAAGTTAAGTGAAATGATTGAAAGAAGAGATCTCTAAATCAGATCTTTCTATATTTTTCAATTTGATATCATATATTACATTATGACGCTCTCTACTGCATAATTTATATTGCACTTGATTAAATCTTTAAATTGACCAACTGTTCCATTTCAAAGAAGACAAGCTGATCAGTGTAGATTAAAATGAATTTGTAATTTTAAAAATATAATATATATATATTACATAAAGAAACAAGCAAAATAATTATTCAGATAAAATAAATAACAGCTTTTTCAAGATATATCAAATTGATATTACCAAAAATGAACTTCAACTGAAGATTTACCCAACACTTTCCTTATCTCTTTGAAACTTTTCCTGAACATTAGTAATTGCACATTATTATGTATGTGTCAGCGTTTACTTAGTACCCAACTTGAGTTTAAAAGTAGTTATTTCAGTAAAAAAGTATTTCAGTAGTTTTGAAAATTAAAAATTTAAAACTTGATGATTTTTTTTTTTCAGAATTCTGATTATATATATAACACCAAAATGTTATACAATAAATACAGAAAGAATTGAAGGACATGTCAGATTAAATATGAATACATTGGAAGCAATGGGATATTCTGTTGTACATGTAATGCAGGGTGTTTGGGAAAATTTATTAGATAATGAAAAAATACCGTATTTAATGCAAGCATTGCAGAATAAGTGCCAAAATCAAGAAGATATTGCTGCTACACGGACATAGTAATTTTTAAAATAAAATTAAATAGGTAATTAAATTATTTTATTAATTGCCATTGTTTTATTAATATAATTTAGTCTGTTTTATTTTAATTGTCTATATGTGTTTCATGATATAAAATTCTTTTTTCTAATTCTGTTTTAATTCATTTTCAAAGAATTATAATTCTTTTATTTACAATTCATTGGGTATGTTTTTACGAGGGTTATTTTTTCTCAAGGTCCAATCAGTCGTGAAATAAAAACCCACGCAAAAATCGGATGAATCTTTGCGCATATGTTTTGCGCAGTGTCACTAGTATGGCCTTCAATCATGCTGTGTCACTTCGTTTAGGTCTGAACACGCAGCTAGCACGTAAACTTGTCTACAACAATAGCATCTCCTGCCAAGTGTGAAGTGCGTATGGTAATTTGATTTCTTCAGGCTGAGGGGTGTAATGCAGCTGAAACTCATCGACGAATAAGTAATGTGTATGGTGAAACTTCAATGAGTGTCAGCAAAGTGCGACAATGGTGCAGGAACTTTAAAGCAGCATGTATAAATGTTCATGATGCAGGCAGTCAGGGAAGGAAGTGAGTATCAACTGATGGTCTCGTTGAGCGAGTGGATGAGGGAATTCGAGAAAATCGTCAGTTCACAATTTCTGTATTGAGTGATTCGTTTCCTGAAATTTCAAGGTCAACTCTCTACATCATTGTGAGTGAGACACTTCAGTACTGCAAACTGTATGCAAGATGGGTTCCCAAGATGCTGTCCGACCATCACAAAACAATGAGATTGGACGCCTCCCTAACGTTTCTCCAGCGCTACCACAATGAAGGAGAAGATTTTTTGAACAAAATTGTCACAGGGGACAAGACATGGGTTCATTTCGAAACTGAAGAAACAAAAGAACAATCCAAACAGTGAATTCACTCTCATTTTCAAAGTAAACCAAAGAAGTTCAAGCGAACCTTCTCCAACAGAAAGTGTATGGCTACTCTGTGTTCTGGGACTGGAATGGAGTTCTCTTGGTGGAATTCATGGAACGTGGCACGACCATCACTGCAGCCTCATACTACATGACTCTTCAACGTTTACGAAGGGCAATTCAGAATAAGCGGAGAGGAATGTTGTCATCAGGCATTGTCTTTCTCCATGACAATGTTCAGCCGCACACTGCAGCTGTAACAAAGAAGCTCCTGCAGCATTTTCGTTGGGAAGTGTTTGATCACCCACCATACAGCCCAGACTTGGCTCCACCCGATTTTCACTTCTTTGCTCACATGAAACGTTGGCTAGGAGGACAACATTTTGGCACAGACATCGAGCTGCAGTACAGCATAGAAACATGGCTGAAAACACAGACGGCTCCGTTCTATGACGAGGGTATTGGAAAGTTGGTACCATGCTATGACAAATGTCTAAATCGGAGTGGTGATTATATAGAGAAATAGCGAAACTTCTTACAAATAAAATTTTTTTATTTTCACTGTGGTTTTAATTTCGTGACCGATCAAACCTTGAAAAAAAATAACCGTCGTAGTTACTTGTGAGTAAAATATATTACCTGTGAGTCTAAAAATATATTTTTTAATTTAATTTTGTTGTTTAGTCAACTACCTCTATTATGGGAGTTTTTAATGATTAATGTGTTCATTCCTATCTCATAACGTTAAGAAGTACGTGTTAATGTATGTATCTTGTCAATATCTCATCATAATTTTAACTAATCTTTTCTTTATTGTTCTGACCAATAACTGCTATATTAAAAACAATATGTTATAACAAGAACATCTGAAACGTTTGAGTCTAAATGTTTAATATATAAATTCACTGCATGCTGGTACACTTTATTAATGATGACAAATGGTCATGTCAGTAGATGCCACTTATAATTAAAATTACAGGATTTATAATAAAATATTAACTGATGATACAAGAATAGAACACAGCAGCACATGTTAAAAATATTATATGATAAGGCTGTCGATCACATCTTTATAAAGTTTGTGTGTGACAAATATTATAGCTTCTGCAATGGAGGTGATTATTAGTCCAGTGAAGTCTCTCTAAATTCTGCTTATAAATTAATGAAATACAAATTTTACTTTTACCATGAAATCTGTGTTTTTAGTAGTAAATGGTATCATTAAACCGTGACTTTATTAAAATTGGCCACGACCGATGGCGTTTTATCTGCAAATAAAATAAATAACAGATTCTTTTTCAAGATCATAACATAATTTTCCATTGATAGATCACACCAGAAATAATAAATAGAATTTACATGTACTGTAATGCTGTTCATTGTAGGTTTTCTATAACTGATGTTTCTATAACATTGTTTACGTTTATTTCAATCTCAATATCTAAAAAATGTATTTTTCTGTTCTTTTGCATTTCGCATGTAAATTTTAAGTTATCATTATAATTGGTATGTTTATTTAAAGTGATCAAATGTTCATTATTTATGAACTGGATTATATATGAACAAAAATTTAATAACCCATGGTCAAAAAAAAATTATAGATATAAAAATCTGATTTTTAAACTATACATTTTACAAGGAACGCTGAAAACAAACAAACTCAAGAAAGAAATAGATGTAAAACAAATAGCAGTATTTAATGGTTTTGATAGTGAAATTATAGAAAAGGTATACAAAAAGCAGAAAATAAAGTACCATGATAGTTTTACAAAATTGCAACAAGAAAGTAACATAGAGATTATTAATAATTTTTTCTTAGAATATTTATACAAATAAAATAATAGAAAAAATTACTAATTTTTATTACAAAAATAAATGTGAAAAAGCTTACAAACCAAATAAACATATTATAAAATATTTAAGGAATAATAATAATAATAATAATAGAATTTAAGGGAAATATATAAAATTAAATGCAATGAATATAATAAAATTTACAAATTTATATTTGTAAAACTAACAGATCTTTTTAAAAAAAAAATTATGTTAAAAATTGTGTTTTTAGCATAGTAATTAACATTACTATGCTAAAAGAAACAGAAAGAGGGGTGTGTCTACTATGGCCGACTATTTGTTACAGTGTAAGCATTGCATTACTGATTATAAAAAAAATTTAGAAATTTTGGAAATTTATAACAACAAAAAAATGAGTATATGTACTTGAGAAATAGTATATTTATAAATTTAAACAAAAGTATGAAACAATTAACCAACAGATCGTTTTTGAAGGTGATGTTTTAATTAAATACATAGTGGGTTTGTAGCAGTTGGCAACAATGTTTTCAAACTTAGTTGTGTTACATTTTAAATTTACATCATTTCAGTATGGCAGTGAAGAGTTGTGTTGTTACAAATTTTGTGGTTGTTAGGGTTTAAGTTTTCTAAATTTTTAAGTTTTTATTTTTTTTTTTTTTGTTATTTATTAATGTAATTGTGAAATTATGTACCGACTGATGATGCAGGCTCCTGCAAAAGTCAACTATTGGTATTAGTTTTTCTGTTACTGTGTTTGGTAGTTAACCTGTTGTTTTTTGAGTTTAACTGATACAGTGGTTAGTATGTTGATGAATTATTTGAATTTTCAGGAAGTTTATATATATTGTTCAGGCAACACTGGGTCTGGCACCACGTGATGATAAATATTAGTTTTTCCTTCTTTTCAAAATAATATGTTTATATTTTATTAAACATGTGTTTAATAAAATTCATAGTGTTGAATTTTTATTCATTAATTGTTAGTGCGTAACATGCAACCATACAATACGGCCTAGTCGCCAAGCTTGTTGGATTCAATCTTATTATATTTTCATAAGATGTTAAATTATGGCAGGCAGTATATTGAGACATAGCTCCTGATGATTCTCTTGGCTCCATATGATTTACACAGCACCTGGTGGTTCACTCAGCTCCGTACCACCCAAGCTGGCAATTCAGTTGGCTCCATATACGCTATTTAAGCCAGCTCACCACTAGAATCTACCAGTCTTGTCTCATCTAGTCTAGTCTCGATTTGTCATTTGAAGACTCATATTGTTCAGTCAAAATTTACACATCATACAATAGACATGTACATACATTAAATTGTATATATCTTTCAATAATGTAATACAAATTAAATTAAATTGTGAACATGTTAATATACAATTGTTAATTTGTATCAGTATTTGTTTTATTTACAGTCCACTTAACATAAATGAAACATGTATATATATGTCATCCGTAAAAGATCTATCTCCTAACATGAGACCCAATGGTTTTATTTATGAGCAATAGAAATATTCTTTTATCTAATACTATTCACACATGCTACTACTCCTTACATGTTCTAGATGTGTTGTAAGGTATGCCAGTATACCATTTCATCAGAAACAATGTATTTTTGTTTGTTATTTTAATATTTTTTCTTTCTTTTTTTTTAAATGCATAATACTTATTTATTATAGAATACAGCAGCATAGGTGTTAAAAATATTAAAGGCTAAGGTAACAGATCACATGTCTTATGAAGTTTATTGTGACAAATAGGACAGGTTCTACATTAAAGTGACTATTGGCTCAGTAAAGTGGTACTTCAGAGAAAGAAACGTAATAAAATTTTGTTAATTTGTGTATAAGTAAATATCTGTGTGCATTTAAAAAATTGTTATGACAATGCACAAATACATTATGATAATAGGTCTCTGGAAGCTTACATATCCATATACTACCAGTTAGATATTGGGTTATTTTTTTCATTGTAATATTTAATTTTTCTGTTTTTATAAGTATTAAAGTCAACTGTATCTAAGCTTTTAGAACTAGTATTTTTTTTTAAAATATTTATATGCTATTATTTTCATTGTTTTTTAAATTGTATCTATATCTACATTCACACATCACATTATATGACATTACGAGAATAAAAATTATGACGTGAAAAATAACTCCTCAAATTTTATAGTATAAAAATATCTATATTAATAAATCCATTGATAAGTATAATGATTTTGGTTAAATAATAACAATACGATTACAAAATTAATGTTTTTTATTATTACTCATATTACAGCACTCACAATATTTTCAGTCTGAAAATTACATATCTATTAGGTTACAGTAATCTTAAAAGTAACAAATACTATGTTTCTTTGTCTCTGAAGTTTTTATACCTTTCACTGTAATAGTGCTAATATGGAAATAAATGTCTGTTAATCTATCCTTTAGATCCATGAATAATTATTAGTATCCTTTGTCCTGGATTTAATGATTTTGCATTCTGTTGAATCTGTGCTTGATTCATGCACAAATTCATGACTCAATTTTAATATGCACATATTATTTTTTTTAAATTTATATGTAAAAATTTAATTTATTGAAACAAATAATGTAAAAAAATATTTTAAAAGTACAAATATTATTTATTGCTCTGTTCTTTAATGAATCTGAAATGCTTTAGAGACTTTAAACTTTAATCTCTTGAATGCAGATTATTCAGTAATTAATGTACTTCTAAAATCTTATAATATTGATTATCAGTAATAGGTGTTGTTCCAGAACTACTTCATTATTTGTGTAAGTTTTAACTTACACAAATCTACACTTTCATTCTAAAAATGTTGCACTACTCCTACTATGAAATAGTTGGCCATTTTTTAACTTGATCTTTATATCTGGAATCCCCATTACTGATTCAGCATCAGTCCAATGTTGAGTTGAAAAATTTTTTGGAGTGGAAATTTCAATGATCAGTGGTTTTTTAATTATTTTTTGTTTTCTTATCTTAAAGTTAAAATATAATAGCTTTTTTTTTACTAGCCAGTTCCTTTTTTCTGATTGAATTATGTTTTTGAATTGGTTTCTTAGAAACATCACTACAAAGCTCAATATGTTTATAAATCAGGTACCGGCTATTATATTATTATTACTGTTTTAGTTATTATTGTCATATTATGATGGTTTATACATAGCAAATGTAATTAAATCATTATGTGGTGTTTCTAATATCATTGTACTAGATTGTATATCAGTTATCTTGTTAAAATTATTTGTAAATTTAAATTCGTTTCCACGTAATGCTAACATATTTTTATCTAGTGTCATAATAAATGGATTTGATTTATGTGGTCTTTCAATATTAATTACTATTGATGTAATGTTCGTTAAATTGTTTTTTGAAAAATCTGGAGTGTATCCACATGTTGATATATCATAACTTTTACATGCTATTAATCCACATACTTCAATATCAACTGTCAATAATCCACCATATGATCTAGTGCCAGAATATCCAACTAGTCTGTATACTGGCATACCTTCTGTTAAATCTGTATTATTATACTTTTCCCATTTCACAGTTACTTCACATTTAAATTTAGCTTCATTATAATTAAATGTTTTTTCTCCTACAGTTTCAGTTTCTTTATAATCCATTTCATTAATGTTTTTATTCTTATCTAAAAGCACAGTAGAAAACTTTGAAATGTCATCATGATAAAAATCCATTATTAAATTGTTTGATTCAGTTTTTAATAATTTTTCATCTTCATTAAAGTGAATATCTATTTTTTTTGTATCAAATATATCACAGTATTGTTTTTCAATATCACATGTTTCTTTATTTATAAAATAATCAGGATGAATTGGTACTTTAGCAATTAATAATTTATTTGTTGGTTTTTCAGGCATTATCATTACTAATGGTCCTTTTTCACCAGCATATATTCCACTTCCAAAGTTTTTATTTTTTGGAAAACTATAACCCGATGCTAGTAGATTAATATTCTGAGAGTAACTGTAACCTGCTTGGGATTCAACAGCTGTGAACATAAATAAATAAATTTACTATTTATAGTTTTAATAATTAATTAATCATAATTTAAACAAATGTAATTATTGTTTACAAAGAAACAATGTGGTTGTATTGCTTTTCAAACAAGAAAAAAGTTTTTTATAAAAAAAAAAACCATATGGGATTTAAATATAATTTTTTGTATCCCAGTCAATAAAATCCTTTAAAACATTTATCTTATAAAAGAGTTTTGAATTGTAAAATAGGCTGATCTTTTGAGACACAGTGGATCTTAAAGATTGATAATTATTTATTTACACATTGAAGTAATTATGATTGATGCTCAGTCACAGTTACCATGTGTGAAGGATGTGATGCTTATAAACTACCAGAGATACAAGAGGCACTAGTCGGAATTTCTTTCTCTGATAATAATGAAGTTACAACTGTTCATTAAATAAAATTAATCACCTGAATTTCAATGGACTTGGCTTGTTGATACCTAAGTTTGTGAATTGTACTTATAAAAAGTGTGTATTAAATTTATGCGCAATAAATCCTCAATTTATTCTGACATGAATTACTGATTTAAAATTTTTTATTTTACTGTTGAATCAGTTCGATTAATTAAAAATTTATTTTCATCTGATTTCATCTATCATCTGACATGTTTACGACCTGAAAATTAGTTTTTAGTAAATTCCGTTTAGTAAATTAATGTTTTAGAATAGATCTGACTAACAGTTAAGCAACTATACTATTTATGTTTTAAATAAATAATGAAATAATACATTGTATATTTTAACATTTTTATTTAAAAAATAACAATAAAATTAAAAATATTTGTGAAATGTACATTTTATTTTGAAGGACATAAATAATCGCCAAAGATTATTAATTTAAAATAAAAATAATAGTATCAATATATAATTATAAAATAAAACATAATTATCTAATCAATACTAACTGAAATACAAATAATTTATAAAATAAATCTATTTGTTATAGATCTATTTTCTTTCAAAAGTGATTATCCTTTTTCAAAATTTCACAAAAAAATGCGGGTCTACGTAACTATGAGTGAACTGCACAGTAACAACATATAAATAACAACTTTTCTGATGCGCTAACATACAATACCGAGTCAGCAGTAACATGAGATAATTTAGAAATGCCACCATTAGAGATTGAAAAGTCGCTGTACTAACATGTGTATGTGCATGGTCAACAGGTTGTATGTATGCATAGACCATACGCCTACAAGTGCTCAGGACTGAATGTGTTGAGGCCAGCTAATAATATAATAGGATTTAATATGACCCCTAAACATTGCTCATGTGAATTCAGAAATCTTTATTAGCGTTCTTTGTATGCTATAATGATTCTATAATATAGTATATAAATTATAAATCAGCTGTTTTTAATGACCATATCTATTAATAATTAGCTAGAAATTTTTATTATTTTTGTTTGTCATTTTGTTTAGGTGAATAATTAAGATTAGTCTTTAGCTTTTGTTTTCTTAGAATCTAATCATAGAAAGAAATTAATTATTAACCCTAAAAATAAGCGAATAACTTAGTTGGGATTTTAAAAACAATATATTGAGTGTCAAAGAGTTATTTATTAAAGTGTGAAGAAAATATTTCACATAGAATATAATAATTTCTATTGTTTTAAATATTATTATTATTATTATTGTTAACAATTCAAACATTTTCTAAAATCAGATTATTTTCAAGGTTTCAAAATTGATTTTTTTTACTGAAAAAACTAATGTAAAGGAAAGTAATCTTTAACAATTTGATTTTCATTTTAGTATGAAAAAAAATTATAAGGGTAGTTAACAAATGAAACAACTACTCTATTTTTTGGTTAAAATTTACTGAAGAGCAAATGTAGTATTACTATTGAATTATCAGGCAGAGAAGAAAAAACCGTAAGAGGTATTTTGTAAATATTTTCTTTTAATACTATTTCAGTAGTATTAAAAAATAATTTGTAAAGAAAATTAGAACAGAATAAGATCAATCAGAATATATTGTGATTGTGTTCAATTATATTAATTGCTCACAACCACAATACATTCTGATTGATCTTATTCTGTTCTAGCTGACTTTTGTAGAAATTATCAACTGACTGGTGTTGTTTTCTTCCATTTTGGATGTTATGCTGTTTAAAGACAAACCATAACCTTTTTTTAAACCAGAATTTATTTTACAGTTTTACATGGTAGTCAGTTTTAATTTTGATGTGCTGTAACACAGTATTATACAGTGTGCCCGTAAAATAATAGTGGAGTTTTAAATGGTTATAGCTCCAGAACAGCATTTCAGAGACATGAAGACATGAACTGTATGTTAAATGATAGAGAAACCCTCCAAGTTTATGTATGCAAAAGCTAGCACATGCTCGTTGTGTTTCCAATACACACAAGCAGCACGTGCACATTAGTCATCATGTTTGTAATGCAGAAAAAGGTTCAGTGTGTGTTGTGGCTTGCTGTGTTTGAGTCAGTTACAAGTGTTAGGTGTGAATATTGTGTCTACAATGAAGACCTCCCCAACATGAAAGTAACATTCGGCAATGGGACAAACAACTCAAAGAAACAGGCAACCTCTGAAGCAAACACGTCCAGGACAGCCATCAGTGTCTGATGAAACGTTGAAGCAGTACCAAGAAGTTTATTGCATAGCCCAAAGAAATCTGTGTGGAAGTGTTATAAACAATTGGGCATTTCTAAAACAACTGTTCACAATGAGTTAAAACGATAGTTATGTTTCAGTGCATACAAAATTCTGGTGTTACAACAACTTTATCCACAGGAAAAGGTGAAACAATCTGGTTTTGCTGTAGAATTCTGGGTAGGTTAGAACAAGTTCATTTTCAGTGATGAAGCAATGTTTTTGGGTGAGTACATTGGTATAATGTTCATGTATGGGGTGCTGAACCTCCACATGCCGTTATTGAACATCAGCATGATTGTGAAAAAGTGAATGTGTGATACGCTATTGAATGAGAGAGAGTTATTGACCCCCTTCTTTTTTTTCTAGAAAAAACAATAACGAGTAACATCATTCTGGATATGTTAGAAGGGTATGTAGCATCACAAATACTGGAGAATTCAATTTTCCAGTTAGACAGAACTCCTTCACATTTTGTTACAATCATGTAGGAGTATCTTGAAGAAACACTACCTTAGCGATGGGTCGAATGAGAAGATCAACCCTTCTCGTTCGACCTATTGCTAAGGAAATGCCTGGATTCACAATCTCAAGAAGCTTGCTCCCATGGATTTATATTTTTGGGGTTATGTAAAAACACGAGTGTAATCTGTTAAAGTTCGACATCTGACCATTTAAAAGAAAGTATCACTGAAGCTGTTTCTTTTATCACGCTGGATGTTCTCTGCCATGCATGGCAGGAGACTGAATGTTGTCTTGACGTCTGCAGGGTTACTAAGGAAGCATACATGAAATCTACTGAATGGATAAGAATGTTTCTCCTTCATTTAGTGTATAGTTCATCTCTCTACAATGCTTTGTTCTGAAGCCATTTAAAACCCCACTATTATTTCGCAGACACACTGAATATGATTCAGTGTATGGTAGTTCAATCATTTTGATCTCATCTATTTTAAAATTAAACATGGTAGTACTGTAATATTATTAATTCTTTTTGTTCCCTTACATTATAGGATGGCATTCTTATTAACAAAGAATATATATGTCAGTTGGTATGCTGTTTAGACATTTTCACAAGAGATTCATTTAGTGCTACAAGTACTGATACTGACAATAATTTAAAATGATATGCGTGATTGCTCCAAACTATAACCAATAAAAAAATGTATTAATGCAAAAATTATATGTGTCAAGAAATTGTATGTCAATTTTTACTGATGTTAAGATGTAATGTTAGCAAACATCAGAAACTGACATACCATGTTTCTGCTGTTAATCTGTTATCTTCACTTAAAATAACCATAATTAATTTAAAATAATAAATAAATAGGAAATAATGTTTTAAAATACCTGTAAAAAATGGAATTTCTGAAAACCATGCTGTTGAGTAAACAATATTTTTGACGTTAGTTTTTTCAATAATTTCTAATGCTGGTTTCTTAAATAATATATCAAAGCAAATAAACATTCCAAACTGAACACCAAAGTCTGTATGAAATGTACTCAGTTCTGCCGCTGATGTTATGTTAGTTTCTGGTTCAATGAAGAGATTAAATTTATGATATCTGAAATAAATATATTAATTGATTAGTTAGAAGTAATCCTTTTTAATATTATTCTTTAATATGACAATTTTATCTCTTCAGGAATGGATCTACATACATATATGACCTTATGGTAGGTTTATTCTTCTACAAAATGCTTCCTTGTTTTTGCATGAACAGTATTAATTTTTCCAGTTTCACTTAAACAATTCTGTAGTGTCAATTATTTACAATGTACAGTGTGGTTAATGATTTTTTTTTTCAGCTTTATAAATAACTTTTGATTTTTCTTTGACAGTGAATAAGCATAAATATTTTACAGTCTTATATAGAACTTAAGTTATTAAACAAACTTAACACAAGTTTTCTTTTTGCTGAATATAACTGTACTACTTACTAAGTACAGAATGGTCAGGAAATCACACTACCCCCTAAAGTTAGAAATAAAAATTTGTAATGAGTTATAAATGAAAAATGCGATATAATAATGAATTATTTTATTTACTCACTTGATACGGGGTATTAATTTTAATGGTCCAGTGGGTTTGTGTGTTCGTCTTCATGTTGCACACACAATACTATATGTTACTACGTCCTCTGTGACATGCGATGGAGCATTTCTGGTGTTATGTTACGGAAGGGGTCCCTCACATTGTGACGCAATTCTTAATTTTTGGTGTAGCAATGTGCAGATACATCTGCCTTGATAATTCCTCATAATGAATTTGTCTGGTATAAGATCAAGACTTCGTGGTAGCCATGATAACGGAGCTGGTGATGCTGGAATATTGTAGCCAATCCAATGTCCTGGAAATTTTTCATTCAGAAATGCTTGGATTGATATGCATTTGCTTCATCCTGCTGCAATACTCGTTACATAAGATCCTTCTCTTGAAGCTGTGTTATTAACCATGCCTCCAACATTTCTAAATAAGTTTGTGCATTTACTGACCCATAAAGAAAAAGGACCAAACAAATGACGTGCTGTCATTCCAGCCTATGTCATAATACGCAGTGGATTTCTTTCCAACTCTGTTGCATGATAAGAATTTTCTTTCGCCCAAAATAACACATTTCTGAACTGTGATAGTTGCACATTTGTCGGTAAAAAAAAATCTTTCCATGATGCACTGCAGCAGGGAATTTTTATAATAAAGCCTGGTAGGATGCATTGCGATGTTCCATGTCTGAATATGACAGTTCATAATGAACACTGTATGAAATGGCCTAACTTTCAAATCCTTTTTCATTTGGTCTTACATTGTTGTCTGTAGTGTACGAAGTTCAGCTAACCATTTACGAGTTAATTTCATTGGGGATTGTTCAATGGAAACTGCAACAACAGCACGTGTTTCTGTCCACATTAACTTTCATCTACTCCACAGCTTATCTTTAACACTGCCTAATTCAAACTCATGTTTTACCCAAGCCAAAATTGTTGCTTTTCATGGTGGCAGCGGCTTATTAAAGCATAGCCAAACATATCACTAATTAGCTTTATTGTTTGATTCTTATGTTGTTCATGAACCCATACACTTATCACTAACAGCTCCTCAACACTGGAACTTCTCATATCAGCCATTTTAGCACAACTGTCTTTTACTCAGTGTGCGATGCTGTAAAAACTGTTGCCAACGAAAATACTGTTTGTTCTAAACACATATCCTAACTTATATTTTTCATTAATTTTAGGAGTACAGTGACTTCCCGGCAATGCTGTACTATGTAAACATAGAATGCTTACTAAATCAAGTTTCAGCTAAGACCCTTCTGATTAAGTGCAACTGGTGTTATACCAACCAATCATTTAAATCATTTACTTAAGTATTTAGATAGTCCTACTTGAGTAATAATATTTAGCCTTGATTTCACATATTAATACTTTTGTTTGCTGAGATATTAAGAAATTCCTAAATGTAAGACTATAACCTAATATGTTTTGATATATATTTCATGACAAATAGTGTGTAGATAAGCATTTATATTAATTTGATGAATCTAAAGGTGAAAATTCTGTTTGTTGTACACTTATTTTGGTTTATAGGATGTACTGTTTCCGTTTGTCTATAGTATTTAATATGTAAAGCTTTTTGAGATTTATAAATGTTTAGTATTATTTGTTTACATTGTTGCTACATGCTGTGCTTATAATTGGCTTATAATTGATGCTAGCTGGTAGATATTCGGGAAACTTGCAGCCTACCTTGCAATTGGCTCTGTCCAAAATTGAACTGAGCTGCAACTCCCTTGATTACAATATGTTGAGCCGAGCCGACATTGTCGGAGACCAATGATCGGACTCAACAGCCCTTCTCAAGGGTGCCTCATCAAGCACAGAAATGGCTCTTTTCAGGGCCACCAACACAAAATTCCCAAACAGCTTGTTTCACGGTTACCATAAGGTTGTAAGGTGGCACCTGTTGTCGAAGCAATTTGGCAACATCAGCAGAGAATATGGTTTATGCAGACTCTGTGTGTGCTGTATTGGTGTTGCCTAAACATAAGTTCCAAGACTGAAGAGACTTGCAAGCATGTAGAGACTGTGTAGTGTTAGTGACTTTGTATTTAAATATACTGTCATTGTTAGTACTGAAGTTTTTTGCTGGTTTCCAAGTCATAAAATGCTTGGAAATAAGAGAAAACTAATTCAGCAACTGAAGAGGCCTTACAAAGTTTTTTTGGCAAACCTTTTTGTTAGCATTTATGGTATCTTTGCTGATGAAGGTTCTTTAAATTATTGTTTTCTGTGTTTATTTTATTTTTATATTATATCATCTAAAAGTTTTTTATTCATGTCATAAAATGCTGCTTTATACAGAATGTTTTTTTAATCCTTTTATTATTTTTTTCTTCACCTATTTATTTTTATTTTATGTGTGTGTTTGTAAGGTGGGAACCAGTCACACACTTGCATCTAATTTTCTTATTTACACACATCTGCTACCTTTTTAGTTGTTTATGGGGTTCTCTTGTTGCACTTTCACTTTATCTCTCTGTCTCTCTCTCTCTCCCCCTCCTCTCTCTCTCTCTCTCTCTCTCTCTCTCTCTCTCTCTCTCTCTCTCTCTCTCTCTCTGTCTCTTTCTTTCTTTCTTTCACTATTAGTGATTTATCTTTCAATAAAGTTTTATTTATGGAATCTCATGATGACTTAGATTTAATTTGTTTTCTGGAAATAAAAATTTCTTTGACAGTATTATTGCATTATTAAATGTTAGTTTTTACATTTCCTACTTGACTCAGTTGTGCGTGGTTTTAATAGCATCTAGTAAAACTTTGGAAGGAAGGAATCAAAAGTAGTGAGGAAAAGAAAAGGGTAGATTATGAAGGTGGATGTACATAGCGAGAAAATTTATGCAAAGGATTAATCTAATGATCATTGCTCACCACTCCTTAAGATTGTTAAATTGTGATTAAGAAATTGTAATCATTAATTACATTTTAGATAAAATGTGGAGAAAATCGTTATAACATGAGACGTGAAAACCGTTCTTTTTAATTGGAATATGTAAGCTTCCTTTTTACACGTAAAGCACATTTCTTTCTGCCTGTCAGTAATTTTGTTTCTGTCTGATGCATTCTGTTAATAATCTGATAAGAATAATGTATAATTTTATTTTGTGAATTGGAAAAGTCACACTTATAAGAGGTGTGAGAAGGTAAATAGGTATACCCATTTTTAGTGTAAGTTACTGTATATTTTTGAGAGCAGTGTTGTTAGAAAATTGACAGTTAATGCCTCTTTCTGTCAATTTAATTTCTACACGTAGGTAATATTATTTCAGGATAAGTACAGATTTAGTAGAAATAAAGCATCATTATGCTAGTACATTCATATTCACTTATAATATCTTACATATTCAAACAGTTTACTTAAATTTGGTTTGTAATAAAAAAGAGATATTAATATTCAATAATAATTCAGCCCAGATTGACTGATTACTACAAATTTAATATACTTGTGCATTTCAGAGCAATCCTTCAAGATAACTGAAATGTAGAGACAAGAAAATATGATTTCTTATAATCTAGCCAGCCTCTGTGGCACAAGTGGTAGTGTCTCAGTCTTTTGTTGGAGGTCCCAGGTTTGAAACCCAGTCAGGCATGACATTTTCACACACACTACAAAACTGTCATTTCATCTCATACTCTGAAACAATACTTAATGATGATCCTGGAGGCTAAAAAAAAAATATAATTTGGCTCCTATATTTAACAATTTTTATTTCATAATTTTATTAAATTAAACTTTTTTTAAAAACGAATGTATTATCAGTAACAAAAATACTTAAGGAATGTGTTAACATAGGTGAAAAGAAAGAGCGAAGGTAACATATACAGTAAAAATAAAATTAAAAGTAAAATTTTCTGACAAAAAACAGTCTTTTTATACAACCAAGTGCTCATAGCAAAACATGTGAAAATAGACTTATAAAAATAATTTGCTAAATATCTTAAATAGCTTGTTCTGTTGTATGGAATCAAAATTTAGGTTTCAAGAAAAAAAGTTAAAGCCTTGGAAAGTTTTGAATTTTAAATTTGTAACTGACAGAAAAGAATAGTGATAATAAATAAACGTCTAGTGGTTAACGCGTCTTTTGCAAATCAGCTGATTTGGAAATTTAGAGTTCCAGCATTCAGAACATTGTAAAGGCATACTTTTATACGGATTTGAATACTAGATCATGTATACTTATGTTCTTTAGTGGTTGGGTTTAAATTAACCACACATCTCAGAAATGGTCGACCTGAGGCTGTACAAGACTACAATTCACTTACACTCATACATATCATCCTCATTCATCCTCTGAAGTAATACCTGACGGTAATTCCCGGAGGCTAAAGAGGAAAAAGGAATTGATCATAAATGAGGTGTTGAAATATTTTGAGTAAAGAAATAAAAGTACAGCAAAAATACCAATTTCCAACCTGATATTTTGACGTTTGGGTACAAGAAGAGGAAGAAAATAGTTATAAGATGAAAAAATAAAAGCCAGAGAAAAACCTGGTGTGGTTAATTTCACCTTAATAATGATGCATTAATGAAAAATTTCTTATTTATAATACGTTATTAATATTGTTTTCAATTACTTCATAATTTAATGTGATAATTTTTATCCAAGTAACTGAATGATTTAGTAGAAACAATTAATATTATTTACTATTAAAATTGTAAATCAGTAATTAGGTATATATGGTCGTACCATAAAATTATTGTGTTCGTTATATATATTAAGTACTTAAGTACGATATATTGTACTTAAGTAATTTTATTCATTACTGTTATTATACTTAAATGTAATTTTCGCTTACTTGGCTATTAATTTTCCAGTCCTGTCGAAAGCTACATTAGTATTGTAGATTAAAAGGCCATCAGTAGGACATCCAGGATGTGTTTTATTACAGGATACCTTCTCAAGCATGTTAGCTACTAGATAAATGTTGTTTTTTTGTGCCGCACACGATAATTCTTTTAGATGCTGGAAATAACATATACATTTATACATTACTTCATTACAGTAGTCAACATTTTGGTAGTTCTTATTAATAGTTGTATTCTTTCTGTTGATAAAAGAGGAGTAAATAATTTTTCATCAACTGTAAAGAATATTTTTGTGATTAGATGAAATACCTGATCCTTAATAAGCAAATGTAGTTGTTTCATATTGAGATAAAAGACATGCAATATTCTGCAGGAAAAAAATTTCTATTACAATTTTCTCAATTTTAATTCCTTCTGTATACCGCTTAAGCTTCATAAGTTCTGAAAGACTTTTCCTCTAGATTTAAAGAAATAATTTTATAGTCAAACCTATTATACAGGGACTATTTAAATATATAAAGCTTGCCTTTGCTATCTAATGTACTGTATATTTTTGTTATATTTTTAACTTAAAAATCAGTTTAAAACTAATAAATGGCTAAAGTGAAATCTAAAATTACAAAATATCTCAATAGCAGAAACAAAGTATATAGAATAATTTTCTTGCACAGATTGATTAATAGGAACAGTATTCTGTTCCTATTAATCAATCTAATAATAATACAATAGTTTATTGGCTATCATTTAATACTACTCTAACTTACTTTTGTGCTTAAATAACTCATATTTTCTGAGGAGTGAATGCTGTATTTACTTGTAAGAATTACATGTATTTTGTCATCTACATACTGTAATAAATACATTCACTGTATAACGGTCCCATTACAACAGAAAATCACAAATTTTTCCTCAATTCTTTTTATATACTGTTGTAAGATAATGTACTTGAAATGTTTATTTATTTATTCAATGTTCATTCTATTGATACAATGTCATTAGATTTCTGGCCTTCCAGTACAATTTCTATCAGATATGTTTCTATAATCAATCACTTCTTTACATACTCTTAAATGTCCCCAATTGATAACAGAACCTTCACTTCTACAGATAACTTGCATACAGGAGATGCGAGGAGTTTCATCCTGAAAAGATGTTCTGCAAGGCAGTCATTATCCATAGTCATCCTGAAGACTGCCACAGATTCCCTTCATAGGTTGTCAGGAATTATATTCTCACTGTTAATTAGAGTTGTATACTGTTTACCTTCCATCTAATTTGTTAGATAATTTAGGAACTTTCGTTTAAACATATGAATTATAACATTTTTAATGGAATTGTAAGATAAGGTACATAAACTTTGTGTGAGACATGCAACAAATACTTGAAATGTGCGTGTGTGTAGTTTCATTTAACTTCTGACAATATTTATATAAAGTCTCTCAATGTGTACAAACCTTTTTACCACAGTTTTCTCATTTAGTTGTTCTTACTTAAAAGAAAACTTTTCCTCAATCAGCTCTATATTTATGTTGACACATTCCATTGAGAGGTTAGTTTAATGGTATAACCTATCTCAGATAATTTTTCTAAATGACTATGAAAGTGTGATTATGAAAAGTCAGTTGAAAGTCATGTTCTTTGGTGGTTGGGTTTCAATTAATTACTCACCTCAGGAATGGTCGACCTGAAAATGTACAAGACTACACTTCATTTACATTCATATATATCATCCTCATTCATTCTCTGAAGTAATATCTTACGGTGGTTCTGGAGACTAAACAGAAAAAAAAGAAAGAAAAATGTTGTAAGTCATGTAATGGAGTGATTGCTGTTGAAATGTAATGATGTACTATTGTATAGGAATGGGGGGGATGACCAGAAGCATCACAAGGTGGGTGTCTTCCCTACCAGGTTGGATGATCTACTGTTGTTGTACATGTGCAGTTTAATTGTAATACATGAAGTAATTTTTCTGTTTGCTATAAGAAACACTGTGATGATAATTAATGGATTTCTTTTATTTTTAGGTGATGTTTCACTATACCTAACAGATGATAACTGTTATATAATTGTTTGTCTTTTTTTATTTTATTGTTTGGGGTTACAGTAAAACAATCAAACTTGTATGCAAAATTTATAAAATTTCAGATGATATGGCCAAGTTATCATTTAGCTAAATTATTTTGCCCTTAATTTTTATTACATATTATTTATTATTGTACCACTTATATCAGAATATGGTTACAAAAGAGATGCTTTATTTTTAGAAGATTTTTTAAATACTTTACTTACTCATGTAGACCTTTTTTTTTTAAAAAACCAATATGAGATTTATGGATGCGCATATTAGGCGGAGATTTCCAAATGAAGGTTTAAATTTACTGTTGTACTGCATATTTTTGTATAATATACTAACTAATATACGGTTGTAACAAACAAACCATAACTTGTATTCTAATTACTTTTGATGTCAATCAGTGAAATAATGTTGAGTCACATTCGTTATGTAGGCCAGTGGTAGTCAACCGTTTTATACCTACTGTCCACTTTTATGTCTCTGATAGTAGTAAAACCCTCTAACTGCCCACCAGTTCCACTTCTTTAAGTTTTTATAAAGTAGGGAAGTAACTTTACTTTATAAAATTTATAAAGCATAGTTACGCCAAGTTAAAGCATATAATAATAATTACTTATCAAATACTTTATGTCAGACTTTCGCTAAGTTTGGCAGAATAAATCTTTATAAAACAACTTACTGTAAATCTATCTCTGTTTTGCTTTGTAGAAAGATGTTCTCGCAATCGACTTGGCTTCATTGCTTCATTGAATAATGTTTTATGACACAATAAGCACACTGGTGTTGTTTATTTATAAGAGATTCTATGAAATCCATCTTCAGATACTCTGGCTAATAGCCACGAACATGTTTCTTTTTTTGAGACATGGGCTCACAATATTTTATTTGAAGCTGTAGGCACATGCTCACTCTCACAAATCTAATTGCGTACTGACCAGATGTATGAGCTACTGGGATGAGGCTCTTTTGTTTGCGTTTACACTATAGCACCGTTTAGTTTTACTTAGGTAACATGAATTAAACTTATGCACAGGCAATGCAAATAGTTTATTTTCTGAAATTTTAATTGTCACGGGGAATTTTATAAAAACCTAATGAAACTGTTTTTAAATAATGAAAATTTTTTAAAAGGTCAATTAAATTAAAAAAAGGAAAGTGCTACAGTATCGGACAAAACCCTTGCCCCCCACCATGAAAGCTGGAACGCCCACTAGAGGGTGGTAGGGACCAGGTTGACTACCACTGGTGTACGATATATCATAATTGCCTGTTAGTGAATAAATTTTTGTGATGTACATTTTTGTTTAGTTCTGCTTTTCTGGTTGTTATTATAGCATTTGTATTATTCTTTATCTATATTTTTGTATAAGACACAAGTTGTCTCAGCTTAACGTAACAGTATTCATTTTGTTTTAGTTGAGTTTCCTAAAAGAACAGTTTTTTTATATTCAAGACATTCGTGAATGAGGATTTACTGCTTAAACAGAGGTGGCACAAATCATGAGGGAACTTCAAGTACCAAATTTTAAAGCAAGTTGAGGAACGTTAAATCGTTTTATGAATAGATATTAACTATTAGTAAGAAAACGTACATCTATTTGTCAACGTCAGCTGGATGCCATTGAGAAACGATTATTGGCATCCATCGACATGTAATTCAGTAACAACAAGAAAATAACTTTTTAATGAGGCAGACAGGAAATGCCAATCAAACACCAGTTTACTTCTTCATGCCAGCAAATTCAACAATGAATATTGTCAGTGATAAAACTGTTCGCATGCATATTTATGGTTATGAAAAACGGCAATGTACAGTCATTTGCAGATGGCAGAAGACAACCACCATTTATTGTATTTAAAAGAAAAACCCTTCCAAAGGATGAAAAATTATTTGCTGGTGTCATTGTTAGGTGCCAAGAAGGATGGATGGAAAATGCACTAATTTTAGAGTGGGTAAAATGTGTGTGGGAACAGCAACCTGGTGTTCTTTCAAAACTGAAAAATGTGTTAGTGATGGACAGTTTTCGTAAACATGTAACAGACAGTGTGGAAAAAAGACTTAGAGAAAGTAGAATAATGCAAGTTTGTATTCTGACTGGAACATCATTAATCTAGATGTTCGTCATATTAAATGGGCTTTCAAAGTCCGTTTGGAACATTTTTATTCAGAGTGGGTAGTGACTACAGTCCATGAAACAATTTGAACAGGAAGACTGAAAAATCCATCTGACATTAATGTGTAAGTGGAACTTACTTCAAATTATTTGGTTTAGAGGAGCTTTAAGAAATGCTACATTTCTAACAGCCTAGATGGAAGGCTGTATGGGACTACAAAGATGATCACCCTTTCTGAAATTGGAGAATCAAACAGCAATGAAGATTAAAAATACAGATAAGAATCCTTCTTCAGATTTATTATATTAGAGTTAAACTTACTTGTCATTTAAAATGACCATACAATGTTGCTACAATAGGCTCTTTGTTCTTTTAAAGGTAGATTTCATAAGAAAACTACCTATTGTAATGGGTATCATGATTCGACTACTGGAAAATTTTGATATATCTTTACATTTCACATCCCCCAGACTCCAAAACCACGTCAGTTCAAAGGTTTATATATACATTTATATTTATATCTATATATATCTTTCACTTTATTGTGGACATGATAACTACCATAATTTTGCACCAATCACTTTCAAATTGATATATAAAATATAATGATCCAAAATATCGATTGAGTCTGTTAATGGGCAAAATCAAACCATTGTAGTGGAAATGGGGGGGGGCTTTTTTGAAAAAAAAAACAGATTATTGCTATAACTTTCTTATTAAGTAAAATATTGAATTCTTTGAAAGTTCCTACTATTTTTTGGATAAGGGCCTAAAACTTATCTAAGTAAAGTTTTTTGATATCAACCATTGGTCCAGGTGGTGGAAAAAATGGGGTTTCGAAGAAAAAACAAAATCTTACCTCGTAATAGGTACAGTATCGAATAGGTTTAAAGTGGTTGTTAGTCCTGTAAACATTACCTAAAAATTTTGTCTGAAACAATTTTTGATATGACCAATCTTTACGGCAATGCATGACCTAAATGTTGCTAGAATTGTAAGATGGGGCTTGTCGTTTGCTAAACATGTAAAACTTTTTCATATTGAGAAAATTTGAAGTTTTTCTTAACTTTACGGTGGATATCTTTTTTATTCCTTGCTTAGCACCAGTGGAATCTACCTCTGCCTTCCGGTGTGCCATAAGGGAATTTTTTTTTTGTTTCAGATGTACCAGCTAGCCTACATGTATTAATGTGCTTTTTACAGTTTTTATCAATCTACCTAATTTTTGTATATAAAATAGTATTTAAGACAATTTATTTTTAAAGTACATATTTTAATATTTAATTTTTATTGTACAAAAATTAAAGAGATCAATTGGAAATTTTACATGTTAACTTTATTCTCAAAAACTACACCATTATTTTTCAGGTGCGCATCTTAACAGGAGGGTGCACGTCATACGCTAGTACAGTATTTTTTTGTAATACTTTACTATTTGTCAACATTTTATGGCTGTAATAATTATTTAATGATTATCAAATCTTTAATGAATTCTGCCAAATTACAATGATAAGTAAAATTAGTGATTTGTATTAACAGCATATAGTTCTTTATAATTTCTCTGTATTTGTAAAACAAATTAAAGTATGTGAAATCTGTGATTTATTTTCAGATTTCACATCCGAGATGTGAAAAAAAATCATACCTCTGCTACTTCTAATTTATTTTTTTCTTCACATAGAATTTCATTATCTTCTACATTTGGAATGAATGTTGTAAATAATTTTAGTTTATCTCTAACTACTGGAAGATTTAACCCTGATAGTCCACATTCTGGAGTAACTATTATATCTGCTTTCTGAAAAAGAAAAAACCAGAAACATAAAATTATATTTAAAAATGTGTGTTTAGTAAAAATGCATTTATGGTTACACATGAGCCTGATGAACAAATCCAATTTTGTGAATTTGTTCTTTACCCTAAATAAATTACAGTAGACATATACAAACTTTCTCAACTTGAAGCCAAATTAGGTAATATTACTTAAATTATATCTTCTTAAAGAAATAGATTGGATTATTCCCAAGTTCCAGTGATTACTTGCACTATCCCCAATCAGTGCTCTACCTTCATTGATAGAACATTGCAAGTAGGTATATCTGAGCATAAGATGAATTTGGGTAAAGTAGCTTCATGCTTGTAACCAATTTACACTGGTATTGTTTTTTATGTTATGTAAAGATGATTTGAAAATACCTCTCTTGCTGCTTCTTCAGCTATTTTATGTAGTTTTCTTGAATTTCTTACTAACAAATATTTTGGTTCTTCAGACTGATCCCATAACTCTGGTGAAAATTCTACTACAGCACCTATATAATGATCTCTTTCAAGTAGCATTGAGGCAAGGCATGTGTTAGATGAATCCCACATATGTCCTTGAAAAATTATCTGAAATGTAAAACAGTGAATAATATAGTATAATTAAATGATAAAATTTGTATTATTTTGTAATTTACATTATTAACTTAATTAAGGATGATTAGCAACTGTCTGCAATTTTAAACAAATTGAATAATGCCCTTTGTGCAGATTCTTTACCCTCAGCTGTCATAATGAAAACTGTATGGAATAATTTATTGAGTAAGGATAACTATTACCATTGTATTTTTAAGATAAAACTTTTTTGAAAGTATAAGAATTTGAATATATTTTTTAAATACTAAATACTCATTGCTATGTCACCAATGAAAGTAAATGTTCACTAGTATTTTTTGTATAAATGTTGTTCAGAATTTTGATGATGTGCTTTTACAGGTAGTAGGTAAAAACCGATAATTTTAGAATGCTATTTAATTCAGCTAGTTTAGACCTAAGTTAATTAAATTATTACTACATTTTTTTTTAATAGGTAAATTCAATTTTCTGTTCTGAGATTATCCTCTTCACAACATTTAAACAATGGAGCAACATAATACATAATTACAATTGTGGATAGCTAATTCTAAAAATTAAGTTTAGAAATCTCTATACTATATATAACCCTAACATTTTAAAATATATTGCTTTGGTCTAATGGAATATGAAAAAAAACTGTCCTGAACAGAGACAGTCTTGTGGAGTGGTCCACTTCCTCTGCCCTCCCTTCCCTATCTTTTATTCCTTCAGTGGACAAGTGCCAAGAAAGTTGGGTCACCACTGTGACCCAACATATGGACATCTTCTTATAATGGCAGTGCTGCAGCTTTTTTGTTAAAGCTTAGTTGGAGTGTGATGTATACCTGTGGAACTGTTCAAGAACTCCATTGATTCCTACCTGGTATTATACAAAAAGCCAAAGAAGATTGGTTGAAGTATCTACTGAAAAAACCCTATTCCTAACTGATGAAAAATCAGATAAATACTTAACTAGTAGCCTACTCATTAAAGCATTCGTTATAATTTTATGGACAAAATAATTAGTTTTGGCTTGTTTAGTAATTTTTACTGCTTGAAAATGTACACTTTAATATTAATCATTCACTTGTTATTTTTTATTCCAGTAAAATAATGCAAATGAATGTATTTATATAAATACATAAATTTATGTAGTGTGGAGTAATTTTTAATTCTTTGGTTTTCACTCGCTTTGCTTACATTGGCAAATATAACTTTCATCTGGTATCCAGTTCAAAATATAATAATGTAAGCATAACTGTGTTGGTAAGCAAATTTTCAAACTGGACACCAAATGAGATTCTTAAGCCATATTTGCTGATTGACGTTATGTCAAATAAAAAAGGTTTTTGCGGAGTTTGTGTACAGTAAGAGATAAATTGCTTTTATGCAGTTTAGGAAGGATTAATAACACTCTTTTCCTACTGTTGGAATGCAAATGTAAATTGTAAATACATTAAAGATTAGTAGAAATTAAAAATGGAAGCTTATTAACATATAAATAACCAAAATATTTTTTTTATAAACAATGACAACTATTTTGTTTACTGAGTAATACAATGCAATAAGAGCTTTGTATAATGTGATTGTTACACATCACCAGGATTTTATCAGGCATCCTGTATAATATATTATTGTTGTAGTGTATTTTATTAGCAAGTTATTTTAGTTGAAATTTCATTCACTTTAAAAAAATTAGTCAAATAGGCATTAGAACCTGGATTTCGAAGAAAAACTAAAAAAGATAAAAGGAAACCCATCAATCTTTAATTGTGTCTGAATGTAAAAATATCTGTAAAGTAGGAAAACTATTTCTTTCAGCGAGCGTATTTTGTTACCACCCCCTGGAAAGAAACTAATTTTACAGTGCTGAATTATACGCTGACAGATAATTTTTAACTAATTTATTTTGCATCTGTATAAATTGTTCTTAATCATCTCAGTTGTCAGTTAACAATAATATATAGCATTTTCAGATAGCATTTTGTGTCGTCCATCTCTTAAGATGAAGTGAATTAATAAATATGTAAAAGTTTTTATTGTTTAGAAAAAGAAATGTGGCATATTTAAAGTAAATAATGCAATTTAAAATTCATACAGTTTCACTGGAACTGGAAAGTAAATGCTCTTCCATTAAGGTATTTTTTATTTGTATGTAGCATTTATGTGTAGTTTTTCCATATCTACTATTGTTTATTATAGTAAAAATTTTGTTCAGTAGCATGCTGAACATACGTCCTGAATTTCAATAAAAAAGGATGTCACAGTTGAATTTTATATAACTTTATAACTCATTAATAAAAAATTGAATGCAACATTCACTTTTTAAAATTAATTTGCTGCAAGATTTACTACATGGAAAAAAAGAATTGTTTACTTTAACATAATATGTTTTTTTTTTCCATTTTAATGAGTTTACTTCTTGTTACCTAATTTATGATCATCGTTTTCTTCGCTCAATCATATTTAAGCGATACACCCTTTGATCACGCAGCATTCATCTTCAACTATTTGAACGATACATGAGTGTACGTAGTCATTTTACTGTCTTTCAATTCATTACTGAACTCTAACATTTGAGAAATGTTTTTCACTCTAATCGTATTGTCAACATTTCTTGATTGAATAACCTGAGTTTCTCCATTCGTTTCATTCAAGTATCAAATACTATACCATTCCAATTGCATTTTTAGTCCTCTTAAAATAAAATCCTAAATAGTGACGTTTAGTGGGATATATGGTTTGCTGTACTAATAATAGAAATTATTATTGATTGAATTAGTGAAGGAAATGAAAACTTGTCTGACAATTTGACAAACTTGTCGGACAATATTAACAATCACTTTAATAATTTAAGGTATATCTCTTCATTGGTTCAAATCCTGGTATAAAAGTTACTTTTTTACAGATGAGATAAAATATTTTATCTCTCTCATCTGTATAAAAGTAACTGAGGTTCTGTTTGCAGTAAAAGGCTTCACATTATCTCATATAACATAATTCAATAAAACTAATATTTAGGGACCTATTAAGGATTAAAAGATTTAAAGGCCGCCATTTTGAAATTTATTTATTTTACAGAAGATGTTGGGTACATATACATCAAATTTCATTAAAATATCCCAATCAATTGTTAAGATATAAACTTTTACTGGGAAAAAAAAATGGAGGACAGATAATGAAGTGAGATAGGACATTGGTCCGCATGAATCTTTTTGTTTATTTGATGTCCTGCATCACTCCTTTAAGTTTCAAATTAACTTTATACATTTAATATATATATGTGTATATACATTTTTTACTTACAAATATAATGGCAGGAACAATATATCTTCTTACAAAGATGCAACAGCAATTAGTATTTGAGAAATTTGATGTTATTTTATTCGCCCTGTAAAAAAAATTTAAAATGAAAATTTTCTTAAAATTTTTCTGTTTTATTAGTAGTTCTTAAAAAATAAATATGATTTTAATCACTTCTAGAATTTTTATGTTTCATGTCAATCATTTTCACAATAGGAAATGCCAAAATATTTTTATGACAGACCGTTGAAAATTCATTGGTGAGAAAATACTTGTAGTATTTTCTCACCAAACATTTTTCTTCTCTCTTTTATAATGTTTACATTTTGTTATAGAATAAATTTTGACCAATTTCTGTGTTCCTTAATTACAGCTTTTAATAAATTTAATCACATTCATTCAGGTTGTATTCTTCATTAGTATGAACTGAATAAATTTTCATTCGTACTAATCTGCAATTGTAACATTAACTTCTTTTTCTATTAGCAAAATGTCTATTTCTATTTTATTATTTATCTTTTGAACACTTATTTCAAACCTAAACTGAGAAAAATCTTAAGGTAAATTTTTACATACATGCTCTTTCATTATTAGTGCATTTCAAGGTAATTTTGTGATATCTACATTAAATAAAAATAAAGTATCTTATATATGTAGTGGTAATAATG
This sequence comes from Lycorma delicatula, assembly GCF_047948215.1. Taxonomy (NCBI): domain Eukaryota; kingdom Metazoa; phylum Arthropoda; class Insecta; order Hemiptera; family Fulgoridae; genus Lycorma; species Lycorma delicatula. The sequence continues at coordinate 89,759,557 of NC_134459.1, read as the reverse complement.
CTGACAATGCTCTTTTTACTATATTCATTTTTCTTTGGATAAATAGTAAATTGGGCACTTCATAGTTAATAATAGTTGGCATTCCAGATTAGTAAACCAAAAGCCATCATATGTAAGTAATTTTTGTTCATATAAGTCGAACGCTTACTTTGAAATTAGTTTAACCATTATGTGCAGATTTTCCAACAAATTTGGATTGTTCAGTCCAGGTTTGTGTGAATGAACCGTGTAAATACTACACAGGTCATTCATTCCATTCCACATGGCGTATTGTTGAGTGCTTGAAATGAGAGGATCATATCAGTGCATTTTAGTAGCTGCCAGTTGTGGACTGCAGTCGAACATTAGTCTGACCCGGATCGTTTGACAGTGTTATTTGTTTTTGTACATTTTAATTTTCATACTTCACAAGTAAAGTTTTGAACATGTTGGGGTCTGAAGAAAATTTAGAACAGTTTACTGATATATACAGAAGCTTTATATGTCTGGAAGGTGTGGCTGAAGATACAAAAATTATAATTTAACAAATGTTAGTTGATTACTATTAATTATGTTATTATAATAATATGTTTTTTACTAAAATCCGGAATTATAATTATAGAATTTACTCCATTTATTATTTTATTGGAGTTATGCATTTATTATGTTTACTTAAATGCTTGTACACAAACATAATTATAAAAATTTGCATACTGAAATATACATTTATATATTTACATGTAAATTTACATTTACATTTGTACTAACAACTTTCTCAGATGTGTGTGTGTGGGACATAAATGGACTTATCTTCAACAAACAAGTATGCAAGGTACTAATCGCCAATGTAACTAATTTTTTCGAGAGCCACATACATAGCATTTGAAATATAAAAACTTTGCTCATTTTTACAAAAGTATTTTTAAATAGTTTTTTGCTCTAGATAGTCTATAATTAAAAATATATTTTTCATGTTAGGTCTTTCTGAAGGAATGGTTATAAAGAATATTTGTATAAGAAATGTTGAAACCAGTAAAAAAGAAGATTTTATTTAGTTTTGGAAGATTAAGATCATTTCTTTTCATTCTCCTTTGGAATTCAATATCCTAAATAGACTTACATCAGCTCCTTCTGTTTTTACTTACATTAACAGAAATGAATTTGTAATTTACATTAAAAGACAATAGTAGAATAAAATTATTAAAATGTTCGTAATTGTAACTCTGGACATCTGTGTTTGGTAGTTAAATCCAAATATGTTTCCCATATAACGTTCCCCACAATTAGCAAAATTCCAATCTTCCTCGAGTTTTTCCTGTTTTTTTTCAACAGCAGCATTAATCACATGACTAACAAGCAGTGACTAGATATGTCAACTCAAAGAAGATAAAAAATATATATTATACTACTATATACATAAAACTTATGAATGCATATAAGTGTGGTTTAGAATTATCAAATAGTGACACCTCAGTTGATATAAACGTATGGAAAAACACCAAGAGATCGACATAGAATATAGTGGTTACCTTAATTTAAAAAAAATACTTTTTTTAGTGCATGATAAATTGCCAGACATGGTTCAGGTTTAATTTTGTACAAAACTGATACCAAAATGCTAGTAGTAAAATTGTAGAGATCGATCAGTAGCTAAAAAACAAAAAGTAGCTGCTAAACAGTCTCCTGGGCTCATGTAGTGTCTCATTACTGTATTTTGTTTACCACTACATGATACAATTTTTCTAAAAGTAGATTGAAAGGTCGAAATATCCTTTCTCAAATAATTTTTTAAATTGTCCGGTTCATTATATTGCAGCTCTCTAAAGAGGCATACATACTTATCGGTCTTCATTTTCTCCCTTAGAATATTACGCAAATTTTTTTTTGAGTTTTATACTGTTTTTAACATGTAAAGCAGCACATAAAGTTGCTCGAATTTTACTTCTTTTTATACAAAAAAAACAACGCTGAGAAAATACATATGAAACCTGGTTTTTATGAAGTACATTCCAGCTTTGTGGAAATCCACATTACAGTCTGGACGGTCCACATTTTAACTTTCACGGTCTAAAACAGTGAAGCGGATTTTAGTCCAGTGAAGTCATTCTTATTGACTTTTACATCTAGATCGCAGTATGGTGTCTGAAATGTATGTATGAACTGAATAATTAAACAGATTTTAAGATTGATTAAAATCCAGTTTTATGTAAAAACTATTTTTTGTTTTTAATCGTCATTAAAAAGCAAGTTCTCGCAGTCAACGATAAAGCTATGTAATTTTGTTTATACATTCTTCGGAGAAGGTCATAAGAATTTATAACAATTTCTTCTTTTTTGTTCTAAAATCGCATTTATTTCCCAATATTCGGATAGAACAAAGGATATATTACGAAAAACTTATCATCTGTCACAAACGGATGTATTTTTACATACGTTCTGTGTATGGGATGTAGTGAAAAGATTAAAATTATTTTCTATTGATAGTGCAATTTCAGCATACCTTACACAAATGACAAACTTGCAAACATGAACAATCAAAACTTCGTACCACTTAACTGTTGCGATGTTATGTAAGTTAACCTGTTTATTTAATTTTCCTTCAGAAGCTGAACATGATTTTTTTATTGTAAAACTTCGTTTTGCAGCCTTCCTCTTTCCTTTCTCAGAAAAAAAAGATTAGGGCTACCTCATACTGAATTCGGGCTTTGCTAAGGAATTGAAGAAATTTTTGGTCCCTTCATCATAGTTGTCTTTCGCTGGTTGTAAGTTTTTCATTTTTAAAAGAAAGCCGTAATATAAATAATTTTATTATAATTTTTTATCCAAATTCCTATATTTTTATGCGACTACAATAAATAAAATGTTTCAGGAAAGTATGAAGGTTCTTATTTTTCATATAAAACTTAAATAGAATCTAAATTGAATTATATTATTTTTTGTACTCTTTAGTCAGTGAAACTAAGCTCTCAGATGAGTAAATTTGATACATACTTTAACAAAAAAACTTATTTTTTTGTAAATTGTGCATATTGCATAGTAAGAGAGTCATATTGTGTAGTAAAATATGTTACTTTTGTTCTTTGATTTTTTGTTTTCTTCTTTTTTTTTTTTAAATTGAATGTTAAGCAATAAACCATAATTTGTTGTAAAATAACTTTAATGTATATTTATACGAGCTACCATGTATCCAGTGATCGAAGATGAAATGAATACACGAGTTTCTGTACTAAAGAGAAGTATACGTTACTTACAAGTTTGAAATTTGAATTTTACGTTACGTACAATAAGAATCAATTGAGTGGTACCTACTAAACACAAAAAAAATTGTAATAATATTCACTGAAATGAGAAGAACGTGCACATTTAATGAAATGAGTAATAGGCGTTGCTGTAGTTCCACAGTGCCTATGGCGTGAGCCGCCACTGTTAGTGATGACACTTAAATCCATGATGAAAGTAACAAGGTGTCGCACACCCAGCATTGCGCAGTGGCTTGTCCCAAAATCCTTTTCCCGCCATGATGTTTAAATTCGTTTATGCGGTTGGCGCACAAACAGAAGCAAGACATCAATGTGATTAAAGGCAGAATTATCAAGGGGGGAGGGGACAATTCATCTATGCAAACATTTAATTTGTATAAATCATAATTTTTTGGATTAATTAATTTTAGAACTTAAAATTTAATACTAATTGAAGATGAAGTCAATAAGTTCAGAGAAAATTTCATTCCATTGATCGATTAGCCAGTAATATATTCTTTTCATTTTTCCCATACAGGCATTTGAATTCGAAATTTAATCATATTTATTTCATCAAAATTTAAATTCAGATAAAAAACACTTTTGAACTTACCGTGTTCAATTTTTATATTATCACGTGATTTTCTGCATTTTTGTAGCCACACACTTTGTCATTACAAAGTGTGTGGCTTCATTCTCCGGGAACAGAAAATATTTCACGTTCTTTTTCGCTGGCGAATCAGTTCTGCTCAAACAATTGGGGAAATAACACGACGGCATATTTACATTTGTATCAGAATAAATTTGTAAAAAAAAAACACTGTTTAAAAGCGAGTAGTTATAAAATCGAGAAAATTCAGAGACAAACTATCCGTGTAAAAGCTAAAACAGAATTGTGTCTTCAGAGAGAAAATTCTTTTCTGCTTTGTCCAGGGGAAAAAATGAGTCGGAGTTGTAAAACAAAACGGATTAAGATATCAAACCTGAATGCAGAACAATTGTTCTCTTTATTGCACGCAGTTTAAAATGGTTTACCTAGAAAATCCCTTGCATTTCATTTGACTCATTAGAAAAATATGTTTATTGAATATAAAATTATTTTTCACTAAACAACAACTTTTTATTTCAGTATTATAAAGGAATATTCATTTTGGTATCCGTAAAAAAATAAGTAATATCTCATTTACCCGTGTAAATTAGATTATTAAAAGCAATTTCTTTCAAAAATTGTTTTGTGATAATATTTTTAATTAAACTAAAAAATCATCAATTCCGAAGATTGACAAAAATAAATAATATCAGATCTTTAGTTATAAAATTTTGAAGTTGCACTTCGTAAGATGTGTCCCCTGTTTGTTTAGGTTTTCATTCATTATTTTGAATTTTATCTTAATTAACAATCAATTTCAATACTCTTAACAATCAATAGACTTGTATAAAATATTTATTTTTATTAAGGATTATTAAAAAAAAATATTTTATTATATTTAATAAATATTCGATTGTTAGCTCGTTTAATCATTATCATGTATTTAAAATTTTTGTACAACTAAAAACTTTTGTCCCAAAATCCCTTACTTATATGTTCAAATAACCCGGTAGAAAATGAGATTTTGGGACGAGCGTATACGCATGCGCGCCGAATACTGTGCGCAATGCTACACCTTGTTACTTTCTTCATGCTTAAATCATCCTTTGCATTTCAATTCCACAAAATAATCAATTTGAAATGAGGCAGTAGGGTGTTCTTTATTTTTGTTTTTCGTAACATGTTCATTAATTTTCGTATATAAGAGAATTTTAAAACCAGTTCGATTATTATATTTTGTAACAAATAAATCGTCACTTTCAAAACCTTACGTTTTCCCGCCAAACTATTTCTTCAAACCTTAGATGTAAAGGTTATGTTTGCGTAGTGCTTTTGTTACATTTTCTAGTAAAGTTTTCTAGGTAGTTTGCTTAAAAGAATAAAATTCATTGTTAAACTGACAAAGGAGCGGCCACGCAAAATTCAAGTGAAATTATGAGACGTTTAAAGAGGTAAGTTAATGTTTTGTTTAGTGATAGCCTGGTAGGTTTATTACGTTCAAACCATTATTGGTATGTTTTATCTGCCCATGTTGTGATAATCACAAAAACTCTCTTTTAATACTGTATACAAAACAATAAAATTTGCTTCTTACAAATATTACTTAATTTAAAGAAAAATATTATTGATGTTTCATATACTAACCCTAGGTACATGAGCTAATTTCATAGCAAATTATTATTTGATGTCTGTTTTTGACATCAGATCTACACAGTATTTAAGATTAAACTACATTAAAATGATATATTTTGATTGTAACTTATATACTGCGTAACTTAATATTTTATGTTCTGTTTAAATGTTAACAAGTTGTATTTTAATATACTCCATTCAGTAGTGCTGACATATCTGGTAACAAATTGAGTGAACGTTTTTTAGGCATTATAATAAACCTTTCATGTTTATATTGCACACAGGTTTTTTAGAGTAATATTGTGACCCCCAAAAAAAATTCAAGAAAATTTGGGTTTATTTTTGTTGGAAATTTACATACTCATTATATTCTTTTTTTATTTTTTGAGCTATTGTAACTTATTGGCATTCATTTTATCCAACTTGAATGTTGAATTTAACATTATTTGAAATTACTCTTTTAGTATATTGATAACAAAATTCAACACATTATTGTTCGTCATATAACTGTTATGATAGAGTTATTTTCTTTGGATTATGATCTTGTAATTTAAAAATCACTGATTTGGTATGGTATCAATTCATGAAACAGTTCACTAAATGAAGGGTTTGCAGTAACATCTTGTACAGTATGTCATCAAATGATTGATAATATGATAGCAACTTGATGTGTCTTTTCTGTATCTTCATGTGGAGTTAACATCTGATGTCCAAATTCATTAGGAGATTGATTGTTGGCCACAACTGGTTGATTATGAAGAGTTTTGATTTCTTTCCTGACAGTGACTGACTGTTTTGATAAAGGAGCCCCATCTTCATTAATCAATTCTGTAAATTTGCTTAGAGGAGGTTACCAGTATATGCAGATTCAGAAATCAGGCTGTGATTCAGTGGTTGTCTGTATCTGATTGCTAATTTGATGATATTTTGTCAAGGAGGCATAATTTCTGCCATCCTTTTGCTTGTATCAAGTATTATTGTCTATTTTCAGTCTGGCAGAGATGACATTCACTAACTGTAACCTTTCATTCATTACATAATGTGAAACCTGGCCATTAGCAAACAAATACCTTAACATCGTTTAATGCTGTGGGTACACTTTAAATTCTCTTTTAGAAATAATACATTTCCTAGTTAAAAAGTAACATTTTCAAAATGTTTTGAAAATTAAAAATAAATATTAAAATTGCTTAAATATATATATATATATGTGTGTGTGTATATATTTAAAATGTCTTAGTTTTAGAATAATGGAATACACTATTACATATTAGTTTTGTAGAAGTTCTGCTTTCATAGATCTTTTCACTAGAGATGTATTGTATATAAACATGGTTTATAAAACTTAATCATTCATTAAAGTATTTATTATAAATATATATAAATAAAACAAACTGCCATTAATTAAATATATACTTATTAAAACCTACCCGAACAAAAAATAAAAAAAAAAAAATATTTTACACTTACTGCTGCTATTATTACTGTTATCATGTTCATCTGAATTTAAATTTATAATAAAATTTTCAGTTTGAACTTAACAGACCCTTACATGTGGGAGTACTGTCTTGCAATTTTTTTTGTTGTCATCTTGAGAGCTCTATCTTCAGTTGCTTACAATAATGGTTGAAATTTTTTTGATTTGCATATTTCTGAACATGCATTGAAATGCATTATAAATGCATTGAACATTGCATTATAACATCACCCCATTCTTAACTTTGGCTAATTAGTTGTAAGGGATTCAAGTCCAGGTGATAAGTGATAAACCCACTGGGTTGGTCTAGTGGTGAATGCATCTTCTCAGATCAGCTGATTTGGAAGTCAAGAATTCTAGCGTTCAAGTCCTAGTAAAGGCAGTTACTTTTATATGGATTTGAATACTAGATCGTGGATGCCGGTGTTCTTTGGTGGTTGAGTTTCAATTAACCACACATCTCAGGAATGGTCAAACTGAGATTGTACAAGACTACACTTCATTTACACTCATACATATCATCCTCTTAAGTAATACCTGAATGGTAATTTCCAGAGGCTAAACAGGAAAAAGAAAAGAGGTGATAAGCATTATACAGCATTTTCTTTTTTAAGCTGTTCAATAAATTTCAATATTTTTACCTTTTCTATATTAAGTTGTATTAATTTGTAAAGTTCCACTTTTAATATATCTTCCCTAACACTAATTTTATTTTTATTTACTGGATTTTATTTTATAGACAGCATACCATAGGATATTTGTTTAATAGAAATTTAGTGCCTTATCTTACGTTTAGATTACTTTCAGGCAAATTAGTCAAGGTTTTTCTGTAATTGTTTGGAAAGCATAGAATGATTTATATATGAGTGATATCGTTCAAATGAATTCCGAGCAAGATAGTTAAACTAGTTAAGGCAAAGCTAGCAACACCTCCAGTGGATAATTATCATTATTCTACCACCTTTCTAAATTGGAAATGACAACTCTTTGTTCACATCGTTACCATGTTTTAATTGGTAGCATGAAGTCAAAACTGCCAATGAATTCAAGGGTGTCTTCTTTCAGGATATTGGGCAATCTCTTTTAAATAAACAAATTTTTGATGTTAGAAATTTCAATAATAATATTCTACTGGTTTTTAATTTGACAGCAAGTTTTCACAGAAAGGGTAAGCGATCTTTATATGAATGGAAATTAATTACTACACAGTAAATGTCATTATCAAAATTGTTTGTCTGTCACTTTCCTTGCAGTGTTTTTCAGTTTCTAAGGTGACACTAGTGGTTTATAAGTTAATGAATTTTTAATTCTCCTGAATTTTTTTTTAGATATCCCAGTCATGCTTGAAACACATTCTAACATTTTTTGGGGATTGATTAAAGTATTTGCTTTAATTTTTTTAGTCATAAATTTTATAAATTTACAGTAACTTATTTTATCTGAATTTTTTATTACCTATTCTAGACATGTAGATTTATGAAGGAAAAATTAAGAAGTTATCCAACAAAATGTAAATAAAATTGACCACTGTCAAAAACATAGATACTAATAGTAGCACTCATGAATGTTACGAACCTAATACTTAATTACATAATTCATGGATGCAATGAGTATGCTGAATATTATTTTCCTATGTAAATAAATAAGTCAGAATAAAATTTCATTATAAGAAAATTAGTAATATTGATGCTGAGATATAATGTTGATAAAAACATAAATGAGCAGTGATAGTGAATTATCTTAGATATTATTTCTAATAAAGTACAGTTCTGTTCTGGCCGTGTTGTATTGCTGTAAATAGATGAAAGGAGCAGGTTGGTGCATCAAGTACAGTTTGAAATAGACAAACTGCACACTGCCATTTTGATGATCCATTATTTTGAATTGCATGATGAGTATTTTAAATATTAGCATAATATGTATCATAAATATTAGCAGTATGCCCTTGAAACAAAATTCTTTGCTCATCTAACTTGGTGGTAGTAAAAACGTGTTCACAAAGCATTAAAAATAAAACATTTCCTTTTTTTTTTGTAATGAATTCTGAAGCAGGAATGCCAATAGCAAATTATTTGTGAACAAGAGATATTATGATATAATGAAGATTAAAGTCCAATTGTACCATATTTACGCTATCTGAATTTTTATAAAAGATAATGCTTTACTGCAGTTCATATTTATTAATACACATCTTGCATTTGTTAATAAACAATTTGATCAAGAGACTAAGTTATTACTTCTACCAAAAATATTTAATAGTTGTTTGTTTATTCTACAAGGATTAAATGTTTAAGACTATATTAATTGTATCAAATGATATAAAGGATCTTTCCTCTATCATGATAATGAATATTATTTGACAATCCTCTGTTTATATCAGACGTTATAGAATAAGTCATAAATAAAAAAAGGATATTGCTAAACCTGACAATGTAGATATAATGCATGACAGTAGTCTTTATACAATACTAACAGTGTATTTGGTTTTCTTTCAGAGTTGAACCCAAAACCTTCAGTTTCACCAGCACTTAAAAGTGCACACTTCATTCAACAACTACGATCTAGAAGTTTTTCACAATTCGGAAGACTGGAAGGAAAAAGATGTCATAGAAAGCTATTTAAGTGCAGTGGATAAGAGTAGCAGATTCATCAGCATGCTGGAAATCAATTACAGGTGTAAATTTTTCAGGTCCTGCAGAAGCTTTGCATTTAACTTAAGATGAAAATTGATCAGATTGAACAAACCATTTAATATATGGCAAATATGAACATAAATTTAAATTCAGAATCAGAAAATCTTGACTTGGATGGTGCACAACTAGAATTAAGGAAAAAACCATTTAAAGAAATCAGAGGCAGAGTTGCAAAACAAAAGAAACATTAGTAAAGCTTATACTAGGTTACATACTAAAAAGGCTTTTCAAATTAAGTTTGAAACAGGACTAAAATAGAGAAATCTGTTTTGAGTGGTTGCATCTCAGCCTTTCATCCGGAGGTCCTAGGTTCAAATCCTGGTCAGGCACAGGATTTTTCATACTCTATATTTCCATATCCCACGCACAAGCTTCAAACTTATGTGGGGATATCATCAAGTAAAAAAAAAAAAAAAAATGCAGGATAAACACCATTCTTAAATATTAGTTCAAAAATGGAAATATTCTGTCAAATAGAACTGGAGGATTGAAATTGTAACATGATTATATAAATAAATTTTGTCAGGCTTTTTATGAAGAAATATCTATCACTAATAGGTAACAGTCATATGGATATAAAAATACACACACTTTTTTCCAAAAGAAGATGGCAAGTAAGAGAAATTATATTTTTAAACACTTTCTCAATAACTGACTAAACTGTTCAAACTGTTTTAGAAAAAAAGAATAAATTAAAGCAGGGATAGTTATCCATCTTGTTTGCAACTGCAAAAGATGCAAGAGTTGTTTAACCAAGCCAAGAGGGTAAAAAATTACATAACTGATTATTGAACATATTTATAAGTTTCCAAGGATTGAATCCTATTACGGGAAAATACCATTACTCTTGAGGAAAAGCATTGCAAAAATATCTTCATGATCTGTCAAAAAAATACATAGAATGTTTACTGAAGCATATGAAACTATTTTATAACCACCACTAACAAATTACTCATTATTTCAGAAAATCTTTAAAAGAATGAAGTTTTCTTTCCATAGACATATTTAGATTTGTCTGCCTTACAGACAAGGGGATGAAACAAAGAAGCAGCAGGTGAAAAAAATAATAAAAATACAGTGCTGAAAAGAAAGCTATAGGGAAGAACAAGAAACAAGTAAAACACATTTCAGTTACAAAACAGCAACGCTCAACGCTGTTCAGTCACAAAAACATGTGTTAATTTTTCTTATCCAACTGTTTGTTATAAATTACTTCTTAACTGTTATTTTTACATTAAAAACATATTGCCAGGTGAGTAAAGAAATTGTGATACCTTTATAGTACGAGGAATTAGGTGATCAACCCAAATGTGAAGCAAGAATTGTATATGAAATTTGGCTGGATGTATTCAAAAAAAGTATTATTTGAATGGATAGATTAAAAAAATGTTGTTATATCTAAACTGTTGTGTTTAGATAAAAAATTAGTGATTAAAAAGTTCTCTTTTTAAAAAATAAAATTAGTGCTGTCGTTGGAACGATAATAATTGTATAAAGTGATTAAAGCTATAATACTGCATCGTAGTTCAACGTCATCCAAACACCAACTATTAAACCATTATTAACATTTGATTATTAGAATTCTTGAGGTAATTACCAATATTTATTAGTATTTTAAACATGAAAAATAATTCAGATGACCAGTAAGCCAAGCCATATTGACATTAAAAAGTTGTCAAATCAATACAAATCAGCTGTCAAATCAACTGTTACTAGCATACAAACATTTGTTAGCAGTTTTGATCCAAATATGAAGTGTAACAAAGGTAACTTACAACAGTGTACTGATAAGGCTTATAAAAACAAGTCATTTAATTATATCAAACCAATTGTCTGTCATGTATAATTCAAATCATCCTATAAAAAATCTCCAAGACTAAATATCAGTAAGCGCAAAGAATTTTTGATAAATAAAAATTGTTTTAATATTTACATCCAGACCATCTAAAGATTTTCCCAGTAATTATGCTCAAAATTAATTCTCATGTTTGGTTAATTTCTGAATTGAATGTCTTTTATTTACCTCATCACCTGTATTGAAATAATCAAGTTTAACAACTAAATTACGAGTTGTTATTAAAGATTCTGCTAAATCTTTAAATCTATCTCTCAATGACACTTTATTTGTTGGTCGTATTCAGCAAGATATCTTCTAATAATTCTCAAAAAGAATTTTATGGCAGGATTTTGCTGACCTAGAATTAAAACATTAGGCATTAAGAACTGTAACTTTTGGTACAGCAAGTGCCTCCTTATTGTCTACTATATGCCTTATTCAAATTGCTAAAGATAAGAAAGATCATTTTCCTGTTGCTTGGTAGGCTGCATTAAATGACTTTTATGTCCATGATCTTATAACAGAATGAGATAATTTAGATGTATTAAAAAGGCTAAAGACAGATATAGCTTATCTCTTAAACTAGTATGGGTTTTCATTATATAATTTTCTGATGATTCAAATATAATTCCATTAAACAATTACTGTAACATTCTATTAAACAGAGATGAAAATGTATGCATATTAGGAAAGTTATGGAATAATCACTCGAAAAAATAGATATTCAAATTTATTAAACAAAAAAATAACATATTCTCTAAAAGAAATGTACTTTATATCATTGCTACAACTTACGATCATTAGGCGTAACTGGACCAGTAGTATTTTTGTGTAAACATTTTATGCAACGATTATGGCAAACATGGCAAACTAAATGCCAATGGGACAACATATTATTTAATTACTTATCCCAGTGAAGAGATTTGTACATCTATTTAAAGTCAGCTAACAATATTAAAAATTAATTTAAAAATATAATTCTTTAAAATGCTTTAAAATTCACGGATTTACACATGCATCACTGAAAGATTATGCAAGATGTATATGTATCAGAATAATTTATTCTAATGGATAGATTTCATCTAACCTACTCTGTTCAAAGTCTAGTGTTTCACCAGATTTCCCTACCAAGACTTGAATTATGTGCTTGTTTTTACTACTAACTCGTTTAATCAAGTACTTATATCTTTATATTCTCGCATTAATGAAAATCACTTGCATTCAATTCCATGATTGCACTTTATTGGGTTCATGATGAATGATCAAGATGGAAAGTGTTTATTTTTAGTCTAATTTGGAAATTCAGCTGTTTAATTTTAATGCCTAATGGCATTACGTTAGCTCATCTGACAATCCTGCTACATTTTGTCTTGAGGTTGCTTCCCTGCAAGGCTTCAAAAATTAATTTATGGTGGCACGATCCTTTTGGTTATTACAAGATTCAAATCATTGAGCAAATAATAATTATTTCTCTAATGACTTTACTCCTTCACCTGAAAGTAATAATGAAGAGCATAAAGGAATTTAATTATCGTTTTCTACTACTTTAATTAAAGATATTACTGGAAAATTTATATTCTTAATGCTAAGTTAAATTCTTTTGAAACAATTTTTTACATACTTATTATAGGTATAGTAGTGGCATTTTTTTGTTCTTAAATGGTAAGGCGAAAGTCTTCTTTAAAAAAAAAAAAAGTTGCAACTAAATACATTAATGACTTTGGGACTGAAAACTGTGCTTGTGCAATTCTTGCTTCACATTTGGGTTAATCAGCTAATTCATTTTACTATACAGGTGCTTGATAAAATTTCTTCACTCATTAGGCAGTATGTTCTTAATGTAAAAATAACAGTTAAGAAGAAGCAGTTTATATCAAACCAATTAAATATGAAGCAATAACATATGCTTCCATGATCAAACATACTGCCTGCCAAAAAATCACTTTTTTTTTAAACTGTTTATAAACATAATAAATAGCAATTGAACTCATGCACACATAATAGGTTAAGTACAAGTATACAATAATTCTTGAGTAATAATTTTCATAAAAGTTAAGCTTTTCAATATGGGAATTCTAAATTGGATGAGTACTTAATATGAATAATTCTTCCATGAGATCAATAGTGAATTAATTGAGTGTGTAACTGTCAAGTGTTGAATAGATATAGTAACCACCTGGAGAATAAGTAAGCTCTAAGCTTACTGGTGTAATTGTTGATATAATTGATGCGTAGAATAGGCAGGTTTCGAATAAACATAGTAGGTGATTAAATAGGTGCATAGCAAAGTAAATGTAAATTTCAGCTTGAATAAGTTTGTGGATATTTACAGGATTACTATTATTAATGATCAAAAGATCTTTCAAATCAATAAAGATAAAATAAGGCAGGTAGAAAAGTATGATTTTGTAAAACAGCTTGAAATAAAATGGTAAATATCAAATCGGTGAGATGGTTACCAGTTCTGATTCTAACTGTGACATGCTATAAAAAAGGTTCTAATAATTTTATAAATTTTCTACAGATCCCATAAGAATACAATTTACACCATATTTGGCCATGATGAATCAAATCGGCCCTCTTGAAATCAATAAAAATTTCACTAATCTTTGTTTATTTTCTTCTTAACTGATCTCCAAAGACTGTTTGCAAGGAAAACTACAACCTCAAGAAAATCAGTGTGTCAGTTGATGTCAATAAAATCAGTGGGTTTTTCAAAGTTCACTTAATTAGTAAGGTGAGTAACTAATTTAATTATACATTTGATTAAAGAAGTAAATTATATATTTGATTAAAGAAGAAGTAGATTACTGAGGGTTAGCCTTTTTATAAATGGAAAAGATTCCAGAGTTACCCCTATTCTTGGGAGTGGATTCATTCGCTAAGGTAGTATTAAAAATATTCAGAATAAGGTGACTCCTTGAGATGTAGGAGGTTTGTATAGAAATTCATTTAAACTGTTTGGACTCTCTGCTTTGCCAGATTTAATGTTTATCAGTGGTACAAATATTCCATTAAATACAAAAGGTACATCAAAATTAAAATGAATAACCCAAAACTGTAAGTATCAGGCAAGTAATGCCATATACAGCTGAACAAAATAGATGTTACAATGCAATCCGAGAGGGAGAATTTTTCAAGTTCAAAGATCTGTATCTCTGAATAGTTTCTCAGAATACTTTTAACCTTACATTACTTAAATTTAAGTCAATTTAAAATTTTTTTTTTCAATTTTATAACTGATTGATATTTTTTGCCAGAAATAATTAAGCAGTACCCTGTCATCAGACTGTATAATTTCTATATGCAATTCTATAATTTTTTGCACCTAGTGATAAACCATGGCTGAATCAAATGATCACTATGGCATTTCTGTACCTTAGCCATTCCCAATTATGCAGCTACATCATACACTAATGATAAAAAAATAATCATTTGTATAATTAACCTCTTCCTGCTGTGGTTAAAAACAGTTCAGAAATTTTATATAAAATAAATTCTCTTTTACACTACCTCAAATTAAATGTTCTCTTTGGACACAATTGTTAAAAACACTATTCACAGACACAAATTTATTAGGAATTGTATACCTCTAGCGTACATGGAAATGGTCTGAAATTAAAATAAACTCCGATACTATATCTTTCACAAGTTCTGAACCATTAGACTACATCAAATGTGCTTATTTTTGTATTGCAACAAAAAAGAGAATTGTTTCAGGTTATGCTACGAGACATTTTAAATTCAGTTATACTGATTTTACCTTAATTTTTTTTTTGAAACAACTTATTAGGAAAAACTTTTTCTAAAAAAAATAAAAATTAATTATCAACAAAATCTCTTATTTGCTTACAATAGAAACTAAATATAATACGTAAGTTTGAAATAAAAATATTAATATTAAAAGAAGAAAATCCAAAATAAAGTGACTATTATGCAAGTGCAACCTAAGAAAGATGACATGTCAATAAAAATCCAGGTAGCTAAAAAATTAAAAATTGTTTTTTATAAACCTTTTTATAGGTTAAACAGTTTTTTAGGTTAAAAATGTTAATTTTTTTGAAAATTATGATTTTTATACAATTATTGGCTAGAGGATTCAGATAATCTCACCTTCAATCAAATAATTTATTTTTTATCCTTAATGATAAACTAATTTTAATTTTAACTATTTATTTTTTTGTCTAATAATTATTGAAATCATTGGTTGTCACAATATTATTTTATAAAATAATTTCTGTAGTACTTACATTATTGCAGAAGTAGTCATTCTGTTATTAAAACAAACGAAATTTTATTCAACTGGTTAAGTTTTATCACTTTTTTAGCCGAAAATTTATTAAAAAACTCATTTAAATAATAGTAACTGAACTTTGTTTAGCCTTACTACTAATATGTGCGATTAATCGCTGTTAAATTCATATTAGATAATTTCAGTTTATTACATTATACTTGTTATGACGTTCTACTATTTCATTTGTGTGTAGTTACTTGTTTGATAACATTGTATCGTCTGTGGCTTATATATTTATATAACTAGTTTGGTAAAGTTCCCCCACTTAGTATTTGTTTTATTCGTGGAGTTGAACCTTCGAATGAGAAGTCAGTTGTTAACCTTGTCGCGTGATTAAAACATTTAATTAAATTTCCTACCTTTTTCAACTTATATTTTACCACCACTTCGAAAAATTGAACACCAATCTACAAAATGTCTTGCGTCATAGTATGAATAGTTTTACGGGGATTTACAGTAAAATTACACAATAGACTGTAGTCCTACAATGACGCTTAGTTAAGCTAACTTTACCCGTACGCTGATATGAAAAGTCATAAAATAAATATATTAAAATTTTCTCTCTGTTGGCATTGTTTTTAAATAATTATGAAATCAAACTGGTTTTTCTTGGTATTAGTTTGCTCATTATCTGATAGCCTACATTAAAACGTGCATTATGATTTTTATTAATTTTTCTATTAATTGTATTAGTTATTTATACAGGACTCGGTTATCCGAACAAGTAATAATGAACTCTTAGTTTATAACAATTCTAAATTTTAATGGTTTTTAGCATCAAGGTTTTACAGTTTCTATTGAAATAAATCGATTTATTTATCAGGGTTAATATTAGTATATGTAATTTATTTTTAATGTAATTAAAATTTTAAACTAGCACTGAAAACAATACAGAAGTAAAAACCATTAACAATAATAATTTAAGTTCATTAAGTAAATTTACTTACATGTTTGTAATTTAACTGAAAATATTTAATTAAAATGTTCAATCCTTAATTAATTTTAACAACAGACAATTAGATTGCTACCGTACTCGTAAATTATGAAGAATCCCTTCATTAAATTTATTAAAAAAAAACAAAATACATACGTAAGTGGTTTATACAAACATAAGATCATAAATATATGTATTACAGAAATACATATATAATGTACATGTATTAAATTTCTGTAATATATGTATATATTTTTATTCATAATATATTTGACTTATGGATTGTATTTGCAAGTTAAATAACATTTCAAAACTTAGATAATATGATTTTCCAGTTCGAATATATTTAACGTTAATTAAATGCGCAATTCTCAACATTTGAGTGATTCAGACACTTAATGCTGGTGAAACCTCTATTTAAACCTGTGCTCGCACCGGAAGTTAAATTTCTGTTATTTTCTTATGATGTCAAATGTAAAGAAAATCTCATTATTATTATTATACATTTATTTAAGTTAATATGGAAAAACTCAGAAAAGATAAATTAATATTTGATTTGCTTATGTGATCGCTCATAAAATTATGACAACAAGCATTGCATGAACTTAATACGATACAGAACAAAGAATTCACTAGCATTATAATGAGAATAACCGATAAAGTTATTAGAGAATTTGCACAAGTGCGAATCTGGTCGTAGATTTGCACAAACGCTCGCCATAGGCCTAAGAAATATATTAGGTTGGGACATAGTCATAAGTAATAAATTCTTAATGTTGTTTGTTAGAAATAAAACAGCATAATTTTCTTTAATCATACTGTGTGTAAATATGACTACAGTTCATATTCCCAGTTACCTCTTTATTTCTTATACAAGTTAGTAGTGAGAATGTTGCATCGTTGTCTGACATGAGCAGCAGTAGAAGTAGCTGAACGATTGTTGCATTGAAATTAGACTTTTTAATACTGTCAGATAACGATTTCATAGCAGTATGTACAAATTTATTCATATACAAATACGATTCAGTTATTCATTTTAGAATGTAATTTAATAATGTATGTTATTATATTTTTTTATAATATGTTATATAATTTTTTGCTATCATTTTTATAATATAAACAAAAATTATTCGTGCTAGTAAACGATTTATAAATCTTAAAAAAGACAGATGGTAAATGAATTAATAATTTTTATATTTACGTATCATTTATACAGATCACGATGAGAATGCAAAAAAATAAAACAAGTTTAGTATAAATAAATAACGTACAAGGACAGTACAGTCCGAGGTGCGAGTCGTACAGTACGAGGTAAAAAGATAAAGGTGCTACGATTTGCTGATGATATAATAATTCTAGCTGAGAGTAAAAAGGATTTAGAAGAAACAATGAATGGCATGGATGAATTCCTACGCAAGAACTACCGCATGGAAATAAACAAGAACAAAACGAAAGTAATGAAATGTAGTAGAAATAACAAAGATGGATCACTGAATGTGAAAATAGGAGGAGAAAATATTATGGAGGTAGAAGAATTTTGTTATTTGGGAAGTAGAATTACTAAGATGGACGAAGCAGGAACGATATAAAATGCCGAATAGCACAGGCGAAACGAGCCTTCAGTCAGAAATATAATTTGTTTACATCAAAAATTAATTTAAATGTCGAAAAGATTTTTGAAAGTATATGTTTGGAGTATCGCTTTATATGCAAGTGAAACTTGGACGATCGGAGTATCTAAGAAGAAAAGATTAGAAGCTTTTGAAATGTGGTGCTATAGGAGAATGTTAAAAATCAGTTGGGTGGATAAAGTGATAAATGAAGAGGTGTTGTGGCAAATAGATGAAGAAAGAAGCATTTGGAAAAAATATAATTAAAAGAAGAGACAGACTTATAGGCCACATACTAAGGCATCCTGGAATAGTCGCTTTAATATTGGAAGGACAGGTAGAAGGAAAAAATTGTGTAGGCAGGAACATTTGGAATATGTAAAACAAATTGTTAGGGATCTAGGATATAGGGGGTATACCGAAATGAAACGACTAGCACTAAATAGGGAATCTTGGAGAGCTGCATCAAACCAGTCAAATGACTGAAGACAAAAAAAATGTCAAAATAACTCGTGTGTTTTTATATTTATTAATAGCTTGGAAATTTGTAAAGATCAGTGATTCTCAGTCTTTTTAGTCCCACGATCTCCAAAAAGTTAAAAAAAAAAATTATAATGAATATTTCGCGAGCCCCCCCCCCCACAACACAACAGATGAAACCTAGTAAAAACTATTTAGCTCCGTTATTTACAGTTTCCAACTTCATGTGTACGTTTTCATATAATTTGGTCTTGCTTGCATAATATTCGCTGTGAGAGCATCATGTTCGAACATGCATATGATACGTTTGAGCACGTGCTGTCAGCAGTATAATAGAGGGGTAAGGGATTACAGAACGCCAGTTTAGTTTCGAATGCGAAGCGTGTGTCTGGTGCTATTATTGCGTAGTTTTTACCTTTAAGTTTTTAAAAGCGTAGTATCACTGAAAATAATTGACGTTTCAGTTTCTAGTGTGCGATCAAACAGTGTAACTGGTTTTTTATTCAATTAGATTTTTGTGCAAAGTAGATAAATTTGTGAATATGTAACATCTTCCATACAGAAATTAGATTGTTATAGCGGGAAAAGTGTTAACCCGGATATTGAAACTGCAAGATGGATTAATATTATCTTTTCAGGATTAACAAACGCCATTCTCAATGTTTTTTTATAGAATAGTGAGTGCATGTTGCTGTTGGCTTACTTAGCTGATGTATTTTTGCATTTAAACGACTTGAACGTGAATTTACAAGGATGTGATAAAAACGTTTTATTAATGGCAAAGTTCATGCTTTCATTAAGCATTGACAACGCTTACCTTTAAATTGAAATACAATATTTCTTAATATTTTAGTCTTTAATAAAAAGATGTTTGAAAAAAATAAAAGCAGACTACAAAGTTGTTGCACTTCTCTGGCGTTAGTTATTTTATCCTTATATAGTGGAAAAATAATATATGAAAAAAGTTAACTTAGATTCCTTTTGGAACGGGGAATAATTTGTGATGAAGTTTTATTGTAAATATTTAAATAAATCAACAAAAGTTTAAAGATTCAAAAGATATTTATTTTTTCTGCTTCATCACTTTCATAATCACCTTCCAAGAAACGTTTTTGATTTTTTTGCGTTGAATATGTTAATGGAAGAAACTAAGAAAATTCCACTGAAAAATGTACGATCAATCAAAAGTTACCTAAGATTTCTTTTTTGGTGGGGGGAGTGAATTATAATGAAATTTTATTGTAATATTATTAAAAGTTTATATAAACCAAAAAATGTTTTAAAGAATTTTTAAAAATGGTATTTTTAAACTTTGATCGGCTCTTTCACCTCTAAGAATATTTTTTGGGTCACTTGCACCACTACTACTATGTCTAGAAAGACGTAAATTGATTAAAAATATGTAATGGATAAAAATATAGCTTTTTTGATTTTTGGGGAAGGAGGAATTTTTGGAAAAAAATTTTTTAAATGTTAAGAAAAGCATGCATTAAGCTTAATATAAAAAGAGGTTGTTTGCAAAAATTTGAGAAAATTGACCCCTAAAAACTGTCTACCTTATCTCCTGGACCCCAAAGTTTTATCAACAAATTGTCTCATGTTCACTAGTCTATATAAAATTGATTAATCTAATCAAAAGTTGTAAAACTTAAAAAAAAATCTTACCAAAAAATAATTTATTTTAATCTCAAATTAAGATTAAAAAGCATAACATTAAACATGCACATTAAAAAATCAGTGTCGCAAAAATAAAAAAAAGGACAATGAATAAAAATTTTAGAACATAATAAAAGAAGAGACTTAAAAATAAATTAATTAACAAGTGAAGAGAACAAAGAGCAAAAAACATATAAATCCCAATTGCCTCAAAGTAGAGAAAGTAAACTTTGCATAAGTCAAAACAATTGATCGTTTTGATTTATGGTTATGGTCTTTCTAGGTAAGTAAAAATTACGGAAAACATTAGTTACTTAGCCGCTTTAAATTTACTGTAATTGTTTGTAATCTACTAGTTTACAGAAACGCAGCATTATAATACTTATAAATATATAAAACTATTTTCCTCATTAAATTTAAACAGTTTAATAATACATTGTTTCCCTCATACGAGTACATTCATTGTTGCTATACACTAGTTCGAAGTTTTGTTCTCTAAGAGTAATGATATTCATTATGTAAACAGAGCGAAGATCACCTCAGGGTTCAGTTATGTCCCCTGAACTTCGCTGGTCTTGGCATACTGGTATGCAACAATATATTCATCTTTGTGAAAAAGGTACGGGAAACCTCTTCACTCCTAACCTTTATTAATAAACCTGAAAGGCTTATTGCATACCTTAGAATAATTGTGTTATTTTCAGGGTAGCTTGTGTTTCATGTCAAACCTTTATAGTTATTTGCTTATTTGTTGTCGGTAATTTTATTTGTGTGTGAGCCCACGTATTTTTTCACTGGCTTCGAATGCACGATGTTTGATGCCAGTTTCTGCCACGACTTTTGAAACCTCAAATTTCTTCGGCTGTATTAATAATTTGTGTATCTTGGTTTTATTGGAAAAATTTTGGTTTTATTTTGTTAGCATTTACTACTAAATGTAATTTTTAAATGGGGGCTGACGCGAAATCCCCACCAGCCTTTCCACCTTATAATTTTAAATTCTTTCGATGGGAAATATTTGAATATGAAAAGTTTCGTATATGCTTTCTCCTGCAAAATATATGAAGAAATATTTATGCAAGCATGTTGCCAACCAGTCTCCCACCTTTAATTTTTTGGATTACAGTATTTGCATTGCAAAAAATTCCTTTATACAAGTAAAACTTTCGAAAAAAATGATCTACTATGTCGCCTGCCTAGAAAAAAGTAATATTAGTAATGAAGATAATTTTTCCTACCTTACAAACTGTAGTTACACTACAATATGTAAGCAAAAAAATTAAGGCTAGACTAAAAAATAAAGTATGGTTTTCTTTCTTCTTTAAAAAGAAAAATAATAAATACTTAAGTAAATGACATTCAGCCATCGAATTTAGTTTTATTTCTTCCTTCAAATAATTCCCCGAAGGGAAACGAAGGAAACGCCTACAGACTGTATCTATAAATAACATATGTTTTACGTCTATAATTACGGTAATTAATAAATTAAATGTTTTCTATTTGTTGATATTTTTAAAAATACGTCTGTTCAGGAATTTCCTTAGAGTAGCAGAAGCTACTTATTTATATGCTTTTTTATGAGAGATGTTAATTCGCGATAAAAAAATAATGAAATCATTTCATTTGTAATAAAAAATAGAATAAAAATAATCGGAGGGAGGTCTTGTTTTATTTCCTAATAAATTTTCTGTTAGCCTGAGAAATTTCATTTCGTAATTAAAATTTTATTTTCAGGACCTAAAGAAAATCTATGCAAAGGTATAATTTTCTGACTACTTAACAATTTCATATGATTCTTCTTCGATGTGAAACATTCAAAAAGCTTTATAATAGTGATATTAAATTCTTGATAATTAATTTTTCGGCATTGTCTTCGTCAAGTTTAAGTTTAGGTGTTTTTTCAATGCCTTTCAATAAATAATCTAAGTTATTTATTTTTTCATGATACGTATAAAATAAAAAATCTGAAGTGGGCAACATATGACTTCCTTGTACGTTTATTAAATTACATTTACACATTTTTTTTAAAATGAAAAGTACATAAAATTTTATTTCGTTAAAAACTTCTGATTTTTTCATATATTTAAAAAAATTTTTTATTGAATTATTCATCGTAAAATTTTTTTTTACAATGACAGGTTAATAATTATTAATAAACCAATATATTTTAATTTAAAAAAAAGGAGATGAAGTTGATTCGAACCGATATGCCTTTCCATAACATCCAAATATTTCATTAATTATAATTTCATTTAGGTATAACTCTGGAATCAATGAAAATAAGTATCACTTATGATATATCGTTGAAAAGCTCTCAATGAGGGCTTATTACTGCAGAAAAAGTCCAAAATCAAAATATTTTTGAATTTTGGACACTTTTGGTTCAGTCGATTGCAATCAAAAAGGTAGGTGCACAACTAGGTGTTACAACAGTCCTAAATCCAAAATTTCAACATCCTACGGCCAATCATTTGTGAGATATGCGAGATAGATACATACCTACATACACGTAAGTACAGAGGTCATGCCGAAAGTAGTCAAAATGGATTCAGGGATGGTCAAAATGGATATTACCGTTGAAATCTGGAAACCGAAATTTTTCGCGATCACAGTAATTCCTTTACTTCGTACACAAAAGTAAAAATTGCACAACATAATTATGGGGTCATCGGTGTCAACCGATAGTGTAATAGTACTTCTCGTCATTCTCACCATGGTTTTGTTAAACGTATTGGTATATACAAGTATGAATATATCTTTGATTCTGTATTACGAAATACATTGAGTATTATCAATAGTTAATAGTAACTGTATTCAGAAATTTCATCGTTAATAAATTGTGGTGACCAACTTTCATTAACCTATAATTCACAAGCATCGTTATAATTAATATTAGGTTATTTTTTCCACAGAGCTCTCTTTTATGTGGTTACTTTTATATGGCTTTGATTTATATATGGTGATTCTGGTGAAATTATTTTAAGTTCAAAGTTTTTTTTATTAGCCAATAATTTATTTGGAGAGATTTATTAGTAAAAATTAAATTCTTTAATCTGAAATTACGAAGTTGTATTTACAGTACACACTCACTATATTTTTATTTTATTCAATTATTTTCATTGTATAAATGTTGCATAATTGTTATCAATGTCACTGTTTGTTTCAGAATTGTAATTCCCCTCTTTCCTATTACTCAAGAAATTATTTTATGTATTTTACACATTTCTTTAATTACTATAAAAATATCTACAAGAACATTTCTTATATTTAATAATATATTAATTCATATTTAAAACTCAAGTTTAAACGCATTTTTTATTAAATGCTTTTATTTAACTCATATTCCTGTTTTAACGGATCAAATCTTGCAATCAATTTTTTGTTCACTTACCAATATCTAATTAGCTTAATATTTTGCATGTACATTCATCCGTGGTGATAGTATGTTTAATCACTTATATGGTTAATTAGTCATTACTGCCATCAATTAATAGATAATTTGGTGAAATTATTGTTAAGTTTAAAAAAAATTGTAATAAAATAATTCTATTTCAACCACCAAAATACTATTTTGGTTGTGCCTTAAAACAAATGAATTTGATGTGCTTTTTATTGTAAATGTCAATGAAATGTTCAACAAAAATCATCACAAAAAATATTTAAGTATCCTTATTAAATTCGAAAAACAAAAATATCAAACCCTTTTTAATTCAAGGAAGTACTGTAATCGTGAAAAATTTTGGTTTTCAGATTTCAAAGGAAATATCCATTTTGACCATCCCTGAATCCATTTTAATTAGTTTCGGCGTGACGTCTGTACTTACGTATGTGTGTACTTATCTCGCATAACTCAAAAACTATTAGCCGTAGAATGTTGAAATTTTGGATTTAGGACTGTAGTAACTTCTAGTTGTGCACCTCCCCTTTTGATTGCAGTCGACTACCAAAAGTGTCCAGTAATAAGACCTTATTGAGAACTGTTCAACGATATATCATAAGTGGTACTTATTTCCATTGGTTCCAGAGTTATAGCTAAATAAATTTTTAATTAATGAAATATTTAGATTTTACAAGGAGAAGGCACATCGATTGGAATCTGACTTCATTTTCTTTTTTTTTTAACTTTTTTTAATTTAAATACATTGATTTATTAATAATTATTAACCTCTGATTGTAAAAAAAAAAATATTTACAATGAATAATAATTCAATAATAACAATGAAAAAATATCAGAAGTTATTAATGAAATAAAATTTTATGTATTTTTCATTGTAAAGAAAATTGTTATACGTAATTTAATAGGCGTACAAAGAAGACATGTAGTGTCAACATCAGATTTTTATATCGGTCCCTATACGACCACAGTATACAATGAAAATACTTTGGTGGTTGGGGTACAATTAACCACACGTCTCAGGAATGGTTGGTCTTTTCTTTCTTTTTCCTGTTTATCCCCAGGAATTACCGTTCAGGTATTATTACTTCAGAGGATGATATATATCAGTGTAAATGAAGTGTAGTCTTGTACAGTCTCAGTTCGACCGTTCCTGAGATGTGTGGTTAATTGAAACCCAAACACCAAAGAACACCGGTATCCACGATCTAGTAGTATTCAAATCCATATAAAAATAACTGCCTGTACTAAGTCTTGAACGCTGGAACTCTCGACTTCCAATTCAGCTGATTTGGGAAGACGCGTGCACCACTAGACTAACCCGGTGGGTTAGGAGTGGTCGGTCTGAATCTGTATAAGACTACACCTCATATATATGTATCTTACATATCCTCATCTCTGGGCTTTACTCATCGGGAGGATTGCTTATTCTTCATTAGTTGAACAGATTTCAACGAACACATTAGAAAAAATAAACATTTTTAATTAACTTTTATAATATAATGTTGTCTTTAATTCAAGTCGTCCTTTTTTTATATTCGTTTGAAATGGCTTGTTTTAAAAAGTAATATTACATTTTCCTCAAATTTTGAAAATTTCTATTATCTTTTAAATTATGCTTTTACACAGCAACTAGTAACTAAATCATAATTTGAAAATTATTAAGTGGTTCAGACTTACTTATATTTTCTGTACTTTTTTTTCTTATATTTTCTGTATATAAAATACTAAACGTAGATATAAAATTCAGTCATTATCCATTATTTTGTGTAAAGAAGTTCCCAAGAAATAATAAACCATTAAAAATTATGTATTTTTTTTTTGTTTTTTTTTTTTTTTTTTATACAATTTTAAGCTATATTGATGATACATTATTAATATTTAACCTTGGTCAATAAATGTTTTACGTTATTGTATGTGTGTATTTGTACGCGCGCGTGATTTTTACACGTCATGTGTAAGAAAACAGTGTTTTTATAATAATATACGGCCTATATTCATTGAAGTGTTTATTCACTATGTAAATCATAAACCCACATTGTCATCATGACATGTAGAAATGCTTTTTGAAATGTGCATGGCTTAAGGTGTATTAATCTTTGTACTTTAAGAATAATTAAAGTCGGCTGGTTTGTTATATAACATACGATATAATTTCACACAGTTGTTAAATTTCGTACTAAAAACATCGGTTGTCAGTGTGCTGAAAACCATCACTTTAATGAATGATGTGTGACATGTGTCGGGAGTTTTTAACATCCGATTGACCGTCCTTAATATGATTCTTATTATTTTCATGATAAGACTCTTTCATTTTCTTAAGGCTCTTTCCCCTCCTCGAATTATTTTTATTCAATTAGGCGTAATATTTAAAAATTTCCAGTGTTTAGTAATTGCTTAAGAAAAAATAGTCTATTTGGAATGTATTTAACAACGATTGTCAGTTTGGTAATGGTTTAGCAATGTTTTTCCTCCTGATGACGAATTTTCTCGATACCCTCGCCAATTCAGATTTCTTTTTTTCTAGTACAAATATAGCACAATCAGATGGAACAAAACCCTTAAGATCGTGCAGAAAAAGCGAAAAAATATTAAAGAGGTAAATATAGGGCTGATAACCGAAGTAAACATTGTCTGATTGAGCTGTTTGGAGAATTTAAGTCGTTCAATTGAACTGTCACTAGTACAGAATCTTATGGTGACAATAAAATTAGAGTATTGCAGATTATTTTGTACATTTTGTCATTCAGTTTTGTTTAATAAAACAGAGTAAACTTTATTTGCCTGCACGATGAACTTTATCGATTTATTAAGATTAAAAAAAATCTCTCTAGGTATTAATAGATCCAGAGCTGCTTCCATCGTGCTTTTCAAGTAATATGATACTTAACCATGAAGGAGAAAAATAGGGAAAAATGGTAATTTCTTTATTTTATAAAAACTGCATTTTAAGTGAATAGTATTTTCTTACTGACATACCTCAAAAAAGCCCCAACCCCACCGTGCGACCGAAAGTAATAATATACTTTCTTCGAAAAGTTGGTAAAAACCTTTGCTTATTTCACAAATAATTGCTACAATTTGAAAATTGTAATTACATTATTATAATTCAACTGTATGGTTTTATCCAATATGGTCTTTAGAAAAAATGATATGACTCATATAAAAAAATACGCTTGTCCTACTTAAAGTGCATTGATTTAACAAAGCTTGTAATTTAACCACAATCACTTTCTAGCCGGCCCCGCCTTGATTGTTTTCTTCATATCGTAACCATGCACCTTCCTACTTTCCTTTACGAAAAGAAAATCGTCATGTTGTAGTTTGTAATTCCCTAAAGAAATCAGTAACTGACGGAAAGGATGTACTACTTGTTTGTTCTTAAAAAAATATGTGTGCGCATCCTTTAAGAATTACCATCCTATTTAAGTTGTTAAATTTGCTGGCTGAGGGATAAGATTTGAAAATTGCAGGAAAATGAAAATATGATCGATCATCTAGGCGAAAAAGACATTAATTATACAATAATTACATTTTTTTACATGCTGTTACATTTATTATAAAACCTAGTCTTTTATTAATCAAAGTTGTATTTGTCAACCGTGCCAAAATTTTTTATGAATAAATTAATGCTAATTTCATAATAGGAATATTTTATTTTATTACCATTTACATTTTATTATAACACACAAAATGTAAAATGTTATTGTAATAATATTGTGTGTCTGTTAATATAATATACAAAACGAATATTGGTAATTAAAGCGTTTAATAATATGAATATATAATGCACAAAATACAAGTATTGTTGCACGTGATTGTAAATTTAAAGTTCGAATAATGTAAGTACGATTATATACCATCCGTATAAAAAAATTGTCTATCAATGCTTACTGCACTCTAGTAGTTTTAAAAGCAACTAATTGCAATATTTACTAAATGAAGAACACTGTCGGATAATTATAATACTGCCGATAAAACATAGTTTGAATAATAATGTACTATAGATGTTTATTCTAAATAAGATTCATTTGAGTACATTTTGGTGACTACAAAAAAAAAAACGTAAAACCTCCTTCACAGTAGATGTTGCTGATAATTTGGATGTAGGCTAACATTGGCAAGGATTACCAAGCCTGTGAAATTATTTTACAAATTGAGATGTAAAACTAAGAATTAGTGATTGTGAAAGTGAACCTTAGAAGCATTTTTTAAATATTTCTGATATTAAAATATTACAATGATAAATTTGTCAGGTGAGTCTTTGGAAGATTTTATAGATCAGATTGATGCTAGAGGTAGTCTAGTTACTACAGTTAACTGCATTCATTCCTTCGACTTGGTGATTGTGATCTATTGCAAAATATAGTTACAGTTTTTATGGAAACTGACTGACTTTGGATGTTAATTTTATTTGTTATTCCCATTTTAAGAGTGATTACTTAAACCACTCATGATTATCAGAGTTAATAACAAATCTTTAATACCTAAAAACCAAACTCTGAATTAGTGGGTTATCAGTAAGTAAAGACACATATTCGTACACAATTTAAAATAAAATGATTAAAATATCTGACAAAACTGTAGTAACCTTGGCCTGCTGGCTAAAGTTTATGCCAGTAGTGGTAAACTTCCTAATATGTTGAAACATAGCAAAAGCTTAAAGTGCTTTTAAAAGTGTTATTTTACCGCAGATCAAAACCACTGTTATTTTATCAGGACAAAGTAACACTGTCTGCAATTCAAATTTAAAGCTATTACCTTCTAATAAAACAAAGAATGTATAAGTAACTTATAAAGCTTCTATCACAAATAGATTCCAAGGCCAGCCAGTGTCAATGACTGTCAATAACAGAGCCAGCTGTGTCAATGATCAGCCAGTTTCTCCGATGTTTGGATAGAATCCTATCAAGGAATTCTTTTTAAAAACCAAAATCTGTTTCATATTGGACTAATCAAAATTATTACATATCTGGGGTCTAGTTACCATTATCTTAATGAGGAAGATTAGAAATCTCCAGAAAATGAAGTCTAATCTAACATGTAAAAAAAAGAGAAGGATTGTTTAAAGCAGATCATAAAGAATAATTTGCTAACAAGGAAAGTCACCAACTCATTAACATCAACACTTCTTAGCATCGTCATTCACTTTAGTTTTGACCTGATCCATTAGATGATAAACATGCAAGCAAACCATTACAACGTATTTAAAAATGAAATATTTGGGTTCATATATAAAACAATAAACAAATGTATTAACATCATTAATAACAATTAACAATTAATAAACATCATCCCATTAATTAAAGGAACGAGCTAGCTTATTTGACCACTATGCCTTCAATTTCAATCATGGTGAGGAAATAACTAATATTCATGCAACTAACAGCAAGCCCAGAACAAGAACAGTACTGGCTACATAGTGTAAGACTAAATAAAAAGATTATCATTCTTGTTAATGTTATTCAATAATAAATACCTACTGGAAGTCAATTTTGTTTTGCTGTTGCAAAAAGATATGTTGCCACTGATGACTGGCAGAGCTTTTTAACAGCAAGTGTTTAAAACTGTTGATATAACTACTGAATTTTGAGTTTAATGAAGCTTTTCAAGGTGAGATGAAAAAGAAATTAATGAAATGTATTTATCCATCGTATATTATTTCGCAATATATAACAAACTACTACTTTTTATTTTTTATTGTGGCCTGTCTAATGTAAAACGTATGTCTTAGTAAGTGGAAAAAAATATTTTTGGTGAAAGTTGTGATTTTTTATCTATGATATGACAAGTCATATCATAGATAAAAGACTTAGATTTTTATCAAATTTTTCTGCATATGAAAAAAAAATGTTTTTTGTAGAAAGACTTGATGGTAAAAAATAACTTTACAAAATTATGAAATTTTTTATTTAAATTTGTGGGCCATAAATATATTAAAACTAAAAAAATCAGAATAAATGAATACAAAGTTTTCCAAAAAAAGTTACCGACTTCAAAACACATTCATTGTTAATTCTATTGAGCTCTTACTTTAATTTTGAGTTTTACTTTTGAATGACTATTTTGTTTGTGAAAATGTTAAATGGCAAACTGTAGAATTGTCATGAGGTATTTAAAGAGATTGCTAAAATGTTTACTATATAAAAAAAAATGTGTTAAATGAAAAAAAAAATTAAAATCAATTCTTTAACTTAAGTTTACTCAAGTTTAATAAGAAAACCAGCCCAAGAAATGACCTTTAAATGCTTATTAAAAACATTTAAAGCTAACTGGAGGGCTGCAGGACCTTCCATTGAAAAAATACAAAATTGACATTTCTGTATGAAGCATCATATTACTTTTAGATGACTTCTTGAGGGTGGTCTAAAATCACCCTTTACATTCCAGAAACATTTCTTAGTATTGATTACAGAAAAATGATTGGTAATGATGTAAACAATACAATGATGGACTGTAGCTAGCTAACAGATAATTTTATTCTCTGGTGAATAAAATTTTAACTATTTTTTAAGCACAAATATCAGAGTTTGCTTCACACGAATTTAAAAGTTTTAGCCTTCCTACATTGTCCAATATAAGGCAGTGAAGTTGTCGACATCCAGTGAAGGTGTGGATGCCCACAACATTTAGCATCGAAGATAAACTGTTATTGATAACTACATTAACTCAAAAAAATATAAATGATATTTTAAGAGGTGACTCCCATCACTAAATAACCTGTTTGGGAAAAGATTTCTCTTCAAGAAGGATTATGCACCCTGCCATAAGGCAAGAACAACAACAAAGTGCTTCACCAAACATGATGTGAAAGTTAATTTCAGCCTATCTTCCTTCTGACTTAAACCCTGATTAATCACTTGTTAGCCTCGCTACAAGGCCATGAGATCTGGCAATCCTTCACTAAGGAAGAACCATCTTGATTATTAATATCTCATCTTATTACTGCTTCAACTTGGTTCTTAACATTATACATAATGACAATTGTCTTTTTTGAAAAGCATTTTAACAGTGAAAGCAGACTTTACCCTGATCCCTTCTGATGTGAGTGGTCATCAACAGCATTGTTGGTGAAAGAGGAATTTAAGACATTAAAAAAAACTACAATAGTACATAAAATTTGTATATTTTTAACATAAAAGTATGTATGAATTAAAATAAAAGGCTATGTTCATTTAGAAACTTTACTGAAGTTTTCGACAACCTCCGATCATTACTTTAATATGTTATAAATTAATTTCAGGGAAATGTTATTTACTAAATTTGTTCCTTGAGCCATGTTCACTCGTTTTACTTTTACTTTCACATTTTGCTGTGGTGCTTGGCTCATCATCTTCGCATTCTTCATCTTTCCCTTCATTATCCTCATCATTTTTTCCCTCATCCTCTTCATCTTCGCCTTCGTTTTCTTCCGCAGTCGAACAACCCTCTTCTTCTTCTTCTGAGGTAAAACAAGCTTCTGTGGTCGTACATTTTGTGGTCGAACATTTTGTGGTCGAAAACTTTGTGGTCGGACACTTTGTGGATGTTGAACACGTAGTTTTAACAGTCGTAGATGTCGTCGAACAAGTTGGTTTTGTCTTTTTCACTTTGCACTTTTCAGTAATTTCAGTTTCAGTTGCCTCACTATCATCCGTTGAATTATCATCAAATACATGTTCATCGAATACATCTTCATCGGAACACTGCGTCGACCTTTCGATACACGTAGTAGTCGGTTTGCACGTGGTGGTCGATTCGGTACATTTCGGTGCACTGGTACGCTTGCATGTTGTTAGATCACAACTATTTTTTGACTGAGTCAAGTGAATACGTTTTTTTGAAAGTATACGGTGCGGTATAAATTGATCATCTTTATCGAGTACTAAATTAAAGTTTACAAATTTAAAGTTCTTACAGCCTCTGATATCATAACAGCGTCCAGCATCTGAATCCGGCATGCTATTAAATGTTAAATTTTTTCGTAGCGATTTTAATGCTACTGTCGTTAATTCATAACCGCTTTTCGATCGTTTTCTTGAATTTATCGTTTTAAATTTACTTCTTTTATTTCTAGTAACATTTAACCCTTTTTGTAAATATTCTTTTACACCAGTTTTATAACGCCTTTTATCTAAACTATTTACTTGGTTTAGATCTTTATCTAAAAATTCTTCTTCGTCGGTTTCGTAAAACCTTGTATATCCATTATACATTTTATTTAATTCATCTAAACTTTCTTTCATAACGGTTTTATTAAGACTTTTATTTCCACTATCGTTAAAATTCTTCCGCCTAAACATTAATTTCTTATTAAAATTATTATTTAAATTTTTCTTATTTAAATGTTTTTTCAAACCTTTATGTTTCGTGTCTACATGTTTATTAAACGTTTTTAAAAGTTTAGCTTTTTTAATATTACATGCTTGAGTTTGTTCGTCTATTAAATCATTTGATAAATGTGGAAAATTTTGTCGTAAATTATAGAAATCATTTTTTCTAGGAAAATTATTTATTTCGATCGTTTGATTGTTATTATTGATATCATCTTGATTCGATTGACTTATAGTTTTTATCGAATAACTGTCACATTCTTGGAATTTGGTGTTATCTATATTATTAATAAATGGAGGCATGCTTGAATTATCCATACTTGACATATAATTAAATACGTTAATAACTTTACTCATCAGTAAGTTTTCTTTTGGTATAGAATCCAATTTATTTTCTAACTTAGTCAATAATTCTAAATCGCCTTTGTATTTTGGTTGACAATTTTTAATTCTTTTAACTATATCTTTAACTTCTTTGTTAGTAACTTTTGGAAAATATCTGTTATCTTTTTTGTAGTTGTTTTTGCTATTGGTAGTGGCCAAAGTGAATTTATTACTACCGTGAAACGGATTAAGATTTAATAATTTTCCAACAAAACTTCTTCTTGTCGATTTATTGTCAAATGTATTATAATTGCAGTAATTTGTAGGTTTACAATTTTTATTTATTTCTGATCTTCTAACAGTATAGAAATTTTTAGCACTTATTTCTCCTGAAAGTAAAAAGTAAAGTTAGAATTGTTTTGTATAAAAATAAAATAAAAAAAACATTAAAAAATAAATAAATTGAAATAAGTTCGGCTGCATTCACTGTAAAGAGTGTGGTTCATAGCAAGATTGAAGCAAACTACGATTCTTTTATTTGTTTAGAAAAATACCGGATCATACATACATTTAAATAATTCGGCTCACACAGAGAACTAAGCTTAAAGAATGATTTGGTACGGCGAGTGGTTTTATTCGCACTGCTAGTGGAGCTGTTTTTTTATCTTCATCCATCTTGACCGAACCTCGTACGCATAACTCGCTTGGGCCACTTATTAAACAGGTGCAGTGCTGTACTGCTGACCGCAACTACATAAGCGCTGAGGTTTTGTTTTAGTCTGTTTCATTGTTTCAGTAATATTCCACTTCGATTTTCCTAAACAAGACATTTTTAAAAATGCTGTAAATAAAATTCAACGTTGAAGAGCAGAAATATTGAATTCGAAAGGCGTACTGTAGGCGTAGATTTACAATGACTTCTAAGTTGCACTGACAAAAATCTTGTCAGTGTATCATAGCATAGCTTTAACCTTAAACTTTATGCTTTTAGTAGAAGAAAAAAATTACTAATCAATTTATCACTTGGCATAGTGAGGCATAGTGTGTTAATAATATCTATAAATCATTTCAGTGTTAATTAAAAAAAAAATAGGCTACTGGAGTTTCCTTGATATCCCATTTTTTTTTAATGCAAAAGCATTAACTACTCGTATTTTCACATTCAGATCGTTAAAGAAATTTCGTTTTTATGGAGAGTACGAAAAATAAACCTGATTATTAAAGAAGTTATGAATTTTGTATATTTTTTATCAAAAATGAGAAACTAATTTTTTCAAGATTCTTAGTTAATTAACAACGATTGTACACAACTTTATAATGTTAAATACATATTTATGGCCATATAATGAAAAGTAAGATTTGTACACAAACATATATAACTTATTTATATTTTTTGTACTATTGTTACGTTATTTTCTTAAATCGGGTACCCTTCATGATGCCGATACTTAGCGTCACAACTTCTTTTCGGCGATGATAAAAAAAAATTAAAAAAATTAACGTATTAAAGTGATAGAACAGAATCTTCTGATAGTTACCTGTTTCTATTCCATTTCCGACACTCAATAAAAATAAATTTATCGAGAAAAATGTAATAGATATCATTATATTGAAAATACTCATTATACTGAAAATGTAAATTTAGTTGGTAGTTTCAAGTTATTCTTATGAAGTATAAATAATATTAAAACTAATAAATATTCTTAAGTTTATTACCATAGTAACATATTTTAAAATTGTAATTATTGAAGAAAAGTAGTTTGGCAGATCTGCCTTGGTAGTTTAAAGATATTTTTGAAATTGTTGGATATATCTCTACAAATATTTTTTATTTTAATTTAACTTTAATCCGCAAAGAATAGCGGCAGAGGCACTATAAGAAAATACAACGAATAGTGTGTTTAATAAAAGTGTAATATAAAAATAATCGTACACATCTTTTAAAAATTGCTAGTCATAATCTTAGGATTCTTTGTCTGGTATGATAACAGTGGTTCCGTTTTTTCGCTATAATAGTCGCGATATCTTTGCTGATAAGTTTGAAGCTTTAAAACAAAAAAACAAAAAAGTATTATTCAACTTTCTTCTGTTAACCTGGGCAATTTAATTTTTATAATTTTTTTCCCCTCAAAAATTGAAAATTTAAAGAAAAGCATTTTTACTTTGTGTCAATAATCCTTATGGGTCAAGAACGCGGAATTGTTCTTGATGTGATTTTAAAGAGAAACCCCATTTCAAAAGAATGTGGTTACTAAAATAATGTAATTTATGTAAAATTAAATAAGGAAAAACTTGGAAACGAGAACAATATTTCGTAAATGTATAGAATAATACCGGGTGATTCAAAAAGGACTTCACAATTTTAAAAGCATGTAAACATCTATTTAGATAACTTATAGTTTTAGTTGAGGTATCGTTTCATTGCAAAACACATCAAATTTTAACTCTCGTAGTTCATTAATACCGAATTCGGTTACCAGTGTTATGAAAAATGGATACAATTACTGGTGCGGAACATTTGCTGTGTGTTTTGGTTTTACGATTTGCACAGTCTGCAACTGCAGTTAAACGTAATTTTCGTAGAGAGTACGGTAGGAAGTCTCCTAGTAGGCATAACATTTACTATTGGCATCAAGTCTTCGTTGAGACAGGTTGTTCTTCCAGATAGAATGGCCACGTTCTTCATCCAGGAGGCGACCGTAAATGGTATCGGTTATCTGGACATGCTTCAAGATTTTCTAATTCCTCAATTAGACGATGATGACCAAGTTGGACGCCATTACTGTCATAAAGACGGAGCACCACCTTACTCCCGCCTAAAAGTCCGAGATTTTCTTGATACTCGATTCCCATATCGGTGCATCGGTCGTGAAGATCCAGTTGCACGGCCCCCTCGTTCCCCAGATTTGATCCCACTAGATTTTTTCTTGTGGAGTTTCATTAAAGAATCGGGTTTATGTACCACCTTTGCCTGTCGATCTTGATGAACTAAGACTTCGAATTAACGCCGCAGCTGCAGATGTAACTCCGGATTGGCTGGTTATAGTGTGGAATGAAATTGACTTCAGTTAGGATGTATATCTCGTTACAAATGAGAGCCATATCGAACCAAAACGAATGTTGGGTGACAAACTTGGTGTGTTTTTCTATGAAAGAGACGTCAATCTATAAGTTACCTCAATAACATTTTTTATATGCTTTTAAAGTTGTGAAGTCCTTTCTGATTGCTCGGTACAGCGTTCACCTCATTCATTTATTCTACCTTGCTGTTCATAACCGCTTGTCGATTTCTAACGGTATCAAACTCGCTAAATCTTGTTTAAAATTTCCATATTATTGTTTAAAATTTTAATTTATTATACGATACAACGTATTCTGTAAAATTGTATTCATGTAATATTGAATAAAAATTTAACCTCATATTGTATTTCTAATGACTAAAAGCATATATTTAATTTGGTCAACCACTAAGCGTATTATTTCTTCATCGAAAAAATAATCACTTGGTTCAGCATTATTTGCTAGTTTTCTGCTCAGTTCAGCATCTCTTTTTTCTTCTTCATCTCTTACTTCATAATTTTTCTTTTCTTAACCTTTCTATTCCCTTTTTTCTATCTCATTCTCTTTGTCTATAGTACTCTTCTCATCTAATTGTTATTCAAGTCTTGTCTTTACTTTTTTCCTTAAATCTCTTTTTTTAATCATTTTTTTTTAGTGTCTTTTTCTTTCTCTTTTTTATTTTGATTTCTTTTTTCCTCGCTTTATTCATTACTTATGAAAAACTTGCTTTCTGTTATAAGTCTAATAATCCGTATTCAAATAATTTCATAGATCTATAAATTTTATTATTGACGTTCATTTTCGTTTGGAAAATATTTTAGAATTCAAATCAATGTCACTGTGATCAAGATCTTCACCTTATCCGTCAAATCTTTTTGAATTTTTCTCTGAAACAAAGATGAAAATTAGGTAAGATTATTGTTTTAAGCTTTTACTTATGTTTCCTGCAATCATTACAACATTAAAATGCACTTGTTTTATATCGACAGAAAAGTGAGTTACGTGGTGGCAATTAATCGAATTAATAAAAAATTATTATATTTTTAAAATATGAGTTTATCGTATTTCAAATGGTAAACTATGAAATTCATCAACATTTCTTCTTGTTTACTCAATAGCACACATCTTTTGAACAACTCTTCATTGTACTTTCTGATAATCATTGTACTTTCTTATAACCATAAAATATAAAATTTAATTCAATCATTAATAATCTTTTCTTTTGACTGAGGAATTAATTCATTACAGACGTTTACAAAGAAACTTGCACATGGAAATTTGTAGCGTATGAAAAATACGCTACATAGGTCCGAATCCTCACCAGAATTCGAAAAGATAATGAGTTTTAAATGATTATTTTTGAATTTAAAACAGCGCCATTTATTTGTTCCCATTTATTATTTTTTTTTTAAAGCGATTAAGCTATGAAACGCTTATCTTAATCGGGAATTGTTTAATTTAAAAATCTGTAAATTGTTCTGCTTAAAAATTAATCGATGCGAGAGTAACGTAACTGCAAATTGTTTGACTTTTGTTACGAAGTTTTTCACTTTATAATCTTAACAAAACTTGACCTTAGTATTATAATGTGAATTAATTTTTTGTAGCGTAAGAAAAATTCTATTCTTGACAGGGATTCGATCGAGAAACCTTGCGGGTTTAGTATAATAATGGTTTTAATTATTACATTTTCTTTTCATTATTTTGTTACGTTCCATTACCGTAATGATTGTAAGCGACCTATAATGTGAGTAGAAACATATTAAAATGCAATTAAAGAATAATTAATGGTTCACAAAAATATAATAAAAATAATAATTTCATAAGAAATAATAATAAATTAAGTGAGGAAATTTAGAATAATATCCTTCCAATTACTAAAACAAGATCTAAAGACGGAGGTGTTGAATATGAAAATAATTTTAATAGAAGATAAAACATACAGTGATGTTGAAACATTATCTTCATTTCTTTTAAAAATGAAGAAAAAATCATAAAAAATAAAATAATAAAAGTAAAAATCATAAATAATAGTTTTAAATAGACTATTCACACTATAAGGTATGAGTTAATAATAAGTAATAATATCCTACTATCGCTCTATATTTTTACACACGCGCACACACACAACGCGCGCGCACAAAATGGAGTTATATGTAAATTGTGAGTTATATGTTAGTGGTAACATGATATTAAATTAGTTTAAGGTTGTTGGGAGTACACCCCAATGTGCAATCTGCTAATACCGATTCAAAGTCAGCAGTGCGTATAATCTGAAATAAACTAAAGCAGCCTTTACGTGAGAGTCTGATAATACGATAGATAATAGAAGATTTTAATATATCACCCAGACAAAGGATATACATTTCAGTCATAACTTATTCATATTCTACGTAAGAATCCTTGGTCCATTTCATTAAAATTAACTAACATGTGAGTATGCTGTGCGACTACCGTTACATCACAAGCGGAATAAATGTGAACTACTAGATATTCCATTTCCCGTAGCATGCACAGAACTTGTACTGTCATCTAAATTACTTTTTATAATAATTTTTTGTTGTTGAATTTTATCTATTTTTTTTTCTTTCGTTATATTATAATTAATATCATATATTAAAAATTATGGAAAATTTTGAAATATGTAATAAAATTAACGTCTAAAATTTTCTACAAAGGAAAATCTAGAAGATTTAAAAAATAAGATTTAGAAGATATGATATGCACTTGGAAGATTGGTTGACAAAATTTCTTTTGTAATAATGATACGTATTGTGTATCAAATAACTTTAGATTCATTTATTTTCATATTTTACTTTCTTTTTTTTTTAAAATAAAAATCTATTTGTAATGAATCAATAAATCGATCTAACTTTATTACAATAACGTATTTAAATATTTATCGTAATTTATTTCGATAAGGATTGTGTTTTAAGTTATGCTCTATTATATATTTAAATAACAATTATTTTTGTTCAGAGAATATAGGCAAATCGCACAATTGCAGTTAGTTATGAAAAATGAAATTTGTACGTATGAAATATGCCAAGCCTTACTGGGATTTGAAGCCTGAATGAAAGTTTCGGATGAAAGGTAACAAAGCTACTACGAAGGTCGGCTTTATTAATAATACGCTCATTTTTTTTTAATGAACAATATAATGTATTCCTTGTTGTATAAAGATTGAAAATTAAGTCAACAGAAAAAAAACGCAAACAAAATGAGTAAAACGAATCAAACAACATGATAAGAATAAAAAGAAAAAACGACATTCAAATGACTAAATATGCGACGTATTGGTAGTAGTGAATTAATATGTTAGTTATCGACCATTAAGACAGAGTATGATGTTAATTTGGTCGGCTAATACTCAGTACTCAATCGTGATCATTTGTACATTTTTAAAGTTAAGACTATTTTAAAACAAAGATAATATAATATAAAGTGTACAAACATTGTATAAACACTGTTGTTTATTACTGTTTGTATATACCTTTTTAAACAAATTTACGTGAACTAAATACGGTTGAATGATTTTTACTGTCATACAGAAAAGTAGTGATTTCGATCACATATGTGTTTATTTACACGAGGATCAACATGGCTAATGACGTAGTAACTCATTATATTGAAAACGAATAAAGATAAAAATTTATTTTTACAAATAAGTGCTTTAAACTGACAGTTGGAATATATTAAATCTAAAAAATATGTAAAATAAAATAAAATAAAAGATAAATAAAGGAAAAAATTAAAGGCTTCATAGTTTTCAACAATATTAGATAGAATTTTTTGTTTATTTTAAATGGAGATTCTCCCAGTGTTTGGCAAAATATTTATTTAATTTATCTATAAATCTAGAGGATAAACTGTGTTATAAAATTATTAATAGAATTAAAATTGAAAGAAAAGAAAATTTTCAACATACTTTCTGGTAAACATAAATTAAAATCAATTTTAATTATTTAAACATACAATTTTTTTTTATTTTTCTGAATTCGTTTATTTACAATTAGTTTCCGTATTGAAGCTATAATTAATACGTTTCATAGATTATTACTTGAATTAGGGTCATCCAATAATAATCCTCAACGAGTACAAAAACAATTAATATGAATATAAGCAAGAAAATTAATAACTATGAAATATTTGATAATGTCTGAGAAAATAGATAAAAGTAAGAGTAATACATTTCTTCATACCATTAATCAACTCGGGTATGTAAATAGAAGAGCAATAAATGAAACATTAACTTTAAGATAACCATAGGTAAATAATAAACGTAAGCATCCATAAATTTGGATAACCGAAAATAAAACAAAAACAGTAATAAGAAGTTCCAAGAAATTCCAATCTCCAACAAAACTATCCTCATGACGTCCAAGCAACCAGATAAAGTACATAGAGCCTTTCCAGCCTCTTAACATCCTCTCTGTTGTCAAGTAAATTCAAAGCTAAATGATAAACAAGTTGTCCAGCCTGGACGTATATCTCAAAACTAGGCGATCAACTTCTTCTCTAACATATGGAATTCCTGTATAACCATGTGTCTCAGTATTCGAACCACGGCGTTTGTGTTATGTTCCGTAGTATTTTATTCTGCAACCATTGAATGATTTCTACAAGGAGCACTCAAAAAGTTATCTACCTAGGGATGTTGCGAGTTACGTATTCAGATGTGTTTGATACCTATATGTAGTTCATAATATGTGTGTGCTATGAGCTAATTGTGATTGAATTTCTTTTACACGTGTTGGTGCAGTAGTCCTCTGAAGTTAGTAACCCGGCTACGGCAATGGATTTGCAGAAATTAGAGCATCGATCAGTCATAAAGTTTCTCAGTAAAAAAGAAAAATGTTCGAAGGATAACCATAGTAGGATGGTGACGTTGTATGGTGATAATGCGCCTTCACAATATCAAGTGAAATTCTGGTCCAAACAATTTATGTGGGACAGGGAATCCATCGAAGATGATCCCCGCAGCGGAAGACCTGTGGAAGCAACTACAACCGACATCTGCCAGAAAGTGGACAGATTGGTTATGGAAGACCGGCTTGTTAGGGTTGCAATACTTGCTACAGAATGTGGGGTGTCCGAAGGAACCATTATAACAATACTTCATGACTAACAATGTCTAATGACTAAACAATGTCGTGCGAAGTTGAGAGCGGAGAACTTGCAGCTGTGTGAAAGGAATCTTACGGATTGTTTCAGCAGGTTGGTGACTGGTAATGAAACGTGGGTTCATTACTGGGATTCTGAGACCAAACAAGAGTCCACGCAGTAGAAACACAAAGTATCCCAACACCCAAAAAATTCAAGACCCACCCATCGGCTGGGAAGATCATGGCCACAAATTTTTGAGATAGTAAGGGAATTTTGTTGATTGAATGCGTGAACCACAAGCAGACTATCACATAATGTCTACGCTAAGTATTTTTAGAAGCTACGGGCAGAAATAAAGAAAAAACGGCGAGGGAAGTTAACCAAAGGTGTCTTACTTTTGCATGACAATGCTCCAGTCCATTCATCACACGTTACAAAACAAAATTTGAGGGAGTGTGGATTTCAGGAACTTCCTCACCCTCCCTACAGTCCGGACGTGGGTTTCAGTGATTTTTTCCTGTTAAGAAACATCAAGAAAAATCTTCGAGGTAGACGTTTCCACGATGATGATTAATTGAATGCAGCTGTTTTAGGATATTTTGAAGAGCAAGGTAAACATTTATTTTGCTCTGGTATAACCTCCGTGCAGACTAAATGGAGCAAGTGTGTGAAAGTGCAAGGGACCTATATTGAAAAACAAAAATTACACTATCTCTTCACCACCACTCTTTCTAAGGTAGATAGATAACTTTTTGAGTGCTCCTAGTACATTGCTATTTCTGGTTGTGCTCTAGAATTCAATTCTGTAAGTCCGTACCGGCTTCAAGAAAGCCTTATATAGCACAAATCATTCTCTTTTCTTTCTAGGATTTATTTATAAACCATGCAACCTTTATAGTTTTCAGGGTGATTCTCATGGCATAAAGCACAAATTCCCGGAGTATTTCTCTCTGTCTTTTTGCAGTTAGCAGTCTTGTGACCTACTACACACTTCACACAGCGGTATGTCTCATGCAGATATATCTAGTCTGACCATACTAATGATACCTCGTATATTGTACAAATACTGGAGCTCTCTTCCGGTTTCAAATCTTATCCAACAGTTAGCTACGTACTTTATTCCGAACAGTTCTCTGTTATTATCCTTAGGTTTCAGGTTCGCGACAAAAGTGGCCAACGGCTCTTTTGTTATTCAGTGGCGAGCGTTTACAATACTCCTAACTTTATGTCCCTGAATTTCAGTCTCCTTCTGTATAATAGTAAGACTGAGATCGAAAGGTAACACCATCCGAAACATCCTCTCATCACGTCTTGTGAAGTTATTTGGTTATTTTCTCGAACTACTCGAATTATTTTCTTGTAGCTCTCAATAGCCTTCGACAACAACAAAGTTGTTTATTGTTTATTATTCTTACATCTGTCTTGTTTCAACATAGATTCCAACAATTATTATTTTTTTTTAATTTGTACGTAATGAATTTAGAAATTTTTGAAATTTTGACCTGAAGGATTCTTTTATTACTATGGAGTAATGATAGAAGTAATAATAATAATACAGGTATTTGTAATTCTAATAATAATAATATAAATAAATATATAATAAATTTTAGGGCTAACAGTATCAGTTTTGGTTTCAGTTTGTTTTATGTTAATGAAATAAACAAATATAACTCTTTTCAAAAAAATTTATTCATGGACTGACATAAATAAGCTTATGTATAAAAATCTGATGTGGACACCACATGATTTCCTTGTATGTCTATTAAACTACATATTTTTTTGCTGCATTTTATCTAATCTTATTTCATTTGAAAGTGAGATACGATCCTCCAATTCTTTAATGAAAGTGGACAGTTACACACTTGTTAAAATATTAGTATTTATTAACATAAAATATTTATAAAATTATTAATTCAACAATCCTTTATCTGAGATATTAAATTAGAGTAAAGTCCCTTGATTACTTTTTAAATAAATTGTTTACCAAATAATCCAATAATAAATACTGATTATTGTACACCGAAAGGTCAAAATTAAAATTTGTAACTAGTATAAGAAGTTCGTTCACTAAACGAAATAGTTTAATTATTGGTGAAACACCAGAAATCTGAAATACACACCCGAAATCTTGTGCATATTACGTGCAAGTGAAAAAAATTTCAACAATTATTTTAAATTGAATACAGTTCAAAGTTGTATTTTATTTTCTGTCAAACAATTAAATAAAATGATTTTTTTTTTTAAATAAATATACAATTTATATAAGAATTTTCTAAGAAAAGCCAAAAATAATACGATTCTAAATTATAATTTTCAATTAATATTAAATAATCAGATGTTTCACCAACTCTGTGATATACACACACGTGCGTAATAATGCCTATTAAATTACATATACATGAAGTACATAGAATTTTATTTCACTAATAAATTTTGATTTTTTTTTTCATATATTTTTCTTTACTGTTAATGAATAATTATTTATTGTAAATTTTTTTTACAATCACGGGTTAATAATTACTAATAAATCAATATATTTAATTTTTTTTAAAAATGTTAAAAAAATTAATTAAAAAAAAAAGTTAAAAAAAGAAGATGAAGTCTGATTCGAACCGATTTGCCTTCCCTTTATAGATCCAAATATTTCATTAATTAAAATTTTATTTGGCAGTAACTCTGAAATCAGTGAAAATAAGTACCACTTATGATACATCGTTGAAAGGCTCTCAATGAGGGCTTATTACTAACGTTAAGAAAAAGTCCAAAATCCAGTTTTGCTTTTTGATGTTGGGCTTAGTTGGATACTTTTGATTCAGTCGGTTGGAATCAAAAGGGGGGGAGGTACACAACTAGGTGTTACAGCAATCCTAAAAACAAAATTTCAACATCCAACGGCTAATCGTTTTTGAGTTATGCGAGTTACGTACGTAT
This sequence comes from Lycorma delicatula, assembly GCF_047948215.1. NCBI lineage: Eukaryota > Metazoa > Arthropoda > Insecta > Hemiptera > Fulgoridae > Lycorma > Lycorma delicatula. The sequence goes on along the minus strand of NC_134459.1, from coordinate 89,716,010 downwards.
GTACAGACGTCACGCCGAAACTTGTCAAAACGGATTCAGAGATGGTCAAAATGGATATTTCCGTTGAAATCTGAAAACCGAAATTTTTCGCGATGATACTTCCTTTACTTCGTACAAGGAAGTAAAAAGCCAATAACATAACATAATCTAAAATAATTTCTTCATGTTATATGAGGAATAGGTTTGAAAAAAAGTTCATGTTTAATAAGCTATTATTTCAAGACTAGCACAATCAAGTTTTCGTTTATCTGTCTTTAATAGCTCGTCTCATTACATTCAAAAGAAAAAAATAAAGATAAAAATATAAATATTACCAAACTGTCCCATTAAGCCGTTTCCATATAGCCTAGTTGTAAACCATTTTTTTTAGAATGTAAAGTAAAACATATATATGTATATACATATATATATGTATAAAAATACATTCAGAATTCTAAATGAAGTAATATAATTCCCATCGAATCGATGGCAATATATGCAGAACTTTTCTGTTGTTTTAAACGGTGGTTCTCTCCTTTTAAGCGAAGTTTTTATTTGATTTATGAGCAGTTGCCGAGGATGAACTGTATTATAAAAGTGATAATGGAATTAAAAGGAAAAAAGGTAAAATTTCCAGGATTATTTTTTGAGAAACAAATTAAAATTATTTTTAATTTTTTTTTTTTTTTAATTTATAAATTAAAATATTTGCAGCTGAAAGTGGTTTTTTAATTTTATTAAATTTTTCCCTAAGATTTCTTGCTGCTATTAGACGGAACAAAGTATAATATACAGCTCTCACTTCAGATTGTTTGTTTGAAATAATCTCTAAATATTAAGTTTGTTATTTATTTACTGATCATATTATAGTAGTAGAAAGCACTAAAATATTTTCAAAAATATAATAAAAAAACGTGGGGATATAGTGGAAACTCCTCCTATACAACACTTGACTTCAACAGTATGTGATGCCCTGTGTTCCTGGAAACAGAGCTCAGGATTTCGCTGATACAGTTAGATTATTTTTGGTTGTAGTTAAACATTCCACAATCAATTACACCGAGAAAACGTTTTTCAACTTCATTTAAATTTTAACTTTATTATCTCAAATTTCGTTTTAGTGATCAATCTGTTAAATTCAGTAAAAAATAAACGAAGACTACTAATCACTAAACTACTAATATATAATAATAAGCACAAATTGAGGACACAATACGATCCAGCGCATGTGATCGTTCGGAAATAATGATCGTTAATAACGGATTGCGTAGATAAAGAAATTTTTTCTGTTAGATGAAATGAAAATTTTATCTTAAACGATTTCATTTGATCAGGTTTAAACTTAAGTTGTAGTAATCAAGTCTTCGGACTCAACAAATATTTTAAATGTACTAAAAACAAAAGGTTTTTAAGAGAACAGGGTTGTCTATATCTCATACAGCATTTAAGTCAATCATCTCGTCAATACAGCGAATGATTAGTGCCGTAGTTATCATACACTCTCAGTACTGTATAATAATTATACTTAAATAATTAATAATATTTCCCACGTATTACATACTACCATGATGTTTTCATCTAGGTCATAGCAATATCAGGAGAGTTAAGTATGTAAATAACGCCTTTAATGGCTACGCAAATTATTAGGTATTATTTGTTTGCAATACCTTTAACTAGGCAGTATGATTAACGCTAATTTGGTAGTGAAGCTTATAAGTTTGATTTATAGTAAGCTATAATTACGGTTAGGATTTCTAAGGCTTTTAGTAAAACAAAAACTGCGTTCCTCGCAGCACGGTCCACAGAACGTATTTTAAAATTGTATCTACATTTAATTTTATGATCTGATAAATAAATTTGCTGTAATCTATTATTATACAGTTTCACTAATTATGAAGAATGTTACGAAATAAGATAACAATTCGACAATTAAATTATCGACAATCGAATTCTGTAATGATGTATATAAAGCTTACGTTTTTAAAGTCGTAACCATTTTGCTAAAAGCGAGGGTTAATTTAGATACAGATTTAAAAATATTTATTAGTTTTCAACAAGGCGCAGAAGTTGCGACTCTGTTCATCATCAAACTTTTTTAATTTTAGATTTACTACAGTAGTTATCTATATTTGTGAGCTGTATTTAATATAATATTCCCTGAACACGCAATAAAATATTACTCTATCGTTTTTGAATATTACATTGATCTTAAAAAACTGAAATTGATATTTTACCAATACTTTATTAATTATATCGAAAGTAAAGTACATCTAATAAGATCTTATTAGCACAATTTATAGCAATAACGGTTTGAATTTGGAATCTTAATTCGTGTTCTTTTTATTCCGATTAATTTTTCTACCCAAAGTTGATGAACGTGACCTAAAATCAAATTTCAGTTCCAAAGAAAAAACTAAGCTCTGTTGTCGACTTTGATATATAACCAAGAATAAAGTGTAGTTTTATTATGTAGTCAGTCTTCCTAATATTTGCATGATATTAGACAGGAGAAAATGACAAAAACGTTGTTGAAAAACATTTGAAGAGTATAGTTAATAGGAACTGAATAAAAAACTCCACACCATTGAAAGAGAAATTATGAACGAAGATTGTATTACACACAAGATTTTAAACAAAAAATAAAATTAAAAATTAAAGAAAATACTAAAAAGAAATTTTAAAATAGAATAAAGATTCACCTGAAAATTTTCATAATAAAATTTCCGGAATTCAAGTATTTATCAACAAAAAAAATTGTGGAAAAAAGATAAAAATCGATCGGTTAACAAAATATTACCCTCAACCAGCTATATCTCCAAAGAACTGAATGAAACAATTATCTGAAGCATCAAAGAAATATGTTTAATATTAAGGTAAAGTAGAGGGTTATATTATTTATTTATGTAATATATGGCATTATCCTTTATCTGAGTCACCGACACTTTAAGAAACCCTTTCTTAAGTGAGAATTCGTTGTTTATTAAACCACGAATAATCATAAGAATTGTATTATTTCTGTAAATGTGATATGTATTAACGTGTAAATGAAATCGAGCCGGTAAGATTTTTGTAAAAAACTTTTCTATTCTTTGCTTATTGTATGAAACGCTTAAACATTGTTTATTATCTATTATTGTATATCTATTATCTATTATATATATTTAACATGTATTTAAACAAAATTATAAATTAATAACAGATTTTAATAGTAGAAATGTAGTGTCTTACCTTTTTTTGATATCAGTATCCTTTTGTTAAAAACAATTTTATTTATATTACAGAAATTTTTGTTTTATGAGCGGAAGAAATGATATATGCGAGACTCTTACCGTACGGATTACAATTTCATTGTAATTTTTTTTGGACATCATTGCGTTTTGTTAGATTATGCTTTTATTTTTCATGAATTACTGATTGTTATCTTATGGATTTATTATTAAAATTTATTGCCTTTCTAGAACAAACAAATATACATTTTTTGAATTTCTCGGCCAATTTTGTTTTTGTTGGTAGTCATATCATTCACTTCATACCGTATTTCCTTTTTTAATAAAACTAGTATAATGACCTACACGAATCGAAGATCCGTGATGTAATATTGCACTTATTACTTTGTAAGTGTAACGTTCGATTTTTATCGTATTCGTGTACACACTTTTTATGTTATTATTAAATATTTTTTTTTTTTATTTCTCCATCAATTAGTTCAAAGATTTCTAATTGCAGAGTAAAAATTTTACTAATCGAATTTATTTATGTTTTATGTAACAAAACTTTGTAGCCATATTTGCAACACTATCCTGCTGTTCGTGTTTTTTGTTTTGTTTTATTAGCAGCTATAATCTCTTGTAAACAACTAATACTTTTATGTATTTTTAATGGGAATTAAAAAATTGTTTCATCATCTTAATTTCATTTTCATAAGAGCATTTACTATTAAAACAAGCTGTAGTGTATTTTCTTTTAAATTTTATTATTTCGAGTACATTATCAAGTTTTTGGCGCTACCTAGTACTATCAAGTAGTGCTAACTAGCGGCGCGATTCGTTAGGTAATGTTAAAAAATGAATAAAATAAGATGGAATAATAATATAAAATGGAAAAAAAGTCTAACAAAATTCGAGGTATTTTTTGAAAGTATTCTTTATTACAAATCTAATTGAACTGAAATATAATGTTTTCATGCTTATTTGTTAATTTTTTCTCCCATTTTCATTTCACTTTTAGGTTAGGTCATGTTTAGAACTGTAAACACAGTTCGTTGACTTCGCCGTGCCGTCCAGTTCTATGGACTCTTACCGACGAAGTTCTAACGAATTTCTTGATATGGTGCGATTGATTGATTTTATATTATCGGATGGGATGATTGTGTAGTGTGTAAGATGGATTTAAAACTGGTTCATTATTAATGTAAGATAAAAAAAGGAATAACACACTCAAATGACGGGATCAATTAAAAATATAAACATTTAATCTGGATTAATGTTATTACTATTATTATCCAATAGCCGGAATCTTGCAACTTTTTCAACGTCTGAATATTGTTACAAATTAAGGTACGGTATACTTTCTTAATAATAAAATGAAGAATGGTTCGTCTTTCATCAGTTTGTCACAGGAGGTAAAATTAGTACAATATACAGTAGTAGGTTTATTATTATTTTTTTTACAAAATAAAACCGGAAAAATAAGAATAAAACAGACCACAATGAAATAAAACTGTAGTATCTATTTAAATAGAGAATAATAACGGACCGTTTATTTTCGAGTGGTGTTGACAAACCTACACACAGATAGAGAAGGTAAGGTAAGTTACAATGTAAGAATCATTCTACTGTGCCTTAATGTACCACTAATAAAAGATTTTTATCTTTTTTATCTCTTTAAAATCTTAAACGAGTAGTTTGCATCTGTGCCGAAAGTACCGGTCTGGTGGAAGTAATAGAGATACCTGTGATAATTTGATAAAGGTAACATATTCGTTACCATGTATTTGTGAATCTATAATTTCAGATAATACTTGCATATTTTCCTTACTCCATTCCTGCTCATTGATAATAATTCGACTTAATTTATACTTGTAATTATATCATTTACATAGATAAGGAATTAAATTTTAACAACTATAGTAAAAAAAAAAATATTCTCTTTATTATGGGTTAAAATTACCCGATTAATAAACTGCAATAATGGTGTAATTTACTCGTTTGGGTTGACAGACTGACTATTCCTGAGCTAATCTCAGGATTGATCAGTCTGAAAAGAAACTGATCAACTACTAATTTGTAACTGACTAAGTCTGTCGTAAAGCAGTTAAATCTTAAAATTAAGTAAAAAAAGTTAACTGTTAGCAACAGATATTACTTTAAGCATCTTATCTATAAATAGTATAAATCTATTTTATTAAGGCTATATTGATTTATTAGTCGTTCTTTTGGCTATCAAACACTAATTTAATAGCCAAAACCTATAATAAACTGTCATTATAAGCCTATTACATGTTAAAAGTGTAACATATTGCTTATTAACTTGCTTCTGGGTAAGAAACCACGGACAAGAGTATCAAAAATATTCCTGTAAAACTGTTTTAAACCTTAACTTATACACAGACTTGATTTTTTTAAATTTACTTGATTATATTCGAGTATATACAGATTGATTCCAAATTGCACGGCATACCTCGGGAGATGATTCTGTACAAAAAATTAAGAAAAAATGTTCATATAAACGTAGGTCAGAAAACGGTTCGTTAAAGACTTTCGGCTAGTGAAACACTTAGCCTTCTGATCCCTTTGTGAAATTAAACCGTACTAAAATTCTTGGGGTATAAATCGAGGGGTAAAACTGGTGTCTTTTTTTAGTTTTTCACTTAAAAAATTGCATAAACGTGGTTTCAGATCTCTATCTTATTTAGGTTTAAAAAACGAAGTAAAACACGAAAATATTTTGCCGGAAAATACACTTTTTTAGGTTTAGAATAAAATATCTTTGATAATTTACCAATAAATAAATAGAACTTGTTACTTAACTTTGTAGAAAATTTAATTATGAAAAAATTGGCGTAAATAACGTCTATTAAAATTAAACAAAAATTTGAGAAGTTCAACTTTAATTAGAAACAAAACACACAAACCGGATCGGAAAAATGTACGACTTTAAACAGCACAATATTCATCAATGTTTAAACAACGTAATGTAAATAAAACAAATAGAAAACTTATCAATAACAGAAAAAAATGAATAGAAAATAGATTTTTAAAAAATGAAGTCATATACTTTTTTTCTAAAAATTATTATATATAAAATTGTTACTTGATAAAGCTGAAAACATTTCTTCAAAGCAGTTACTAAATGTGGCCGCCGCTCTGTTCAATGCATAGTTCAGCTCGGCAAATCCATGCCAGCCGGGCACGTCTAATAGCATCATTACTATTCCTAATAGTAGCTCCAGTTTCTGTTATACGATGTGTGCCGATACGAGTGGAACGACTAATGACTTCATCCGACCCCAAACAAAAACTCCGCTGGCGTGACATCGGGACATCGAGGTGGCCATTCAACTGATCCGTTTCGACCAATTCATTGATTACTAAATGAAATAATTAGTTGTTTATTAAATGATTCATCACATCACGAGAGTAATGAGCAGGTGTGCCATCACTGTAAAACCTATCTATCTGCGAGTGGAATATCTTTCAAGATATATATTCTATCAAATTTGTTTGCAACAAAACACAAGTATCACTCTCCATTAAACCTTGGCGTTAAGAAAAAGGACCAATGAAATTATCACCAAGAACCGCACATTAGAAGAAAAGGTGTGTTGGAAATAACTTGTAGCACTCTCACGAGGATTTTTCTTCTGTCCAAGTGTGAATTTTTCGATAATTTACAATACCATTTTTTTCTTGTAAAACAGGATTTATCAATAATTAGAATATTACTTAGGAGATCGGGATTTTCTAATTAACCATCGACACTACTTTATCTCAAAATTGCAATAGCTCTTGTACATATGTTATATGGAATGAGTATAATTTTTGTTCCCGTACGTTCCCCACACACTTGATTGTGAAACATGAAAGCGATATGACAACTTTTTGATGCTTGAGGTGGGAGATACTTAGACCGCATTCAATAATGCTTTTTCAGCGTTGGCATTTTTCACAAAACGTTCACAACCAGCATCGAATCGTTGTGATTTAAGCATACCTGTTTATCGAACTCGTCTCTCCAAAGCCTCAAATATTCAACGATCCGGTAATCTTCGATCTGGATGATTATGCACAGAGCCAATCCATTTTTATTTACTTAACCATAAATTAACAACATACCCGTCAATTCTTCAATCGAAAGCAAGTTAGTGGTATCACCAATTTTGAATGACTGACCGAACAATAACAGCAGAAACAGCGCTCAAATGAATATTCAAATAATAGATAAAAAACTTAATTGTTGATAAACTGTTATTGCCAACCTATCAAAAAATAAAAATTTTTAATTTGTTATAGAAGGATGTCTTTCAAATTTGTTTTTATAACTTTTAGGATTTGTTTGTAAATTGTTCTGTTTAAAATCGTACCACTTTTCCGATCCAGTTTATATGTTTAGTTTTTCACTAAACTTGAACTTCTCAAATTTGTGTGTAATCTTAATAGACGTTATTTACATCAATTTTCTCAGAATTAAATTCTCGTATGTGTGTGTGTGTGTGTGTGTGTGTGTGTGTGTGTGTCTATATATATATATATAGCATTCCCATCGCGGCGTCGCTCTATATATGGCTCCTTGCGTTTCCTGTCGCGGCCAATTATTTTATGTTTTTTAGTTAAATAACTGGAGGCAGGTGCAGCCAGTTGCAACGCACATACAGTAACGTTGGCAGTAGCTGTGTTGGTTGAGCTGTCGCGCTGTACACCGTCGCACCCGAAAAAATCGAAATTAAAAAAAAGCTCGAAAATAGTTTTTAGATATTCATTTGAAACTTTATTTGCAAGCTCAAATCTACTGTACTGAATATTTCGTTTAGTGTAGTCGGAAATGGGGAAAATTTGCGATCATTGTTCAAAATATTTTTACCTTTCTTCACTTCTTTCAAGGTCGAATTGTAGAAAATTTAAAAATCGGTTTTTAAATACTCACAAGAATATCTTACCAAAAATCAAACTGATATCTTCATTTGCTGAAGAGAAATTAAAAAAAAATAGTCGGTTAGCGAATAAAATTACAAAAATTCATTTTAACCTTTTAAAATCGGAATTTAAAAATCTAGAAATAGGTTTTTAGATATCTACATGAAGATTAGACACACCAAAAACCAAGTTAATATCTTTATTTGTTACAGAGAAATAAAAAAAAAAAAAAAAAAAAAAAAAAAAAAAATAGTAAATTTCGTTGTTCATTTTAATTCTTTAAATTCGGAATTTCAAAAAATTCTTTCTAGTGCACACTTAAGAAGAATGTCAAAATTCATCAATTTGCGTGCTGATTTCAAATATTCTATCGAAATTATTTTACCACGTAAAGATTTTACGTAAATCGTAAATTAGTAATAGCTTTTTTCTAAGAAACTCAATTTCATCAACTACTGGTTACAATTAAGAATAGTTGATGTACTTTTACTTTTAAACAATATACATACATGCTTAATAAAGAAAAAATAAAAATAAATAAAGACACTATATCGTGAGAAGTAGAACTTACAAATATGTCTGTATGACATGTTACAATCATGTCACATAGTTTTTAGTGTTTTGCTATATTTTCATCAGTTCTCTATAATACAAAAGTGATTTTTCTCGTTTTTATTCGCTACAACATGACTTCTGCAAAAGTTCGTGTTCAAATCATCTTGACAATTTTTATTCTGCGGTATTTAAATCTAATCTTAAACAAAGACTTTCTGAATTGATAAAAAAAATCTTATACATTTTATTTTATTGTGCACTAGGGGATCAACATAAAATCATGTTATTTGCATATTGCGCTCAGTAACTCTAACTGAATGGTTGATGGGGAAACGGTAGCCATTTTGATGTATCACACAAATTATGATAACAGTTTTGAATTCAGCACCCCAAAATTAGTTAAAATCACCATGTACGATTCCAAATGCACGAAAAAAATTTCTTTTTGTTGACTAGTTTTATGAATGACTCGCATGTTATTTTATATTATATAAATATGGAGTCTGTCCCATTTTAAATTAAAAAAATATAATTATCTAAAAAGATCCTTAAAATTTAATTAAAAATTTCTTTTTGCTTTACACGTTTCATGCTTCAGTCTTTCTCGTTCAAAACTTTTCTATAATGCATCCTTAGTGGGTAAAAAAAAATACGAACAAAACCTTTCCAAATGGAGATGTTCTAAATTTCGAAAGATGAAAAAAGTTGTTTACAAATTTAATAATTTTTTCTATTAATTTATCTTTAGTATGTAAATACAATTTCCTCAAAAGAATAATAAAGGGATTTCTTTAAATTTTTAAAATATGTTTTCAAAAAAGTGTTTTAAAAAGTTACATTTCTTGTTTTTTTTTACACGACTGCTCAAAAGTGAGTGTAATGTAATCTGGTATGTACGTTTGTTCCACCGTAGCAGCTCAAGGGCTTAATCAATTTAGATGTATGACTCCGCGTTGGAATCCTTACGTTATCTGGAGTGTCATAGACTATATATATATATATATATATATATATATATAATATATAAATTTAAAAAATTTGAAAAAATAATTATACTGTATACAAAATTGTCATCCGCACGCTCTTTAACTATCCTTATCTATAATAATTGCATTACATTAAAGAGCAATGTGTTTTTTGCAGTCGTGTTTTTTAAATTTTAATATTTATATCTCTTGTTTGAAATGACATGTAAGTGAATCATGAAAATCGTTTTTCGGCTAAATATTTTGAGTTTCTAACAAAGTACAATACTACTCTTTAATCTTTTGTAATAATATAGTCTTCAATTTTACGCTTTTATTTATTATTTGGTACAGTATATTTTAAATTAGTAAAATTATAAAAAAAAAACTGTGCTTCATTAAATGTTGTATAGAAACACTGGAAAATATTTTCTGGATTTTATTCAGATGAAAATAAATTCATTGGCTATTCTTAAACGTGAGGAAAGAATCAACATCAAAAGTTACGCACTTACATTATCCGTCAATTTGCTTATTTCATTTTTATTTTTAAAATACAAAGATTGAATTTAAAAATATTTTGACCAATGAAATGAAAACATTTTTAACACGAAAACTTTAAAAATATATAATACATCAAAATGCAGAAAATATTAGTTTGATAAAATGGAAAAGTACATTTATTAAAAGAAGATTGCTTTTATATTCATATTGTTTGTCGGCAAACTATTTTATACAAAGAGATTGAGGAATGGAAAGAAGAGCAAGGGGGAAAGAAGAGACAAAATTAAGGTGAAACCACAGACTATCAGCCAGCTGAGGGTGTCATATTACAACAAGCGCACGTTCCACTGTTGTGGTTTAAAAATATACTCATTTTGCAGGATTACATGATAAGTAACAACCAAAACCAAAACATCACGGCCAACCAACCAACGTTAATCTATTCTACCCTCTACTTTATCCATAACCTATCCATTTCATCCTATTGCTTATATATCACCGATTACCTACCTATATGAACAACAATACTTCTTTACTAAAAACTACCCTTATAATCCCCAATATTACCACATCCCAAGTTTTCTTTCTTCTATTCCACTATGACTGTTGGCTATCCCTTTTTAATAGTCACATTCATTGTGACATTATACTAAAAGGTTTTTTTTTTAATAAATGTCGGCTCCTTTAAACATGGACTATATTAAATTTATATAATCATTATTGCATCTAGGTGTTTAAATATATGATGTATTTTAAAATTACACTTTATTACGGAATTTTTTTTCAGAGATTTCGGGACTTACTATGTTCTGCCTTTAGTGGAGTTATTGATGTTACTATTATTAATGCTAACCATCTTAATAAGTTTACATACTTATATATATATATATATATATGTTATATTTATTTGTATATACATTTATTTTTTAAATTAAATTTGGGTGTTTATAAATTTCGTATTACTCAAATGTTTTTCTTGGTTTTATGTGCTTTATGTAAAATTTTCATGTTACGATTAAAGTTTTTTATGAATGCCTTGTTATAATTAGTTTGCAAACTGATTTTATTGATTGTCGTGTCTAGGTGTGCTTGTTGTAACTGTGGATATAAGTAAACGTCTAGTCTCTACGATGTAATATTTGGTACAATCACTTATACACTTTTGGATTGCTGTGTTTATTAATGCGAATTTTTGGTTTATTGAATGATCTTAAGTATTTTTGAAAATGATTGAGTAATATTTTTTCCTGAAAGATTTAAAACTATTAATATTTTACTGATGATCTTCAAGGAATTCAAACTTGTTATTACTTGCCGTGAAGGATCAGATATAATTCCTTGTAGTATGGAAATTATACATCACGGTATTTTGGAACCTGAACATTTTTTTTTTTTTTTTAATAGAAAAACAACGAGAAAGATTAATACTACTGGAGTTTTTTTAAAAATTAAAAATAAATACAAAAATCTGACGTGGGTGCCACATGACTTCCTTGTATGCCTATTAAATTACATATACACATTTTTTGCTGCACTTCATTTAAACTTATTTCACTTGAAAGTGAGATACGATCCTCCAGTTCTTAAATAAAGTGGACGGACAGTTAGACAATTGCATTGTGGTGGACACCACGTAGTTTACATATTAATTTTATTTCACGTCGATAAGTAATTACGTGGTGTAAGTGAGAACGTGTCGGATCCGTAACTATGTACTTATCGGTTCAAATCCGTATACATATATTTTTTTATTTTTTATTTTTAAATTAAATATATTGATTTATTAATAATTAATTATTAAATTCTGTAAAAATGTTTGAATTAAAATGAAAAGTATATAAAATTTTATTTAACCATAACTTCTGATTTTTCTTCATATTTTTTTTATTTTTTATTGTTATTATTGATTATTTTATTTCTTGTAAAAGTTTTTTTACAATCGGAGGTTAATAATTGTTAATAAATCAATATATTTAAATTTAAAAAAAAGTAAAAAAAAAAGAAGGAAATGAAGTCGGATTCGAACCGAAGTGCCTTCCCCTTGTAAGATGTAAAAACAAATTTTTATTGAACATAACTTAAAAAAATCTGATTGGACACCACATGACTTCCTTGTACGCCTATTAAATTACATATACAATTTTTAAATGTAAATAAATTTTATTTCACTAATAACTTATGATTTTTTCCATATTTTTTTTATTGTTATTGTAGAATAATTATATATTGTAATTTTTTTTTTACAAGCACGGGTTAATAATTTTATTAATAAATCAATATATTATATTAAAAAAAAGTTAAAAAAAGAAAAGGAGATAAAGTCTGATTCGAACAGATACGCTTTCCCTTGTAAGATGCAAATATTTCATTAATTAAAATTTTGTTTGGCTATAACTGCGGCACCAACGAAAATAAGTACCACTTATGATATTTCATTGAAAGCTCTCAATGAGGGCTTATTATTACAATAAAGAAACAGTCCAAAATCTAAACCTTTTTGGATTTTAGGCTTCCAAAATTTTAACATCCTACGGCTAATCGTTTTTGAGTTATGCGAGATACGTACGTACATACATACATAAGTACGTACAGACTTCACGCCGAAACTAGTCAAAATAGATTCAGGGATGGTCAGAATGGATATCTCTGTTGAAACCTAAAACTGAAATTTTTCGCGATCACAATATTTCCTTTACTTCGGACAAGGAAGTAAAAAAAGGTTTTATTTTTATTACAGTTAATTTATATTTTTACCATGAGTTTCAAGATTAGTATTTCGCTTCCTAATAACTGCAAAAATGTATCATATTTTTATTAGCTTAATTAATATATTATAAAACATAAGGTAAAACTGACCAAAAATTAAAAAAAACTCGGGAAACAGGAAAGTTAAACCGGGTATTTAACGTAGCTAAAATATATAAAATATTGTTCATTAAATATTTCCTTATACCAACTAAAACCATGAATATATGAATGAAGGATAGCCGAAAAATGAGGGATTTAAACAAATAGAATAATTTATTAACTACACAAACAGACCTGCTACTTATTAGCCAATAAAAGTCTCATAACAAAGTTATTATACTTTCCTGGCATTGGTTATTTATTCTTATATAGCGGAAAAATGATACATGAAATAGGTTTAAACAATCTAATGAATCTATTTTTTTAACGCTTGATCAGCTTCCTCACCCCCCCCCCCCAATATTGCCCAAAAGTATTGTTTTTTGGCTACTTTACTACTATGCTTACGAAAACATAAAAACAAATTCGGTATAAAAAATTGCAATAAATAAAAAAATACCTTTTTTAAGATTTTTGGGGAAGGGAATTTTGGGGAATTTTTAAGATTAATTAATAATAAATTACCTAATCTTTGAGTAAAATGATGAATTCGGGACCCATGAGGTCCCTATTTTCCTGCCTTTTTGACTAATGTGACCAAAGTCAAATTCCATTAATAATCCATATATATAAATCATTTTGTCAAATTTTATCTAAATCACTTCATCCCGTCTAGAAATTTCAAACAAAAAACAGGCCAACATATGTACGTACGAATATCCTTTCGAAATTTTTCAATGCTAAAATTTCTATTTTCGGATGAAGGATTTTCAGAAACTCCGATATACAAAATTTAACTTGATTAGCATATTTTCCCTTATATAGTATTATTCTGTATAGATATAATTATACATCCGGGAAGGTAAAAATAAAATAAAAACAATTTCTAAATTTTTGATTTTACAAAACCTTTAGTAGTTGTACCAGATTGAATACAAATATTATTACTAATTTACTATTTCTAAAATTAAAATTAAAAAATATGAAATAAAGGTATTTAAGTTTTCTATCAGTTTTTATACTTCGGATAGAATTAAAAAAACGCTGCCCAAAAGGGTCGCTTACAGTAATTGAAACGAGTTACCTTGTTATATTAAAAAGAATAACTAGAAGTTGTTACTTAGCGTAAATTAAGGCATGTGGAATATATAGTATTACGTACTTTTTGTTTTGCTTCTTTGTAAAAATAACAAAACGGATGCAAAAAAACGACAAAGAGACTACTATCGAGAATGAGTAAAGACTTTCAGGCATGGGTAGCTGTATTTTTTACCCTCAGTTTTGCAACTCATTCTTTATGAAAGTAATTCGATTATGAGAATGATTTGAGATTGTGTATAGCTTTGCGCTGTAATAATCGAATAGGTAACAAAAAAGATGAAAAAAAAAAAATACCTTCTAATTTTCTGGGAAAACATGATTTTTCATTTAAAATACCTTCCATCAGTATTATTCGGGGAATAACTCAAAAATGACCTTTAGTTACACTACAAAATAAATGAAAATCAAAAGATAAGTTAATTTTTTTGAAGAGAAAGACTTGAACATATATAAAAAGATTACATGTGGATGAATTTGAAAAGTGATTCTTTTACTGAAGTTAGTTAAAAACAATTTTATTGAATCTTTTAATAATATATATATATATATATATATATATATATATATCCTTAAAAGCGGATAAGAAAACACTAAAGTGGATTATAGTGAACTTAAGAAAACGTTAAAACATTTAAGAAGCATTTTCTTTTATACATTTCGTAATGGAGGTACATTTTTTTTAATATTCGCGTTAAAAAATCAAATCACCAAATTTTCCCATATTTTTTCTCCAAAGAATTTTAGTACAGCCTCATTTTACCGTTAAAACAAAAATTAGAGAAACATTTTCCCTTAGCCGTAACTTGAAAGGACCTACGTTTATATGATTTTTTAATCAGAGAAATACAAGTATGCCTGTAAATTTCAGTTGGAACCTCCTGGAATATTTTATTATGTTTTAAAATTTTATTGGAAGTTAACTTTTCTACGCGCTGTTTTATTTTTAACGACTAGTTTCCCTTGGAGTACCTTCCTGTGAAACTTATCGTAAAATATAAGTTAGTTTACGTAAGTTAATTAATGCACGAAAACCATTAGTATTACAATTAATAGAAACATATATAAAAACTATGTATTTACTTAGAAACGCGAAACATATAATCGCTAAAACCTGAAATAGGGTGGAATAATAATTCAATGTTCCCTTAAACTAATGTATCGTAACATTCGAATTCACGCAAGAGGTTACTTACGGTCTAGGAAGAATTCGTTATAAATATTTATGTTCTACTCTATGTATTATTCCCTAGAGGATTTTAGTTGGTTACTACATTAGCATCATGAACTGCAGTTTTTACAGATGTTACAAGAGAAAAGGAGAAAGCATTGAAAATTTGATGAGAAATCTGATAGGTTGACTGTTGTACTTCAAATAGTAATACAAAATAGACTCCGTAATAGCGTGTACAGTACATGAATAAGATTGATACACTCAATAATAAAAGAAGGTGGGGGTAGAACCTGCAAGTAACCCCTCATTTTGTATTATTAACAGTAATAGAAATGAAATTTAGGGGTTGAAAAAGGCGGTACATCTAAACATAAAGAGACGCTCTTATTGGTTGTTCTTTCGACTGGAATAATTTGTACAAACTTTGCACCAGACCAGTCATAACAGATGTTTGGGTGGTCTAAACGCATCAAAAAAAAGAGTTTATTTGTTGTCCATCACAATACTACCACAATATTTTTGTTTTCTCATCGTAATTTCATACCTTTCTCTCTCACTTCTGATTTATGTAGTAGTTTCCGGGTAAAAATTGTATAAAATCATTTATAAACATAAATTAAAATTATAATTGCAAAATTATTTATTATAAAAATTATTTTATTCAGCAATTCATTTATAATTAATAGAATTAGGAAAAACTCCCGCAAATAAGTAGAAGAATAATAGGGAAAAATACATAATGTACTTTTGATTTATATAAATTATAGCATTAAAACAAGAAAATTCTACCAAATCTTCTTGCTTTATCTCGGGAAAAGTGAATGTTATAAGAAAAACTCTTTTGATTTTTTATATAAGTTGGAAAATAAATAAATGAATTCATATTAGTGCGTAGTTAAATGTTTATAGGTCATGGCTTTTAAAATTAGTTGTACCGCAATTAGCCTGGAAGGATTAAGGAAAACTATGAGGAAATTTTGATCGCAGAAACTCATCAAAAATTTAAAAAATTAATTTTTAAAAGATAAGTAGTTGTTACCCAAATTAATTCATAAAATAATAATTCTGATGACATTAAACAAGTTAAGACGCTAAACATACAATAATACTTTTGTTCTGAAAATATTATTATTTTTTTTTAACCTCCGGATCCACTGTTAGACATTCTTCAAAGGATGTAGATGAATTATTTGTAGTGTGTGTGAAAATTTCATACCTGACCGGGATTCAAACCCGGGACTTCCGGATGAAAGGCCGAGACGCTACCACGGAGGCCGGATCTGAAAATATTTTAATATAATTTAAGTACACGTTAAATGTAAATGTAAAAAAATTATTTATCGTAATTCGTCAAATTTTAAAACCCATCAACAGAGAACTTGTATTTCATAAAAATAATCTTTTAACTTACTTACAATAAATCTAATGATCTTTAGAATGGTGTATATTTAATCATAAATAAATGGCAACGGAAGGACCTTTCTTGAAAATGGAAATAGTATGCTCGTTAACCTGAACATAATTTGGATGTGTATTGGTTAAAAGTAAATCATTTTAAAATTTATTTGAAAAACATCGTTTAATATGCTACATAATAATAAAAATATATTTTTTGTAAACAAATTTATTAATAATATTGGTCAACATGATTTTTGTCTCACGAGTACCAATAAGTGTATTTAATGCAGTTTTTTATCCTGTTTTCAAATATGTATTCGGAATTTCTCCATTACACAGTTTTCTGTTATTTTAATTTTTTTAATATTTTGAAACCTTTTTTCGTTCATTTGTCCATTGTCAAGTAAAAGTTCCTAGAGCATTGCAAATATGATGGAACCAAATGAGCTAACTTAAAGTAGAGTAGAGTAGCATTAATACTGTTGTGCAGGTTCAGACGTGTATAGACATGTACAAACGTGATCTAGTGTAGGATACATTCATGAGAACGATTCCAGTTGTGAGATATTAGTGAACCAGTAAACACGTCTTTATTTCTTTTAATTAGTCCTTAGTTACATGCCTAGAGTTTGTTTAAGTCATCCTAACAATTTTTGTTATGTATGTGGTAAAGTGACGCTCAAGTCCAAAGGCGAAACCTTACTCCATTAGTAAAAAAAGGGTTATGAACTTTATTTTGAGTGTAAAGTTTGGGACCAAACAAGGGTCTGGGCACCACATATCTGTTGTTATTGTGTTCTAGGTTTCTCACCGCATGAACAAATTGCACAGGCCACATGCCCTTTACTATCCCTATGATTTGGAGTGAACCCAAAGATCACTCTTCTGACTGTTATTTATACTTAACAAACATTAAAGTGATTACGTCAAAATTAAAACATACCATGGTGTACCCTAACTTGCAATCTACAATAAGACCAATTCCACACTGCGAAGAATTACCTATACCAAAGTCTCCAGAAGATGTGACATTAGATGAAGAGAGCTCAGAGTCTGATGGAAGTAAAGAAGAAAAAGAAACATATTCTAGTGATAAAACTTTTGAACAAAGCAGTTCATCTGAGCCTAATTTTACTGGCCCAAGAAAATCTTAACGATCGCAAAAGAGATTTGAAGTGGTCCGAAAAACAGTCTGAAATGCTTGCTTTCCGGCTAAAAGGATGGAATCTTCTTCAAAAGAATACAAAGATATGTACTTATCGTAATCTTGATTCTGAATTTAAAGAGTATTTTTCTGGAAAAAATGGCTTAGTGTTTGTAATGACATTTCTTCTGTTATGGATACACGTTGTAATGAACATAAACCAACAGAATGACGCTTGTTCATTAATTCCTTTAAAGTTAGTTTAAAAGCTGTGCTTCTGCATAATGGTAATAAATATCCATCAGTACCTATGGCTCACTCTGCTAGTATGAAAGAAACACATTAAAACTTTAAATTTATATTGGAAAAGCTTCATATGATATGCAATGTATGAATAGAATATTTATGGTGATTTGCGGGTAATTGAACGGTCTGTAGCTTGGATACACAAAGTGCTGTTGTTTTTTTGTGTGAATGGGATAGTAGGGACAGAAAAAACTATTTCAAAAGAATGGCCTAATCGCGAATCACTCATTGCCGAACAGAAAAATGTGAAACATGACCCATTGTGTAATCCTAAAAATGTGTATCTACCTCTGTTACATATCAAACTAGGATTAATGAAGAATTTCTTCAAGGCTGTGGACAATACTCCTGGTTTCATGAACTTAAAACAGAAGTTTCCTAAAATTAGTGATGCAAAAATTAAAGAAGGTATATTTGTGGGTCAACAAATACGATCACTAATGCATGGCGAAAAGTTTGAGGAACTATTGAATCCACTGGAGAAAGCAGCTTGGCAAGCATTCAAAAATGTTACTCAGAGTTTTTTGGGAAATCGAAAGGTAGAAAATTATCATGATATTGTCAATGATCTTACAACATCTATAAAAATTTGAGGTGTAATATGTCCTTAAAAGTACACTTCCTGCACCCGCACCAAGATTTTTCCCCGAAAAATCTTGGCGCAGTGAACGGGGAACACTTTCATCAGGAGATTTCAGATATAGAAAAGAGATATCAAAGCAAATGGGATCCCAATATGCTGGCCAATTATTGTTAGACCATCAAGAGGGATGTTCCACATGCGAAATGTAACAGAAAATCGTCATTTATTACTTTATAGGCGAATCAAATGTTTGAATATTGTGTAGTTAAGAAAACAGAAAGTATTAAAACGTTTAAAATTATAAATGCCTGTCTCCCGGAAACTTTGCGTGATGGGGAAAACCGATATCATATTTGAATTCAGGAGAAAAAATAATATCAGAATCACATATTTTTCTTTCTGAGACAAAAAAAAAATTATTTTTTGTTCCCCAGTGTAATTAATCTGTTACTAGTTTATTTCTGCTGCAGTCGAATTAGGGGATACAATTATCCAACATCGAAATCGCTTATTATAAAACACAGTCAGAAAAATAATTTAGGATACCGGTATACACCAATAGACTAATGAATTAAAGAACTTATTAGTAATATATCTATTATTTAAAAAGAAGAAACAAAATTCAGCTCAAATTATCAACATAAATTTTACGAACTTAAAAATTTAAATCTGCGTGATAGTAGGTCGTTTCATTTTGTTAAGTTAAAGACCGAACAAAAATCTGCCCTCCTGTTAACATTCATATTTGATAAAATACTTGGTTATTCAACTTCCAAAGGTCTCACATGGAAAACTTACATTTCGAGAAAAAGGAAAGAACGGAATACTAAATTTCGTCAAATTATTGGATTCTGAATACATACATTAGGTCAATATTTATATAATCAATCATTTTAAGTTCCTGTGAATCTAATTTTATTGAGAGCATTATATTTTTGCTTATTATTAAAGGTTTAATAAGTTTTAAAGTTTCAGATAGAAAATATTATATAGGTCCACAGACACTATATTTATTTTAATTTTAAATAGATTATGTAAATTGTTTCCCGTGTTTTTTTCTTTTACAAGAAATGGTAATAATCTAATAGAATTTTTCCATTATTGTTGCATATACTGATTAAATTTTATAATTTTCCTTTCTATTTAAAAAATTGAATCATTTTCAATCAAAGTAATTAAGTTTGATACACAATCAGTCCATTTTTTAAAATCATAATATACACCAAATTTTTTATAATTTTCCTGGGCTTATGGGAGAAGGATATAGCAGAATGTTTATGATTTGATGTCCTTTCTAACATATAACTATTTTTGGCTCAAAAATTTTCAACATGAGAAAAAACCAATTAGAATTTCTTTAACTGATGAACAGCACAATTTGGGAATTATACCGCCAGCCTATTTTAGAATACGGTTAATTTAGTAAGAAATAAAAAAAAAAATGAAACATTCTTTGGATATTTAACTTTGCAAAAACCGCACAAAATACTGTTAAATGTGTATTAACTTACACATAACAGAAATAAAATGGTGCATTAAATATTTTACGCACAATTAAAATACTCATGTAGTAGATCTATTGATAAGCTCGTCATCGTAAATCAGCTGATTTCGAAGTCGAAGTTCTGAGGTTCAAATCCTAATAAAGGTAGTTGATTTTATTTGGATTTGAATACTTTTTCTTTTTCTATTTAGCCTCCAGAACCACTGTAAGGTATTACTTAAGATGAGTGAGGATAATATGCATGAATGTAAATGAAGTGCAATCTTGTACAGTATCGGGTCGACCATTCCTGATGTGGCTAATTGAAATTCCAACCACCAAAGAACACCGGTATCCACGGATCTAGTATTAAAATCCGTATAAAATTAACTGTTTTTACTAGGATTTCAACCTTAGAACTCTCGACATCGAAATTTTCGATGACCAGTTCACCACTAGACCAACCCGGTGGATTTGAATACCAAATCGTGGGTATCGGTGTTCTTTGGTGGTTGGTTTCAATTAACCATACGTCTCAGGAATGGTCAGCCTGAGTTTGTTGAAGACTTCACATTTACCGGTTCAGTTACACTGCACTGATAAGTAACTGTGATTTTAATTGTTGATGTCACTATAAAAAAAGATATTATGAAAAAACAAAGAAAGGTTTACTGATTTTAAAAATTCAATAATGAAATTATTATGGAATATCATTGAGTTAAAATAATTTAATCGAAGATCGTTCATTTATTTCTAAACAAAATTTTACAATTATATTATTAGTTGTGTTTAAGGTGTTACATAGCTAGCTTATTTTAGAACACGGTTAAATTAATAAGAAATGGAAAAACCAATCAAATTAATGTTTATGAAAAATAACTTATAAAATTTTACATTATTGTACTTGATTAATAATATGATATTATAATATAAGCATTCTTTTATGTAAGCTAATTAATTTTGTAGGCCGCAGCTACCATCAACTGATTTAGAAATTATCAACCAGTAAAAGAAAAAAGATGCAATTTTTTAATTTACCATAATAATATTTCTGTTAAATCTTTGATATAATTTTTTTTAAATTCATTAAATGAATCTTTTTTCTTTTTGTTAGCAGTAGTTAATTTAAATATAACATTTATTGAATGATTTGAGATAGCTAAGAAGAAAGAAGAATAAGAATAAAATACGAGGATAAGGAGAAGGAGAAAAAGAAGAAGAAAAGAATGGAAAATAGGTTACGTGATAATGATGACGATGGTGAGATGGTTGTGTAAATTAATATTAAGATATTGTAATAATAGGACCTGCCACCGCTTTTCAACTTATAGGCTGAACATATTTTAGTAAGAAAGGAAAAGGTAATTCGATCTCTTAATATAATAATTAATGAAGTATATATAGATTAGCTTATAATATATAACATGTTTAAAAGGAAGGCGAGTTACGCTGTCATTCATTTAATTCAGTTATTTGTTTATTCATTCATTATATAATTTATTGGTATTTTGATACAACATTATAATAATAAATAAAACAAAAAAAAAAATTAAATATACAAACATAATAAGGATGCGGTATAAGGGTGAATGGCGAAGAACAATAAACATGACTAAGGAGATATAGCGGTTTATCTTATATTGGAATCTTAGAGACTTCTTGCGTAGTGTAACTTTTGGACAAAAGAAAGTATCAAATAGCATTCTACTAAACAGTAGGTTGAGAAGTTGCCTGTTCCGAGCTATCGTCAATGTACTTTCGATAGCTTGGAGAGAGAAAGAGAGAGAAAAGGGAAACATTGTTATGTTATATACAAGCGAGATAGGAAGATAAATTGGTAGTTTTTGGACAGGCATTGTCCTTAGAGGGATATACTAGAATTTTGTTGATGGTAAAAGTAGGGGGGAGAAAATTTCCACCAATAGTAATGAAGAATGAAGTAGAAAATCCACGTGAAGACAAGTTTACGCTTAATTAAATAAATATATTCCAGTAGCTAAACAGCCCTCTCTTTAAATACAAAACCTCTCCTTACCCCTCACTAGTATTTTTTCTTTTACATCTCGTTCATACATCCCTTCTCCCTCTCCCATTTTCATTATATATAGCCTATATTTTATTTAAATAATACAACTGTCCTATATTAGATCCAGTTTTAATCAGGATTCCGTTTTCATTCGGTACTTGATACCGAAGTTAAAGCTGAGCTAAATCGGCAATATTGTCTTAACAGATATTTATACTTGTATTATTTTTAAGAGTGCTACAAAGAAAAAATACAAATATTATGTGTATCAAAACTAAATTAAGACATCTTTAAAGTGAGTATTATTGCAATTTTTTATCTTTTTAATTAATTTTTTTTCATGTTAATCCTCGTATATCTAGCACACATGCATGGACGAAAGACTACAGTCATAACTAGACAACACTCATCAAACCAATAATTACTCTTCCGGATAGATAAACATATCTTTAAGATATAATAAAATTATTATTATTTAAAACTATTTTTTTTTTTTTAAATAAAATCGTAAATTATTTTAAAAAATATTTTTAAGATTTCTTTTTTTAATTTGCAATGACTTGGTTTTGGGTTTTGTTTTTAATTACTGTTATAATTGTAACATACATTGTCAGGAGTGCAACATGTTACATTTTACAGAAGAGTAGCTATTATTTACTTATATATATAATGTTTGAATGAAATGTTTAAAGTGCATTTTTGAACATAGACTGGACAATATTTGTCGCCCAGAGTTTGGAAATATTTAAATAAAAACTATTAACGATCTTAAATACTTCATAATGAAAGTTTATATATATTTATGAAACCTATTTCTATCATGGTATATTTAAATAATAATGCATAGTAATGATATATAATTACTCATAATGGTGAAAATACTTGACTCAAAAAAGAAACCAATATTCTTGATAATCATTTCATAATTCATAGTAAAATTTATTTTTAAAAGTAAAACTTTTGAGAAAAAAGACAGCTTTTTCATAAAAAAAAATAATTAATAAATAAAAATCGGTCAAGAAAATCCAAAAATTTTCGGTCCAGTTTTATTAAAAAACAGCTTCCTAGATTTACTTACCAATAAAAAAAACCTATTATAAATTTAATTCCCTTTACAAATTTAACAATCCTACTTAAATCAATTGACAAAAATAGTTCTTCATATTTAATAAACAGTAAGTTGAGTGAATGAAACGTATAATATTCTATAATTATCCAGGATATCTAGAACATCAGAAGTGTTAATCAGAGTTTCTTTGTTCGTGTAATGACATTTATATCACTATTTCAAACCGTAGTTTTTTTAGGCAGAAATATATTATTAATTTAAATTTATCAACAACTCTATTGTTTTTAACCAATAGAGTTAAAATTAAAAACACTTGCATAGCGTAAACACACTTCCACAAGAAAATTCAAACACTTTACTATTATTTTAATCCGACTTTATATAATTAAATAAATCATTAAATATAATAATATGTTATCATTAGTCAGCTCAGGAAAAAATCATACTCCAAAAAATAAGACACAAAAGTTAAAATTTAAAAATTAAAAGTTAAAACAAAAAGTTAAAATTTAAACTTTGGTTTAGCGCTCCGGTACGTTCCGGGTCCCATACACCGTTGTAAATAATGTTTGAATAATAATTTATAATTTACGTTTCTCTGCTATATTTTATAAAAATAGTTAAAAATAATTCTATTTAATTTTTGTTTGGATTTTCTACCGTGTAATAGAATATACTCGTAATTGATACTTGATAATTACGTATTTTACTGATATATTTCATGAAATTTGTATATTGTATATCCATCGGTCACATTTTTCTTTAGAAACAGCTTGCAATTATTTTAAATTAAAACAAAATAACAGAAACTATTATTTTGTTTTAAACTGATTATTATGTTGCATAATTAAGGTAGATAGATATTTTACCGACTTTTCAAAGAAAATCACACTATACTTTGGTCACATGGTGGGAATGGGGGGAAAGGTGAAATTTCATTACGTTTTGAGGTATGAGAAGTACGAAACTACCATTCACATAAATTGGGGGTTCCTTATATATATATATATATATATATATATATGTAGCTCGAAAAAAACTTCAAAACTACTTGATCAATTTCATTGAAATATGATAGTGTATCTGAAGTTGTGCATGTGATAATTCGTTGAATCGTTCTTGAATTGCCCCCAAATTAAAATCGAAAAGTTTGAGCGGGGCAAGTTAGAAGCGTGATTATGGTCAAGTTGGAACGATGACGTTTCTTTATCTGCGGTACCTGTTTTCAGCAATATTAAACCAAATTAAAAGAATGTTAAAACCAAATTAAATTAAGTAGGTCTTCTTGCATACACTTTTTTTTATTATGTTAAAAAAGTGATCGTGGAAGACTTGGTAAGCAGATGAACGTAGTCATTCTATTTATATTGGTCTATACTAAATTAAAAATAAAATCCAAAATACTTAAAATAATAAAAGTAACTAAAAAAAAAAAATAATAATAAATAAACACAGACTTCAATACAGAATACTAAAAAGTAATATTTTTTCAACTCTTCAGTAAATTTCGACTTTTTGAGTTTGGTGCTAGTTTAAAAATAACTACTAACAATTTATTATCGCTTAAGTTTGTTTTAACCGACTTTTCTAAGAAAAAAACAGTGTTAATTTTGGTCACATGGTGGAAATGGGGAATGAAAATGAATTTTCTTTGCATTTTAAAGCCTTAAATATATATATATATATATATATACAAAATTGTATGGCTCGAAAATCTCCAAAATTACTGCATCGATTTCATTGAAATTTAGATATGCTGTAGTAGTGTATCTGAATTTGTGAATGTGAAAATTTGATGAAGATTGGTTGAATCGTTATTGAGTTACACTTAATTTAAGGTCGAAAAGATTTGTGCGGGGTAAGTTAGAAGCGTGGTTCGTTATGATACTGGAAATTGGAACGTTGTTTTTTATCTGCGCTACCTACTGTTAGCAATAATTTTATTTTTTTATTGTAGTGTGTTTTTAAAGTGTCATAAAGTTTTGCAAGAAAACTCTTTAACTTAAAAAAATTAAAAATACTTTTCCGTTTAAATATTTAAGAATACTGATAACGGAATCATCAGAAAATAAAAAGAATTCAAATAAAAATAAATCATTGAAATCAGTACATAATAAGGCTTGAACATAATATATAAAATAAATAAAAATGTATACATGTCGACTTTCACTCCTTTTTTTATGAAAATGAGTTAATAAAGACATGTAAACCGTAATTATAAAGTTTCCCTAGCGGTTTAAATAATAAACTTCCGTTTGAATAAATATTATCTTTACAAAAATCGTGGTGGTGGCAGATAAAAGAAAAGCTCTCAAAACAAAAAAATTAAAAAAGTCGTAGTTTTGTGTAAGTGCGTAAGTTTATGTTTATGCCTGAACTGGCACAAGTATTCTGTTTTTCATGATTGGTTTTTTCTACTATAAAATTTTATTTAATTTACAATAAATATTTTTTCTGAGAAGAGAGTTTGGCGTCAATGTTCACGGTCATGTATGCACGGTTTTGTGCCCTATGTGATCTGGTTGTCGGTGAATATCGTATCCTATTGTATTTTGTCAACACCATAATAATAGAATGCAAAACAATTTTAGTACAGTTTATAAATTTTGCAATCAAATTTATTAATAATTTCTTTCTATGTTGTTTATCTAGCCCGAACAGTCAGTCACTATCCATCGTCAATCGGTGAAACAATCCTTAACAATTTTGGGCATGAGTACGAATAATAAAATGTTAAGGTTGCGATTTCAAAATTTCCTTTTTTTCAACAAGTTTCTTAAATTATTTTATCTGGGAAATTACCTAATTTACTTACGGAAACAACATTAACATCGTAATTTTAGATATTACGAACCATTTTGTGAATTCGCCTGCGCAAGGGTCCTCCACTTAATTGAGTTTTTCTTATATTTCCATTTTACTTTATAAGAAATAACATTTTATATACTAATAACGAAAACAATTAAATTTTATTTTTTACTTTTTGTAGTAATGTAGATGCGTAAATTGTTGCAAATATTTAAAAACTTTACGCATCTAAAATTATTTAAATAATTTTAACTCAGTTATATCATATATACGCATAAGGATGAAAGTGTGTATACAATTTAATTCTGGTACGGTCGCTTTTTCGACCAAGAAACTAATTTAATTGAAATATTAAGTAGGTCACTGTCTGAATTAAAAAGCATTTTCTAACTACAAAGAAACTTGATATTTGGTAAACGTATTGCTGAGCACGGTATTAAAGATTCTTAAAATTTACTAATAGAAACCTGAAGTTATGAGTTTTCTAAATTATATGTTCTTTAAAATCCAGTTTATTACGATCTGACAGAAGTTTGAATTTTATTAACGAATATATTTCTATTTCCTAAAATGAAATAAGTAGCCTGATAATATATATATATATATATATATATATATATATATATATATATATATTATATATATACATATATATATATATATATATATATATATATATATATCTTGTTAATATAAGATATATATTTTATCAGTATTCTAATAATATATATCCCCCCCCCCCCTATTGTGTAAGTTGCAATCTGCTCAACTAGTGAACAACAAGCAACCCCCCATGGCTCAATGAAATGAGGATGATTTGTATGAAACGTGTAAATGAGGCGTGGTCTTGTGCAGACTCAGGCCAACTATTCCTGAGACGTGCGGTTAATTGAACCCCAACTACCTACACGGGTGTCTATTGTCTAATAGTATTCAAATCCATATAAAAGTAACTAACTTTTACTAGGATTTGCACATCAGAACTATCGAATTCAAAAATCAGCTGTTAAACAGATGATTTTTCGATGACGAGTTTATCACTAGGTGCGAGCTAAGATATTGAATCAGAAAATTTGAGAATCTAAAAAATTAAAATTTTACGTCAAATTTGTAAAAATCAGCTATTTATGTAAACAAACCCTTATTTTTTCTTTATTTTAATTTATTCACTTTTTTAATTTGAATAATAAGAAAAAAATATTCAAAAATTGAAGACGTTTTTATATAAATAAATATTTATATTTTAATTGTTTTATATTTATTATATCACCCAATTTTAAATCTAATAAAAATGTATTGTTGTAATGGTTCATTTTTTTTGTTGTTTCACTAAAATAATTTATTTTTAGTTTATTTTTGGGTATCACATCATTATTAAGCCATATTTTATGATCTAATAAAATTACCAAAATTTCTTCTGCTGATTTGTGGCAATGCGACGTACATAATACACTGTACTACAAAAAAATGTGATACATCAGTTTGCTACATTGCACTATAGCATATTCGAACATGACGCTCTCACAGCAAATATTACGCACGTAGACTAAATTACAAGGAGCAGGTACACATCAAGTTGGAAACTGTAAATTGCTCTTGTTTTGCACGAAGTTGGGTTGAGGTCGCGGAATATTCATTATATAATTTTTTTTTCCTTTCTGGGAGTCGTAGACTAAAACGTTTGAGAATCACTACAGTATAGTATCGATTTTTACTACACCTGCAGCTCTTGTAAAGCATCTGAGATAAAATAGGCAACAAACACAGCTAATTTTTCTGAAAGTAATTATATTTATTATAAAGCCAACCCCTTCGATGACAAATTTCACTTGTAAGAGGAAAATAATGAACTTTGGTGAGCTGAAGTAGGATGGTATATATTTGTCTCAGTGGAAAAGAGGTAACAAGAGAAGACATCACTGTTAATTTTTCTATAAGCCTAGCATACAAGTAATATTTATTCGTCTTCAGAATGGCTGAATTTTACTAGTAAATCATGATTTATATCACCTAAAATTCCTGTTATGGCATTTTCTTTTCCGTAGGAAGTTGGAAAATTTGCCTGAACCAATCGCCCAGCAGCCCGCACATACTGGTTGTGTGGGGTTCACCGCCTATGCGGTGGGACGCACTAAAACCCACTCCCTCACGCAGGGTGGTGCTGGAATTGACGTAAAGGCATAACATCAGCACCACCCGCGTCACAGGCACACTTTTCATTCACATCAATATTTACATAACACATTCAGACACTATTTACAATTAATAATATATTCACTATAGCTATGCCGGCCTCAAACAACAGGAACGCGTCCCCCGGTAGCCATTGGTGACGACAATGCCGAGGGACCTCCGCCACCCGCCCCCGAAGGCTGGCATTCATCGCCGTTCTCAACCGACCTCTTCTTCTCTATTAGTTTCTGCTGTAGCACCCTTATAAAATACCAGGCACACGTCCATCCCTCACCGGGAGAGAACATCAACCGCATGACTCCCCCCCCCCCCCCGGCGAGTTGGATCGCCATGCGGTATCTCCTGCCTCCATCTGGGGCAGGCACACTAAGAAGGTGTGCTCCACCGGATCCACGTCATCACAATACTGACACAGTTCTGTGCGCCTCTTTTCGATCCTACAGAGGTAGGCCCGAACGACCCGACAACCACTGAGCCGTCCAGAAGTCCACCTCTCTATGCAGCCTATTGATCCAGGTAACCACCTCCGAGGTGGGATCAAGATGTAAGTCCAGTGCCCCTCCTTAGCACTTCGCCACCTCTCCTGCCAGTCAGCCAGCAAGCGGCCCCTCGCCGCCTCTCTACCATCTGTGGCTCTGTCTCTTCCCTCTTTGGCGAGCAGGTCCAACGGCGGCATATCAGCCACCACCAGTGAGTCATCCAATGATACCATCCGGTATCGGCGGCACTTTTATCGCCAGCCTCCTATATATGCCATTCAATCTCCTCTCCGGGCATTTCTCACCACTCCTAAAGGCCTCTCACCATACCGGTGCCTGTTATGGCATTTAACAAGCAAAACGTAAAACCCTGATAGCCATTTTTTTTTTCGAACATTGCAAGTATTACGATTCTAACCTTATTTCTTGCCGGACCTCCATGGCGCAAGTGGTAGCGTATCGGTCTTTCATCCGGAGGTTTGAATCCCGGTTAGAAATGGCATTTTCACAAAATCGCTATTTTATCTCATTCTCTGAAAAAAAAAAACAAACACCTAACGGTGATCCCGGAGGCTAAAAAAAGAATTAACCGATTTCTTATCATTTTGATTGATTTCAAATTTTAAAGATAGAACATTTTTTATAAAAAAATTAAACAAGGAAAATATGAATTAAAAAGAGTTGAATATTTTGTTAATTCAAAACTTTTTAATTTTTCCCGTACTTATTTTCAACGGATGATAAAATATTTGAATTTTAAATTTATTTATGTTTTTTTTTTGTTTTATTTTCGAATAAGGTAAACTAATCTTTAAAATTTCAGTCAAAAATGTTAATATGATCATAGGTTAATTTTAAGAAAGCCTATTTTTTCAATCGAAGAAAACAAATTAAAATAATATTTTCTGCAAAAGATAAAAAAATGGGTTTATGTTATTTTAACTTAAGATGTACAATTTTTACAAAACATTTTTAAGAAATATATATATATAATATTTAACCAGAAAAAAAGACGTTATTTGATTGTTTTAATTTAATTTGCCTTTTATTTAATAATTTTAGAATAAAATCCATGTGAGTTTCAGGTTTTTTTTATAAATTTTTCTTTTAATTTTTTCAGATAATGGAGACGGATTCAATAATTAAATCACCAGAAATGATAATAGATTCAAAAGTTGTTAAATGGATGGAAATAAATCCAAGATTTTCGGATTTTAGTATAGAATATCTACTAAGTCCAAGCGGACCAGGAGGGCAAGATAATCGTTGTCCGTGTAAAACCGATGGAGAATTACACGAATCAAATTCTCATCAACCTCACTTCGATTGGTTGCAATGTACACGATATCGACCACCAAAATTACAAAGTAAGTTAAATATTATTTATCATTATCTAAAAAAAAAAAAGTGTCCATAAAATCGCATGTGATTAATGATATAGGTAATTTTCTGTCCATAATAACCGTTTGCACCAGTTATTTCAATCAGCCTACTTCTTCCACCAGAAAAAAATAGGAATGATATTTCTTTAATGCACATTATTATCGGTGTTCTACGGTGATTTATATGAATATATAAATTAACTGTACACCAGCGATTGTTATCCTTGTGACGTCACAATGTTCTCTTAACTGAGGTCCATTTTCCGTTACTCCCATTTTGGTAAATTAGCACATAAACTCCTAAAAGATTTATAGAATAAGTTTAATCAAGTTGTATTGTATTATAAAATGACAAAATTTATTGTACTATTTTTTTATTCTGTTTTTTCTTTTTTTAAAAATAAGAATGATTTTTTTTATGAATAAGAGGGCATCAACAGCTGTGGTCATTAGCCTGGTGGAAGTTGGTAGCGTATGAAAAAATCTGATGTGGACACCGCATGACTTCCTTGTATGCCTATTAAATTACATATACACATTTTTTTAAAATGAAAAGTACATAACATTTTATTTCATTAATAACTTCTGATATTTTTACATAATGTTTTTAAAATTTTTATTATTGAATTATTATTTATCGTAAAAGTTTTTACAATCAGAGGTTAATAATTATTAATAAATCAATATATTTAAATAACAAAAAAGTTAAAAAAAGGAGATGAAGTCTAATTCGAACCTATGTGCCATCCCTTTGTAAAATCCAAATATTTAATTAATTAAAATTTTATTTGGCTATAACTCTGGAGCCAATAATAAGCCAAAAATAAATACCACTTATGAATTATTGTTGAAAAGCTCTCGATTAGGAGTTATTAGTGCAGTTAAGAAAAAGTCCAAAATCCAAAATATTTTTGGATTTTTGGGCTTTTTTGGATACTTTTGGTTCAGTTGATTACAGACAAAAGGAGAAGTGCACAACTAGATGTTACAAAAGTTCCAAATCCAAAATTTCAACATCCCACGGCTAATCGTTTTTGAGTTATATGAGATACATATGTACAGACATCACGCCTCAATTAGTCAAAATGGATTCAGAGATGGTCAAAATGAATATTTCCATTGAAATCTGAAAACCGAAATTTTTCGCGATGACCATACTTCTTTTACTTTACATAAGGAAATAAAAAGGCCATGCCTGACCGGGATTCGAACCCGGGACTTCCGGAGTTTAATCTTAAATTTAATTAATCATTATAAATAGTGAAAAAAAAAAACAAATCGTAATAACAAAATAATAAGAAATAAAAAATGTTGAACAGGTCATTTTACAAAATAAACCCGATGTAAAAATATCTTATACATGTTAATGAATTATCTATTTCTTCCTTTCATAAAGTAAATAGGAATCATCTAAAATTCAAAGCTCTTTGTAGAAACATACTTAATTATCTATCTACTCTTACTTAATAATACTTAATAATTACATCACTATTAATAATAAATTAATTATATTTTTTATTATCTCAAATAATTAATATCACTTAGAATTAATAAATTCTTACATAAGAACAACATAAATTTTAAACAAAATATGGAGTTAAGTTTTTCAATATTATTTATATTCAACACGGAATCACAGCTATCAATACAATTTATTAATAATTTGTCTTCTATTCGAATAGTTTGAGGGGTAATCTGAATAAAAATTTACAAGATTTTATGGAATAACTAGGGGTCCGAAGCTAGCGGGTATGAAATGGGCAAAGTCCTATTATGTCAATTAAAAAAAACACATAAAAGTTAAAAATTTCATCATAGTTTTTAAGCCTCCGTGACCACCGTTAATGGATGAAAAGAAATGACAATTTTGTAGAGTGTGAAAATGCCACACTTGACCGGGATTTTCAAACCCGAGACCTCCGGATTTAAAGAAGAGACATCATTTACAAATTTATTTTAAAATCTATTAAATTCATCAATATTAAATTCAACACATAAAAAACCGATTACAATGGAAAAAATTCATATTAAAATTAATTTTTACTAAATTATAGACATTTTTTCAAAAGAACAAAATAACATATTTAAAATTAAGAAATAATAAAAATTTATAGTCCGTAAATAGCAACAGAGTTTTTCGGAAAGAAATTAATGTAAATTATTTTTTTCAATTTTAATTATTATATTTATTAAAAATGTAATTAAAGTTACTACAGGTACTTAAATTTAACTACAGTTATATATTTGATAGATTAATTTTTTAGCATGTGAAAAATGTCAAGTCTGTCTAGGATCCAGTATTTCTTTGTAAAACAACCAGAGACGTTATTAAAACATACATATGCATTTACATTAAACGTTTTTTATGGTGTGTTATTATTATTTATTTTTCTCACACATAATTAGTTTTGTGGTTACAACTTAGTATCATGTATCATGTGTTCAATGTTTGTTTATTTATATTTTTATTTTTTTAACCTTTATTTTAGTTACCATAAAAAATTTAGACTAACATCGTATAGAAGTGACCAATTATTTTTTTCTTAGGCACTCATCAGCATCAATTTATATTGTTTATTTGAAAAATTTTCGGCTATTAAGATTTGTTTAATTTTTTTATTTAACGCATACCTAATTTTTGCCTAAAATGAATAGACTGTAATGTCTAATGTTCAATAAAAAATCCTTTTTTTTAAATCAATGATTTTTTTTAATATTAAATTAGACATTAATTTATTTGTAACATCTTTATGTATAATATTGTTACAGAACTTTATAAAATTGTTATATTAAAAAATTATTTTCTATGATTTTTTTCAAAATTTCGTTTCAAACACTTTTATTTCCGACTTGATAAAATTTTAACAGATTTAGTTTTCATCAGTTTACCCACCAGCTTGGTCTTCCAAGCTGTCCAATGCGTCTTTCCAAATCAGCTGTGATTTGGAAGTCGAGAGTTCCAGCGTTCAAGTCCTAGTAAAGTCAGTTATTTTTACAAGGATTTGAATACTAGATACAGGTGTGGATACCGGTGTTCTTTGGTGGTTGGGTTTCAATTAACCACACATCTCAGGAATGGTCAAACTGAGACTGTACAAGACTAATACTTCATTTACACTCATACATATCATCCTCTGAAATGTTATCTGAAAGGTAATTACCGGAGGCTAAACAGGAAAAAGAAAGAAGAAAAGTTTTCTTCGGTTTGAAAAAAATGATGTTTAAACATTCGTTACTTGTTCTGATTTCATATCCTATTACATTCAATTTAGCCAAATCGTTCATATCAATATTTTATTAAAATAAACTATAAATAATTCAAACGAATGTAACAATGATTATTATTTTCTAACATTCTACAACTGTTATAGTCAGATAAAGATAAATTAAAGTTAATTAGAATATAGTTGTGAGGGAAAACC
The DNA here is from genome assembly GCF_047948215.1 of Lycorma delicatula. Taxonomy (NCBI): domain Eukaryota; kingdom Metazoa; phylum Arthropoda; class Insecta; order Hemiptera; family Fulgoridae; genus Lycorma; species Lycorma delicatula. Next base: position 89,682,463 of record NC_134459.1, on the reverse strand, counting down.
ACGAAGAACATTAAGTAAAAGCATTTTGAAAAGATCTGTAGACACGAAAACGTGTTTTTAATTTTTTTTTGTTTACTTGTTTCGAAACGAACTAGGGTTATGTAGTGATTTGATATTTCAAATAGCAAACTGACGCTTTGGAAAACTAAACTTGCTTATATGAATCTCAGACACTAGTACAATACATTTTCGTAACTAATAGAACACTATAAAATTTCTTTTAATATTTTCTTTTCTATTCTATCATTCTATCTATTCTATCTATCTATCTATTCTATCTAGTCTATCATTTTTTATTAAATTATTATTTATTAAAAAATATTAATTATTATCTTCAGAAATACTACTTATTAAGACTATGTCAGCATAATTATATTTATTTATTTGTAATACAGTCATTTAATTACATTTACAGTAAAACTTGGTTATAACGAGATTCAAGTGGCCGATCAAATATGCTCGTTACTTCCGAGTTGCCACCTCGTAATCGTAAATTTTTATGCCGTCATTATCTATTATAGATAAATATAAATATAAAAAAAATATACTGTATACCTAGTATACCTAAGAAGAAGCTGTTTTAAAATAAAATATCGATCTATTTTTTGTTATAGACTAATAACAAAATTTAGATGTAATAAAATCTTTAGACACTAATTCGTTTTGCTTTTAACCAAAATTGTTAGCGTTCAATGAATTATCAAAAAAAAAAAAAAAAATAAAAAAATAAAATGGTAATAATTGTGCAGTAAAACTTACCAAAATCATCGAGGAAAGTAACAAATGAACACCACACAAAAATTTCTGCCACAAGTTTTTACGTACAGACTATTTATAAAATCTAAAAAATCATTCTAATCTATTTTTTCTTCATTCTAACAGAATACGTCAGAACTTAATTGCGTATACAAACTAATTAGTCTTAAAATAGTTGTTTACTTTTGTTTGTTTAATAATATTATACTTGTAATCATCAAAACAGTTTTGTAGTTTATTGAAGTACTCCACAAATTTATCAATTACATTATTAGTCTCACTAAAGTCCCGTAATTTAAAAAAAAAATCTTTGGCGTCAATCATTGATACGGCTGGGAGAGCAGTAGATTCATCTCCAGTTTTCAGTTTCAGCTTCGCTATCACATGTACGACTATGAGTTGCCTCAGTAATAATGTCTTCATCAGTCACCCATTTGCACATATTTGAACTGTCTACACTGTTAGCTTCCCCATTAATTTAAAACAAAAAAAAACAATCTGATGTCTGTTTTTAAAGCGGTCTAATCATCCGTTGCTACAAACGAAATCTACGTAACCTAAACTTTTAGCGAATTTTTCAGCCTGCATTTTTAAAACTGGACTTCTGATAGATACATTTTCAGTTCTTTTCATTTTAAACCATGATAAGAGGGTGCTATCTAAGTCGTCTTTGTCACATAGCCTGAGTTTTTTTGCTTGCGTGTGATTTTTTCAAAAGCACTCGTTAAGTTTCTTGCGACTCTTTCATACTGTTGAAACTGGATGAAGAAAGTCCATGTTTTTTTGCAAACATCTGAATTTTATAGGCCTCGTTCCAGTTCTTGGATAATTTGGATTTTATCACTCACGGACAGTTGTTTCCTTTTGACGCCCATCATCGTTGATTTCAGATGAACCGGAGTTAATAGAGTACACATTCTTAAAAATACACTGTACAGTTTTTTTTTTAGCAACAAACACTAAAATTAAAACGCATTCACTGACGCGACTACAGTATTACTGTACTGTATTTCGTTACTAGGTATCCGATCGATCACTTTAACGCAATACTATTTGTTTAACAGATTCTACGGTACAGTACTGTATTTTTAAACTGAAAATTATGACTACTGAATTTACAAGTGGGGGTAGGGCAGATAAAATTTATATTTAACCATGCTCCTCTTCAGACTTTCACTTAAATATTTTAAAATGTGCTATAGAGTTCGATGAACTTGTTTGGGCGGTTTTGACGGATCATTGTTTGCTCCCAGTCTTTTTTGGAATTTTGCAAACAGAAAAACCCAAGTAATTAAAATAACTACCAGCATTTGTAATACCGTAATGGAATTTGTACTGTTGCAATTCTTTTGTTCACCCTTCAAACCTGACCTGAGCAAACCTAAAATAAAACGTCACAATCTTTACGCATAAATCGTAAATGTATATTTCGTAAATGAAGAAATTGAATTTCCCTTACGTTGAGATTATTTGGTTGTTATTTAACTTTTTTTGAATTTCATATTTTAAAAAATGAAAATGCTCGTAACAGTCAAGTTTATGATGCGTCGATACCTCGACAAAAGCAAGTTGTTTATCATTAATGAGATAGAAGACCAAACAAATTCCGGAATTGTTCTCGTTAAAGACGAGCTCGTTATTCTCGAGTTCCTCTGTATTTAATTTGATTTAAAATCGTTCGATTACATATAACATTTAATTAATTATTAATAATAATATTAAGTTAAAATGTTATAAATTTAACTATATAAGAAATCGCACATTAGTAAATCGATTTTACACGACAAATAATAATTGAATTCATTCCAATAATTGTCGTAGGATGTAGTATATAATAACAACAATAACAACAACATTAACTAAAAGTAACTGCACCACTCTTTATAAGAGTATTTCTCTCACACTCACACATATTTTCTCTTTCTCTTTAATACAATAAAATCAGAACTATTGTTGCGGTCTCGTTTTCTGCGCTCTATATGCATTTCCCTTTGTCAGATTATTCACTGGTTTACTTGTTTAATATATGTTACTTAACAAACAAAGCCATATTCTTCTTCTTTATTTTTGCATTCTTAGATTATGTTTGCACTTAAGTCCTGGGATATACAATTATCGTACTCCTAGTAAATGTGACAATGTGGAATATAAATAACCACAAAATGCACATCACTACTGACTACAATACTACAAGACCTGTCATTTACAGATTTTATATTTTTACAAAATAAAACTAACAATAATACACTATTATAACTTAATTTTATTAAAGTTATTAAGTCAGCAAGAAATTTTGTGAGTAAATCAAAGCAATCTAAATGCTGTAGTATTTAGATTGCTTTGATTATATTGCTTTGATTGATTGATAGGTAACAGACTTTTAAACAGTTTTATAATTTTGAAAATAAACCGAAAAACAATAGATGCATACAGCACAATTTTATCTTTTAAAAATAGTTAACTCAAACGTATTAGTTTATCAAATAAAAACACGGTAATTATTTAGAAAGATGACGCGCATTGAAAAGTCAATAATCTAGCATATGTTATTGTTTTCACTGCGCGCTGATTGCAAATAAATATAAAAATGACGCTTTATTGTGGTTTTTGACTAAAGAATTAAAATGAAAAAAAAATACGTATTCCCGTAGCGACGAGGGTAATATTTGAATTTTTATTAAGATTCTCAATATTCTCTTGCGTTTATATTTTAAATCAGCCTAATTAATACGTATCAGGTTAAATAAGATGAGTTTGGCGAGCGTTAGATTATGTTGATATCAACATTATTGATATCTTGACGTAGGAAGTTCAGTACCCGACATCGTTACCTAACCTAACTTTAACTAACTGTGTAAATACAACTATTAATTTCTTTTATTTACTAATTTCAATGAAGTATCATTGAAATTTGTGACGATTTCAGTTATCGATAAATTGTAATGAAACGTTAACGCGATTAAATTACAAAAATAAAGAAGAAATTAAACGAAATTTCGTACGATGTCAGCAAACAACCTATTGTTCTTTTTGCTCGCTAACCTTTTCAAATATAAAAAATTCCTTTTCGGCACGCCGGAAGGCGGAGATAGATTTTACTGGTGCTAAGTAGCGGATAAAAATCCACCGGGTTGGTCTAGTGGTGAACGCGTCTTTCCAAATCAGCTGATTTGGAAGACGAGAGTTCCAGCGTTCAAGTCCTAGTAAAGTCAGTTTTGAATACTAGGATTTGAATACTAGATCGTGGATACCGGTGTTCTTTGATGGATGAGTTTCAATTAACCACACATCTCAGGAATGGTCGAACTGAGACTGTACACTTCATTTACACTCAATCATATCCTCATTCATCCTCTGAAGTATTATCTGAAAAGTAATTACCGGTGGCTAAGCAGGAAAAAGAAAGAAAGAATAAAGAAAGTAGGGAATAAAAAAAAAAAGAAAAAGATTTCCACCTTAAAGTCAAGAAAAATTTCAAATTTACTCAATACGACAATGGTTGGATCTGAAAAAAGTTTCACATGTTTAGCATACGACAAGCCCCATCTTTTTACAATCCAGCAATATTTTGGTCATTCCTTGCCGTAAGAGATGGTCATATCAAAAATTGTTTCATAAAAAAGTTTTAGGTAATGTTTAAAGTATTAGCAACCACTTTAAACCGACTCGATACTATACCTATTAAATAATTACCGAAAATGCAAATAATTTTATACTATATTTACAGAATAAAGATTAAGTATTAAAAAAGTAGAAACAAACATGATTAAATCTACAATAACCTAAACAAAATGATTGCAGTACACTGTCGCATATTCCATAATGCTGATGCCCAATAATTTTTATTACTTGTACGAAGTAAAGGAAGTATTGTATTCGCGAAAAATTTCGGTTTTCAGATTACAACGGAAATATCCAATTTTACCATCCCTGAATCCATTTTGACTAGTTTTGGTGTGATGGTTGTACGTACGTATGTGTCTCGCATAACTCAGAAACGATTAGCCGTAGAACGTTGAAGTTTTGGATTTGCGACTGCTGTAACATCTGGTTGTTCACATTTCCTTTTGATTGCAATCAACTGGATCAAAAGTGTCCACAAAACCCCAAAATCCACAAATAAATTGGATTTTGGACTTTTTCTTAACTGCACTAATAAACCCTCATTGAGAGCTTTTCAACGATATATCATAAGTGGTACTTATTTTCATTGGTTCCAGAGTTATAGCCAAATAAAATTTTAATTAATGAATTATCTGAATCTTACAAGGGGAAGGCACATCGGTTCGAATCCGACTTCATTTCCTTTTTTTTAACTTTTTTTTAAAATTTAAATATGTTGATTTATTAATAATTATTAACCTCTGATTGTAAAAAAAGTTTTACAATAAATAATTATTCAATAATAACAATAAAAAATAATACGAAAAAAAAATCAGAAGTTATTAATGAAATAAAATTTTATGTACTTTTCATTTAAAAAAAAATGATAAATGTAATTTAATAGGCGTACAAGGAAGTAATAGTATCGACATCAGATTTTTTTATTTCTTAATAGTGCTGATTTTAATAATTTACATATTAATAAAATAAAGTTTTTTTCAATTTAAATAATATAATAGAATTATATAATAATATAATTCTAGAATAGATTCCTGTTTTATATAATTCTAGATAATTTATCAGTTAGAGGTTCTTTTGTGTGTGACTAATACTTTTAAAGCTACTTTTCTCATTAACCAAATGAGATATCGAAAAAGACAAAGTTCTTTTTTTTGTAGAAAAATAAGTTGTTTTTTTATAACACGAAAGAACTGTTTTGCAAATATTGATATAACATTAAACTTTCGTACATGTATATATATATATATATATATATATATATACCCTGAAAGTGTACTTCACCTAAATGGAAGTATACACTTTAGCTGTACTAAACTTAGGGACTCATCCAGAACAACGAAATAAACAAAAATTCTCACGTGAACAAATATCCTATCTTGCTTCATTTTCCGTGTGCCCGATATGGTTTTTTTTATTACTAATAATAATAATAATAATAATAGAAACTGCTATTATTTATTTTTTAATTAAATTAATGAAGAAAGTGAAAAGAGGTACAAAACTGTTAAAACTGCATAATTTGTACGATCAACTTTAACAATTTCAGCTAGATATCAGCTGATTTTTAGTCAACTAATCGGAGGTAGGTGCATCCTGTCGAGTCGTATATGTTACAGTGGCAATGGCTATGCTGATTCAGCCGCCACGCTGTACACTGTTCTTTTAAAGCTACTTTTCTCAATAACCAAATGAGATATCGAAAAAGAAAAAAACATATTTTATTATAGAAAACTTAATCTCAAATACTGCAAGTGATCTCCGAATTCGATTTGACCATCGGTTTAGCCACATAATAGTAAAGCCAAATATCGGCAAGGAACATAATCCGGTTGTTAACGTAAGTCATTAAAACGACCACCATCTTGAATCGGTGAAACATTTCGTAAAGACAATATTCCTAAGTTCTTTCCAGGTATAAAATCTACGTTCGTGTAAAGTTTCAACTCAATCGATTGAGTAGTTTTTACGTGAAATAGTCACAGACTCACCGACACCACTAGATTTTTATATCTGTATCAGTTAGTTTAATTTATTAAAGCGAATTATTTTGAATGTTTGGTAAACTTAAGTTTCAAAAAATTAGAATTAAAACATAATTAAGAAATTGTTTTGCATAAAACTTTAAGGGTAAAATTATTTATTGAAAACTCAGTTATCTCACAAAAAGCTGATACTAATTTATTATTACATGTGCGTAAAATTATTATTTTACCTAATAATTTGTTTTTTTTTTTTTTTTTAAATTTTACGCGAAAATACGACGACTCATTATGGGACCATCAAACAAATTTTCTTTATAAATAAAACATACGTCGGATTCCGTGCATTTGATTTCTGAGTATGACTTGAACTTAAAACCTATAATGTTCAAATTGAAAATTTCTTTCTCTTCTTGAATTTAATTTAAAAAAAAACTAAGAAATATAACCAGATTTTTGTAATATCAGATATCTACTATTTTATTATTATTACGATTAGTTTAATTCAAAAATTTATTTTTAGAGCACATAAATTTCAAATTGAAAATAATGTTAATAGGAGCACGTAGGAAAGAAGGACGACAAAGAAGAAAACCGGGTCGAAATCCTCGAATCCCTTTTTCCGGAACTCAAGTTGCTGTTTTAGAAGATCGATTTCGTCTCGGGCATTATCTAAGCAGTTCTGAGGTCGAAAGACTTTCAAATTTGCTTTGCCTTTCAGAAACAAGAGTAAGTTATATGTAATATTTATATTCGAAATAATTTACTTAATCAATGATAATGAACTTTTAATGTTACTTTTATTAATAATGTTTTTAATTAAATGTATATTTTTAATAATTAATAATTTTTTAATACCTAAACATTAAAAATTTTGAGATTTTTTACTGTAGGAATCGCAAGGAATGTGACTACCAAATTTCCAATTCTTTTGTTATTGGAAAGTAATTTTTTGGTCTTGATAACAGAACGAGATTCTGTGAAGGTTAGAATGTGGAAAAATTATTTATTATAATTTGGGTTATCGGTCAATCCAAATTATTGGTGATTAGAAAAATAGAAATTAATAACTGTGTAAAGTGCAGTTTCTAATTCATACTTATTTACATGGCCTATCGACGTACGAGTAGTCTAAGTACCAGAATACTGTGGCCGGTCGTAGCTAAAATTAGTTGGGGGTGCTGCTCCAGAAAGTTTTTTCTGGGCCTTTTCAAGGCTATGGTTAAAGTTTTCCATAAAGTAAAAGAACTGAAAAAAAAAATCAAATTGAATAAATACCTGGAAGCAGGATAATAATCTAATTCTACACTTTATCACATTCAAGAATATGGTACACGGTTTTTAAGCACATTGTGCTTAAAAACCTTATTTGCTTTAACCGAATAAATAATAAATGTCAATACAGATAACATTTTTTAGTATTATTAGATAATAACTTAATAAAATGTCCGCTTAAAAACACTATAGTCCAATGGTGCTTAATTTAATATACACAGAAACAAATACATAATTACTTTTTAGTAATTACTTTCTCTTTCGCTCTTCCTGGACAGATTTGGCAATCAAAGAGCCCTTGCTTTCTGCCATCTTCTGATCACTATTGAAGAAACAAGTAACCCACTTTCATATCCACCACACCACTATCACGCCATGGTCGGCACTGCAGGAGCGACAGTGCTCGCTCTCTCTCGCAGCGTCGCGTGCAGCTTCCTGTTTGCGCATGTGCACAACAGCCAAACAGCACGTCACTAGAACTGTGAAGCGCACAGTTCCATACAAAGAATTTTGTATCTTTTTCATAAATTAGGGGGATGGCTACTGAGATTAACCTTTAATATTGTTTAAGTATATAGAAATAATTAAATAAAAAAAGGACTCATTATATAAAATGTTATCGACAGTATCAGGTGGAAATAGGAGGTACTGTAGTTCCACAGTGTCTTAACGCGAGCCGCCACTGCCAGAATATTTAGGATGTTTCAATACAATTCTCTATCTCTGTATTTTTTTTTAATGATTTATTTATTTTTCGCAGTCTAAATACCTATTCGTTTGAACTTCTTTTAACCCATTTAATATTTTAATACTTTCTTGTAACATTACACATAAAAATCAAGTTCTTTGGCTTCTTGGTTTTCCTATTTTTCATGTTTTGCTACATAAAATTGATGTACTCCGTAAAGTTTTTATTTTCACTCTTTTTTTTTTGATATATTTCTTAGGTTGTTCTTTCTTTATGATTTTTTTAATTTAAATAAAAATATTGTTCTATTTTTGTATATTCTCCCTTCTTTCTTTTCCTGTTTAGCCTCCGGGACTTACCGTTAAGTTATTACTTCAGTGTTGTAAGATCTAGTTGTGGCACGTTCTCCTTTTGATTGCAATCGACTGAACCAAAAGTGTCCAAAAAAAACTAAAATCCCCAAAAAATTAAATTTTGGACGTTTTCTTAACTGCAGTAATAAGCCCTAATTGAGAACCTTTCAACGATATATCATAAGTGTACTTATTTTCATTTGTTCCAGAGTTATAGCCAAATTAAATTTTAATTAATGAAATAATTGAATCATACAAGGGCACATCGCTTCTACCAGTCAGGAGATGATCAGACTTCATCTCCTTTTATAACATTTTTAATTTAAATATTTTGATTTATTAATAATTATTAACCTCTGATTGTAAAAACCTTTTACGATAAATAATAATTCGATAATAATAGAAGAAAAAAGAAAAATATCAGAAGTTATTAATAAAATAAAATTTTATGTAATTTTCATTTAAAAAAAAATGTGTATATGTATTTAAAAGCCGTGCAAGTCATGTCGTGTCCACATATAATTTTTATTTATTTTTTATTTACCTTAAAAGAATATGAGAGAAGAAGTAATTAATCTTTATAAAAATTGCATCTTCTTTTGAAAGTAATTTTATTTAATTGGACTAATATTTACTTATACGTAAGCCTGATAATAAAATCATTTCCAATTTTTTTTTTAACTTTAAAAATTTTATCTTAGATTTTTTTAAAAGTGAACCCTTAAGTAGTTCATAATCTGGTAAAAAACTAAACATTGTAAAACTTTCTTGCAAAAGTTTGCATGAGCATTTCTGTTCAACTAATCTGAAAAAATTTATATTATTTTTAATATATTCTCAAACATAAAATAAATTCTTCAGCAACAACGTAAAAAATTCTTGCGTTTCTTTTTTAATTTGCACAGTTTGTAGAATAGGACTGACGTTAAAATTAATTGTCAAAGAAAAGTATAGCTATGTTCAATAAAAAAAAATTCTGATTACAATAACCGTGTAGTATTTTAAGAACGAAGATCTTATTTATGAAGCTACTAGTGTATGTATTTGCTAAATCACGTGCTAAAATTAAAGACTATCATGGTTTTTTTTAAAATTCTTATTAGTTAAGACTAATTATGACTAAAATTAATTTGTACCCAGAGACATGAACTTCTATCTAAAAATAATAGGATGAGTTTTAAAATTATCGCTTTGGCTAGGATGACGACCGACAATTTCAAACTAAATAGTTTTACCTCAATCTTATTTAATTTATCAGTTTTTTAAATAAATGTTTATTGAATATGAGCGGGCTGGTTATATGTAACTCAAATAGATTTACATAAACAATACGTTTATAATTTATTTTATTGGTTTTGGAATTTTATACTAGATTTACTATTTTATAACTGACAGTTTCGAATGAAGTTAACATTTTGATGTATACATAAAAAGATGATTAAATAAATATAAAGGAGGAAGAAATAAAAATTGATATTAATATTACAAAATGAATGGGCAACAAATTTACAGTGTATTAGAAAGAGGTTGTGAATAAGCTCACATCTACTTTCAAAATTTATCATGTGTGAAAATGTTAATATTTATTTATTCATTCATTCAAACTGAAACAAGATAGCAGAAACTTTTATTTCGAAATTGGAAAAAAAAAAATATATATATATATATATATGATATATAAATTATTATTAAAATGTTATTTTATAAATTTATGAGCATAAATATATTTTTGAGACTTGAGATTTTCAACAACCTATTTAAATAATCACATTTATCTGAAAAGTTTATTATTAATTTTTTTGTTTACTTTTCCGCCTATTTATTAGTTACAGTAGGCTGTAGGAGGACCAGTCAGACGGTTGCTGTTTTTATAAACTTGTTCACCACCGTTTGAGCAGAAACATGTCACAGATAAAATCTGAAGAAAAAAAAACAGCCCACCCACAATTATTTATAATAAGAATACAATACATCGTTTACGCTAAATGGACATCAAAATGACACATACAATATTTGAGGGTTTCACCTGACTTTTTAATAAAGGAATACAACGGTTGTCTTATTCAAATTAAAATGATGGAAACAAATTTTTTTTTTTTTTTTGTTGAAAGTATGTGAACGGTAAAATTGTTAACAAAATTGGATTTTAAAGTTAAAACTAATTTGGTAACACTAATATGATATATAAAACTATAGACTGGTAATAAAAGTTTATTTTATTTATTAGCTTAACAAAATTTGTTACAAAAAAATAAATAAACAAATAAAAATTACAAATTATAACTAGATTTAAAATTGTTAAAACTTTCACATTGTAATATTAAAACAAAGTTCATTTGCTTATAACGCCATTAACAAACACTTGAGCATTAACTGAGATATTATTTTTACAATATTTATTTCAGCTATGCTTATTTAAATATGATTAAAACAATTTTAAATAATTAATAATTTAATTAAATTAAAATGTTACTAATTTAAATATATATATAATAATATTGTAAATGAAAAAGTAGTGACGTAATTATCGGTTTATTAATAGATTTTTAGAGAACCATTAACATTTATTTCATTAATCATGTAAAACACAAAGAAGGTAAAGCAAGTTGAAAAACTAAAAAATAAATGAGATATAATTCCATTCCTATTATGATATATGATTTCAAATTGTGATATAATCATATTTTTGCTATTAAATAATAGAAGTGCATTCGTTAAGGTAAAATAAATATATTTATAATCAATATATACATAAAGTTGATACCATTTTAACAAAATAAAGAAAATGTATATAATCGTTTTCAGTTCCCTTTAATGCAAGTCTCCTCGGGTTGCTGTCTTCTACAAAATTTCTCCATCTGCCTCGATCCATGAACCATCTCTCTTTCATCACTCTCACCACATCCTCTATCTTTACGCACTTACTCTTTCACGTATTTATCCATTTGATTCTCGGTCTACCCATTAGTCTTCTACCTGTTTCCTCTTACTGCTCCTTACCCTATCTGTTCTTGTTTTCCCTAGCATAATTCTCTTGAATTTCATTTCTGCTGCCTGTACTCGATCTTCCATCTTTCTGCCACCTGTCAGGTTTCTGCCGTGTTGATAAGAATTGGAACAAAGTATGCTTTATATATAATTCTCTTACATTGCAAAGGTACCTCCTAGTTCCAGATCTGGTTTCTTACACTCTGATAAGATCCACTTGCCTTTTTTACTCTTGTACTTATTTCTTTAACCATTCTCCCATCTTCAGAAAAAAACTGTACCCAGATAAGTAAACAGTTTTACCCTTCCTATTTTTCTATCATTAATAGTTATGTCCATTGAATTTCCTTTTTTTCTATTTTGCACAATTATTTTATTCTTCTCAACACTAAACTGCATACCACATTTCTAAATTTCTTAATTCCACACAAAAAATTAATATATTTTCATATAATTCAGTCAAAAAAGAAATGTACAAATAGGTTTGTCTCATAGCAAAATTAATATCCTCTAATTAACCATTTCGAACGACCAAACTGAATTTAATACTATCGCGTATATTTTGTGATCACAGTTTATTTTATTTTAGAATATTGATAATACGCAATGTAAATATTTTGCTAGTAATATTAAAAAATTTCTTAAAGGTTTCCTGTCTACCAATTAAATCAATCAATAATCCTTTCATTTGGAAGTCCCCAGTTCGAATCCCGGTCAGGCATGGGAGTTGTCACACGCTACAAAAGTTCCATTTCTATATCCCACGCGTAAGCTTCAAGCTTATATGATGATATTATCAAGCCAAAAAAAAAAAAAAATATCTGCAGAATAATTTATCAATATGTCAAACCACAAGTAATGCTTGTGGTTTTATAAAATAAAAAATATTAATAGCATTTATTATTATTCTACTAAACAAATATAGTAATTCTACAGAAAAAAAAAACAATGTAATAGCATGAATAATAACAGAATTATTTACGTAAAACAATTTTACAACATGTAATCCAACATTTTCAAATTATTATTTTGAATACCAATAGTATTATTTATAAAGACAGAATAAATAAAGAGCAATACTAAACGGTTTTTAAAATAAATTGGGAAACAAAATTAAGTTCTAACAATCGTTTACAAAAACGTTTACTTAAAATTTAACATAAATGATTTACATTTTAAACAGTCAACATTAGTAGACATTAAAGAAAATTACATAAATAAAAGATATGTAAAACAAGTAAAATAAATAAAAACAATAAAACGAAAGAAAGAATGTAAATCAATGGACCTCAATTGTTCAAATATCTAATTGTTTCAAATATCTAAAAAAATGAAAATATTTGAAGAAATAGTAGAAAATAGAACAACGTTCAGAAAACTGGTACAGAATTTCAAGGATATCCAAGAGAAGGTGACAAAAGAAACCAAAAACGTCTGATCAGAAGAGAAAAAGCAAAAACAAATTTAAAGAATGAAGAACTATTGAAAGACCAATGAAGAAAACATCCAAAAGAAAGAGAAATGAATGCAAAATATTGCTTCACGTGGTCGCCTAAAAGTAAAAAAAATTAATTGACAAATAAGCAGTGCTTATGAAATCCATTTCTTCCCAGAATAAATTACAAATTTTTCGTAATTTTTTTCATTTTATCTACTTCTTTACTATCGATTTAAAAAATAAGACATGAAAGGGAAAACTCGTATGTATAGTTTTTGAGTTATGACCTGTTGCGTTCACGCAACGTTGGGAAATTATCTAAACAGTAAATATGCACAGATAATTACGTAAAATAATCTTATTAATAGTAATAATAATAATAATAATAATAATAATTTCAGTTCACGCTATTTTTTGTAATATTTATAATTTTACATTTTACTTTTCAGCTGTCTTGTTAAAGTTTTTAAAACAGTCCACTTGTAAAAACACTTGGCATTCTTACAAATATAAACCAGTTTGACTATGACACAGTTTACAACTTCGTTTTGCATTTCATTTCTGTCTATAATATTAACTTAAGTATAAATGCAAAAACAACCTTTTTAACTTATACTTTTGTCTGGTAAACTCGTTTTATTGCAATGTTCTTCCAATAAATTTCTGTTACTTATGCCAGATTATTCCATTTTTGCTAATTGAAGAAACGACAATAGTAATTGCGATTTAAATTCTATCTTGCTGGTTTTATTTTCTGTTGATAAAATACAAAATTTCACCGGCTTTCTCGCATGAACATTTTTTTTCTGAATGAGTCAAATGTTCGTCAACTGAAATTTTATGAGAATACACCCCAAATTGACTAAATTTGACAATCAATTCGTTATAATATGACTGGATTGCCACGGTAGATAAAAAACTTGGTCATGTCAAAGATACTGTGTTGCCATGGGATTCGTCCTGCAGGAAAATTCGCCGAGAGGAAGTGGTCCTCTGCCGATTGCGGATAGCACATACGAGAGCTACTCACAGGTGGAAAGAGGAAAAAAAAATGTCAGCAGAAAATGCACCGATATGCGTACGTTGCAAGTGCTGTGACTGTACGCCACATCCTGGTGGATTGCATACGTCATTTGCGACGCCTTGCGTCGCAAATTTAAATTGCCCAGGAATTTTTGCCAAATCCTGGGCAATAATAAAGAAGTTTTGGACCGGGTATTTTTATTTCTTCAAAGTATTAGTATTTTACATACTTTTTAATAGTGTTCTTACATTTTTTTGTACGGTAGTTGTATATTTGCATGTTTAATATGTTAATTTAAGCTTTTTATTTTGTTTTTGTTTTTAGAATTTTAGTTTGAGTTTTAATTTTTTTTTTACGTTTATTTTTAATTTTAATTTTGTTGTCTTATTAGACTTTATTTCATATTTAATATTTTTGTTTTCCGGGTGATGATAACACAAAATGTTTTTAGCCCCCAGAAAAAAATGATAATATGGGCGGAATTTTGAAAATTTGTCCGATTTATCTAGTTTTGTGCTGTCTGATAAATAAATGTACTTTTTATTTTTATCAAATCTACTAGCGGACCCGGCAGTGCTTCGCTACTCCTAGATTTGAGATAACTAGATATATAGATTAAATAAACACAATTGAAAGTTTGATAAAACATTAACAAAATGGACATTACGGAACTTCACAAAATTTAACCTTTCCCTTTTTTCCTTTTACCCTTTCTCCCTTTCCTTTTCCCCGTTTCCCCATTTTCCTTTTCTCATTTTCATTTTTATCATATTCCCATTCCAATTCTACCACCCCCTTTCGCCTTCATCGTTTCCTTTTTCTTTTTTATCCTTTCCCCTTTCCATTTCTTTTTCTCGTTTTCAATTTTCCCCGTTTTTCCCTTTTTTATTTTTTCCATTTTCCCCTTCTTTCCTTTTTACCTTATTTTCTTTTACTTTTTTCGATTTTTCCCTTTTCCGATTTATCCCTTTTTCCCGCTCGTAAATTGGTTCTGTAGTTTTTTAGTCTATAGCGGACACACATATCGGAAACATTGAAATGGAATCGCAAAATATTTTGTATATCGCGTGTGGTTTTTCGTCCAATAGATAGCGTTGTTTTTCAAAAAAAGCAAGTTTTTACCTGTCACAGCAATATAAATAGCACGTATATAAAAACACGCGCGTATTCAAATGCACCATCGTGTCAAAATGTCGATGAAGAACTTTCGGAGATTTAAGATTTTGAACAAACGAACATTTACATTTTTATTTATATAGATTTCGTGGCATTGCCTCTCTTATAAGAGGTGTACCTTTATCGGGTTTTTTACTCTAGTACATTTTACATTGGAAAAGCGAGTGATAGTCCGTCAGAATAAGAATTCCAAAACTTTTTTTCAAGTATGGACGAGTTATAGCTATGGTTATTTTTTCCCGTAGCATATGAGATAAAAACTCAACAAATTTGTCCAGGAACACATCACCAGAAATTAAATCAAAGTTTCCAGAACTGTTAGACCACCGTATCGGTCTTTATTTCTTCCGCAAGTTTGTTTATTTCACTATCATCGGAAATTTTTGATGTAGTTGGTAAAGAATTTCTTCAATTTGGACACGGCTTAGGTTCCTTGACATTTTGTTTTGCAATTTTACGTTTAGTTGGTTCAATACTAATAAAGTTATGGACTTCAAAAGAACTAGCGATATCCAAAGGAATGAGATCACCTCATCGTTGATAACAATTTGGTTATCATCAATGTTTTCTTCGTCCGTATTTTCATCGGCATCAGGTGGTATAATTACTGCACCGACACCGCATGCTATTTCTCTTCATCAAACTCATCGAGCGCTGCAAGCAGCTCTTCTGCGGTTCTGTAATATTCTTGTTGAAAACTCATAGCCGAATATGCTGGTCAAAGTAATATGTCAGTATTGGTATGCTAATAATTACGTCTTACTGTTCGGTGATAATATAAACTACACACTACAAAGTAATAACTAAATTTATTTTATGAAATAAAAAACTATTTATCACGAAATATCTAAGTCCTGTTAATAAAACTGAAAGATGAGTATAACGTACAAACGGCAATGACGGACAATATTTGTTTTGATCGAGCCATTACGCACGGCAACTGTATCTCAACTAGCAGTAAATTCCCAACATTGCGCCAACGCAACACTTGCAAATTCCATTGAAAAACAAAGAAACTAAGCATAATAATTAAAATTATTATGTATAATTTTGTTTTTCGAACATGGCACCGTTTGGTATAATAATTATTACATATAATTTTAAAAACAGCTTACCAAATTCCAGTTTAATTTCCTCGACCGCTTTCGGCTATTCTACCATCTTCAAGAGGAATATAATTATGATTAAAATGATAAAACTACCATAATTGAATTATATATATAACAACTGATTGTCATCTTGTTATTCGTCAAAAGTTAAAGTTTAAGTCAAAGTGACTACGTCCGTATTGTAATAGTTTTTCAATTATTATGAGCTCTGTAAATTTTGGAATCAGTTTAGGCAACTTAATTATTATTGTTCATTATATGCTTATATAAAATATCATCATCGAATTTAACTTGTTCATTTATTAATTTATTATTGTATATATGTAATTTATCGAGACTAAAAGTGTTATAATAATTAAATTGGATAAGAATTGGATTATTCAAATAATTATTACAACACTTTTAATCTCGAAAAATTCCGCATATACAATAA
Source organism: Lycorma delicatula (assembly GCF_047948215.1). Lineage (NCBI taxonomy): Eukaryota > Metazoa > Arthropoda > Insecta > Hemiptera > Fulgoridae > Lycorma > Lycorma delicatula. The sequence continues at coordinate 89,665,620 of NC_134459.1, read as the reverse complement.
TAATAACAAATTAATAAATGAACAAGTTAAGTTCGATGATGATATTTCGTATAAGTAGATAATGAACAGTAATAATTAAGTTGGCTAAACTGATACCAAAATTTACAGAGCTCATAATAATTGAAAAACTATTACAATACGGACGAATTCATTTAGACTTAAACTTTAACTTCTGACTAATAATAAAATCACGATCAATTGTTTTATATATATAATTTATTTATTGTAGTTTTGTAATGTTACTCATAATTACATTACTCTTGAAGATGGCAGAATAGCCGAAAGCGCTCGAGGAAATTAAACTGGAATTTGATAAGCTGTTTTTTTTTTTTAAATTATATATAATATTATGTATAGTTTAAATTATACGTGACTTAAGAACAACGCAACCAATCTTCATAAAATTTTCACATACACAAATTCAAGTACACTATTACAGTTCTATGTGACCTGAGAACCGCCCATCATCTCTTTGTTCTTCTGTGAAATGGAAAAGTTGAACACCAGCCGCTATGTAAGACAGTAAAAAAAATGCCAATCATCAGACTTCTTGGTCCGATTTATATAGGTTTAATATGTAGGTATAAATTATAATTTTATATATAAATTTGAAATTAAAAAAAAAAATTAGATTATTTTCTCTTTAAATGGAAAAAAAATACTTTTTTTCTTTCTTTTTTAAAATTTCTAATAAATTAAATCTTTTTTTATTGAATCAAGAGGACGTTCCAATAATAAATTCGTTTCATTTTATGTATATATATATATATATATATACTTTTGATTGAAAATCTAAATATAAAAAATATAACTTACACTGACATTTTAAATTTATGTAGATCGGACCGAAGAAGTCTTGATGATTAGCATTTTTTTCACTGGCTTATATAGCGAGCGACTATGTTCAACATTTTTAATTCCACAAAGAAGGATTCAACTAACTTCTTTACATGGAAGCTGGGGCTCGATTAACATAACAGGACAATAGTTCAGAAAATTGGAGGATTTGTGAAAATATTATTTATAAAACTATAGCATTAAATAAAAGATTTCGTTGTTTAAATAGAAAACAGGAAGAAATTAGATTACTGAACTTATAAAAAAAAATTCTTTTGAATTATACAATCTGCTGATGGTGGACAAAGATAAAGCATGATCATAATAATAACAACAATAAAATATAAAATTTAATATTTACAGATGATTAGGAAAACCCGACTACTGTTCTAAGTTACCGATGACTGGTTATAACTCAAACATTGATTTGAAAAATATATTAATGATATTTTTTATGAAATTAAACATTTTCCCTTATCGTAACATAAAATTCGAAGAGTTAAAACTCAGCGTAGGAAAAGATATATAAGATCAAATTAATTTGTAGAAAATTCTAAAGGAAATAAAATTTAAATAATTGAAATCAACCTAATAATACTTAACGAGATATATCAATTTGAAAAATTTGAATATAAATTTAAGTAAATTCTTAATTAAAAACATTTCGAAGTGATATACAAAATCATAGAAATTAATTATTTCATATAGAAATGAATTATTTGTGTTGAAAAGTAGCGTTTAAATAAATCATTAAAGAAAGAGCTGTTTTTCAAATACAAAATATTTAAAATACTAAAAATTACAAATTTGGAAATTTAATTATACAGTGGGAAAGTATACAACATTACAAGAAACAGCTAAATTGAAGAATATTGAAAATAGGTCCATGGGTTCGAGAGATATAATTATTTAGAAATTTTAATAAAACAATAAAAGACTGTTTGACTTAATTATTATTGAAATATTAATAAAATAAAATCTAAGAAGAGAAAAAAGATAAAACTTAAGAAGCAAAATGATAAATGGAATTACCTACCAATCATCAACGGTAGGTAATTTACATAGTTACTTCCCGTTCTGATGTAGGCATAAATTCAGTTTTACTTTCACTAATAAAAGAGTTTTTAAAAATCTTACGTAATACAACGCAACGAGGCACTCTGACAAATGAGTTAAAATATTTTAAAGGTAATAAAAATGATTTTTTAAGCGTTTTATTAGTAATCTGTTAAAAAAACGCAGATTAAAAGTAGGTAAGTAGTTTTTTAAATCCCCAAAGAGATGTTTGAAGATGAGAAATTATTTAAAAATATATGTACTTAAGAGGATGTAAAATTAAACTTTGTATTGTTTCATTGTTTCAGGTAAAAATATGGTTTCAAAATAGACGTGCTAGAGAAAGACGTGAACGAGAATTAAATGAAAGGAATAGAATTAAATTTGTAAATTGTGCAGAAGAAAATGAAGATGAAAAAGAAGAAGTAGAAGATGTACGAGAAAGAAAAGGAGAAGAGACGGAAGAAGAAAAAAAACCGCAAAGATCTAAAGCTGTTGTTACCGCCACTGCTGCCGCCAGACCTCATCTATTTTTTAAAAATGACCTGAATCTAAATGGACCACATTCCATAGTTTCAAGTTTAAGATCTGCTTTTAGCCCTTGTCAACCCTTATTTACAAAAAGGGTATTCAACTCCATTGACCAGTAACAAATTTTTATTCACATGTAAAACTTGTTGGAATGTTGTAGAACACACTGTCGTTGTTATGTAGCTATTTCACAAGGCCGCTCATTCAGCGGAACGATTAAATCTGAACAATAAAGAGACTTACAGCGTGAAAAAAATTTACAGTCAAGAAGCTTTAAAAAAATTAACCATAATATGATTTAAACACTATTAATGGAAAAAAGTCGTATAACTCATATAATACTAATTATTCAATCTTTAAAAACTAATTCAGGTAATAATAATTAAAGCCGTACGGAGAATGGTTTACCAGTAAAATCAAAACAAAATTAAACACGTGATTTTTAAAAGAACAAATCCCCTGTAGCCTCTCATTTTGAAATATTTTGGATGTAACATTTTGGGCCACTAAAAGAAAGACACGTATAGGTTTTTTATTTCAAATAATACGCATTTTTGAAAGAATTTCCCCTTTAAAAAATTCTGACCATCAGAGAACTTAAATATTATATATCCAGTATTTTTTATAGTTATGAAAATGTGAATCACCTAAAGTGCAATAGGAACGAGTCTGATTGCTTTCTCTGAGAGTTATGATTTTCATTTAGTATTTAGTTCCTTAGCTGGGCAGACTGAGAGTGTCACTTATAGGGCTTAATAATACCTAACGTTTGTTGGTCCTGAAATGTTAATATGCAACTGAATATTTAGTTTAATAAAAGCAATAAAACCATTTCACTCTTCACTTTTCTTAATAATTTTTGGATACACACACCTGTGTGTATACAAGTGTTTCATTCTAATCGTCCCAGATAATTTTCTCGAAAACTACGCACAATATAAAAAAAGACCTAAACAAAAGTTACTCAGATTCGAAGGGGAACTTCATGGTGACCCTGTATTTGACCTTGACCGTTATTTCAAGGTTAACACAATTTTTTTTAAATTAATTATTTTCGACCCCACCAATGAATAGATCAGGAAAAAAAACCAGAAAATCAGAAAAATTTTACATGGGAATATGTGGTCACACGTATGATCTTGGACTTTTTTAAAGATCATGCGGCTAACATCAAAGATAGTGTTATACGGGTAATAGATACATGTTATTGAAGGTACAATATTCCAAGTCATTTATCTCGCAAACTATGGGAAAGAGCATAAAAATGACTACACTATCGTACAACACTGTCTCTGCTGGTTAGTCGTATGACCTTCAAAAGAGGTCCAAGGTTGTATCTGTGACCACATATTTCAATTTAAAATCTGTTCTTTTCATTGGTGGGGTCTGAGGTAGGTCATTCAATTTGAAAAATTCGTGTTAACCTTGAAATAAGGTTAAGGTCAATTTCAAGGTCAACTTAAGGTCACAATGAGGCGTTCCTCTTCAGTCTGAGTAAATTTTGTTTGGTAATCTTTTGAATTGCGCGTGGTTTACGAGAAAATCGTCTGAGGCAATTAAAATGAGATATCCAGAAAAAAGGTCCAAGGTCATATTGTGACTACATATTTCAATATAAAATTTTTTGCTCTTATTATTAGTGGGGTAAAAAGTAGGTAATTTCATTTTGGGGAAAAAAATCGCGTTAACTATGAAATAACGGTCAAAGTCAAGTTCAATGTCAAATCCATGTTACATTGAGGTGTCTCCTCTAATCTGAGTAACTTCTGTTTTGGTATTTTTTTTTGTATTGTGCGTAGTTTACGAGAAAATCGCCTGCGACAATTAAAATGAAACATTCTATTTATACGAGTATATATATATATACACATTTCAAAAGAAAATAGGCTTTTCTCACAAAATGATTATTTTGGAATCATGTAAGCTATTTATTACCCGTTGTTGATAGAAGAGGTGTGGCAGTTTTATGCTTTATTTTATTTGAGGTGCATTATATGCATCACTTTAATTCAGCAGGGGAAGTGTACTTCTTGCAAATACTATAATTTAGAAAAATCCTGTTTTTGTACAATATAAAAATGTCAAAGAAATAAAAAATAATTTCTTCAACTTGTAGAGTGTTTAATATACAAATATTATTTAGTTATTGATCTTTCGTAGTCTTAAGTCAGCCAGATCTGAAACACTGTTATTAATTGTACCTAAAAAAAAATTTATAACTGTTAAATCAGAGTTCAATCATATAAATCAGCACACAAAGTAAAAACATATTTAACTGGATTTTTATCATGATCCCATAGGATCCTGATTTTATTATAATAAAAGATGACAGCGACCATTAATAAAAAATTATGTCTTTGGTAAGCTGACAAGTTAAAAATTACTTAATATCAGTATACTTGTATGACATACTCTGTACTCTCATCTGCAGTTAAGGACAGTCTTCGAAGATATTGACCTGAATACATATAATACACCCAAATGATAACTAGGGATTTATATGTACCCCAGAAACACACATAAATCCGATAAGATAGTGCATCATGAGCTATTCTCTTATTCCTTTCTCTTTTCTTTATCATTTATTTCCTCTGTAAGTAGATATTACAGAGTTTATTGTGCATTATCTGATACAGTGATTTTGACTGTTTCACCAAACTAGTACTATTATCCAAGAGTTATCCGCTTCCTTAATGGTGGGGTCGTTAACTCTGCCTGTTGGATAGTTAAAAGATTCGATTTTATATCCGTGTTAATATTATAGGCTTAAAAAAGCTGACAACACAGTTGTTATTCTTTTCCAGCTTTGGTTATTTATTGTTATATAGTGGAAAAATAATGTGATACATGAAAAAAGCTTAGACTTCAAAAAATCGATATTTTTAAACTTTAATCGGATATCTCATCCCCAATATTGCAACTAAAATATTGTTTTTGGGGCACTTGAGCTACTACCGTGCTTAGGAAGACATAAAAAAAAATTGGGCTAAAAAATATGCAACATATAAAAAGTTAACTTTTTACAATTTTTGAGAAAGGAGAAGAATTTGGGGACAATTGTTTTTTTAAATGATAAGATAAGCATGTACGTATGAATTGAGATTAATATAAGTGGAGTTATGTTAGCAAAAGTTTGAAAAAATTGACCCCAAAGAAACTACCTACACCACCATTTGGAGATATAGACTTTAAATTTTTATCAATAAATAGCTACATTTCACGAGTCTTTCATTACAAATTTCATCATAATCAGTTTATCAAGTTAAAAGTTAATAAGCCTCAAACAAGCCAATACACGTAAACTATTTTTTTATCCCTAGCTCATGAAACGTCGAGAAATGGAAAAAACCATACTCCATTTTTATGACTGATTATCATACTTTCCTTTTTTAGCATAACTGCATAGCTATGATGTTAGGAAAGTAAAAATAGCTGAGATGCCTATCAGAACGTTTTCTAACATCAGATTTAAATTCTTACGTAAACCAATACATAACTAACTCATTAAATATAGAAACCCCATGTCATGAAAAATATATTTACAATGTATATAAAACATTAATTCTGTTTATTTACTATTTATGGTGTGTATATTAAAACAATTCATAACAATTTTTAATACATCAGCGTATAATTAATTGTCATAGCATAAACTGTAATATTAGCATTTATTTAGTAATTTCTAATTAGATATACCTATATGCCAAGATGTTTTTAATATATTATTTAACAAGATTTATTTTGTTTATAGATAAGAATAAATATAAAATAGAATTAATTGTAGAAATAATATAATAATAATAACAATAATAATATGATTAGAGAAAATGTTCCTGCATTAATTTATATATAAATTCTAATTGATATTTAATTAAAATAAGTATGTACGATATATTAGTAATAATAATAATAATAATAATATACGTTATATTCAATCTATTGTGTTTTTGAATTAATAAATATGAAATCATACTTTTAATAAAGACATACTCTTATTTCTTACATTTAAACTAAAAAGAATCGGATATTTAAAAATTTCTATCCAGTTTCCAAAAATAATCTTATTGTGTTAGCGTTATTGTAGCTCTGTATTCAGCAACACAGAACAACATTCAACGATGAAGTCAGTGTTGTACAAGAGGTGCTTACACTATATCTCCATTTTTTTTAAAATTATATTTAAAAAAAATAGTTTTTGATATTTTTTTAATAACTGCTTCTATATACAGTAAATATAAATTAATAAAAATACAAGAAATTTAATATTAATAAATGTAGCCTTTACTTTTTATCTTCATTTATTTTTTATTTTATTTTAGATATTTGTTAGATTTAATATATTCCGGAGTGATTAAACGTTGTAAAAATTCAGCAAAACGAAGATGAGAATCCCATAAATATTTAAAATTAAATGAATAGCTTAAATTTTACATAGTAAATTCGTTTAGAATTCCAAGTAGTAATTAAAAATGATTCATCCTTTTTTGCATGTCACATGTAAAAACATATGAGTGCAGTGTAAAGGTTTCTTAAATTATTTAATATAATATAATATATATACAATATTTACTTAAAGAAGAAAACTATTTTGATTTTATTAAAATCATTGGTTTACAATCAAGACTACACGAATATATTTTAAAGCGCAGATTGGTAAAAAAATATTTTATCTTTATTTATTCCTTTACAATATAAGGAGTTGCTAATGTCATTAGCCATGTTGAGTGTTGGCCGACAAAATTAACATCATATCCAGACTCAATGGCCGATTAATAACATACTAGTTCACTACTACCAATACGGCAGTTGCAATACCAAGAATAAAAATATAAGAAATCACGTTCGTCTTAACTCTTTTTTTCTTTTTCCTGTTTAGCCTCCAGTAATTACCTTTCAGATATTACTTCAGAGGATGAATAAGGATGTATGGATATATGTATGGGTATAAATGAAGTGTAGTCTTGTACAGTCTCAGTTCGAGCATTCTTGAAATGTGTGGTTAATTGAAACCTAACCATCAAAGAACACCGGTATCCACGATCTAGTATTCAAATCCGTGTAAAAATAACTGACTTTACTAGGATTTGAACGCTGGAACCTTGATTTCCAAATCAGCTGATTTGGGAAGACGCATTCACCACTAGGCCAACCCGGTGGGTACGTATTTGTTAATACGGTGGGTACTAGTTAAACCCGGTGGGTTTAACACAAAAGCAAAGAAACAAAATCTCAAAAGATCGTTCGTTGAATCACTTGATCAATATTACACATACGGAAACTTGACTGTTGTGGTAGCTTGAAATAATAGATTATGAAACATTAACTTTTAATTTCAAATATTTTTCTAATAAATCATGAAGAAATTATTTTAGATTATATTTTATTATATGAATTTTTTTTTTATATAAAATTTTATTACTACTTTTTATATGAAAAAGTCAATGATATAACATAAACCCATTTATGGTGGTATAGGGCTATTATTCATAAACAGTAAAGTCTCTACTAACTACTCTATAAGTCTCTTGTAGTACTTAACATGATATGCATGCCACAGGAAGTGGAAATACCAGTAGTTCACATTTTTCAATTCGTGATGTAGGATAGTCGCACAGTATGTAACTGGTGGCGAACAGCTAGCTGTACACATTGCGTGCGAGAGAGATAGATTGATAGGAAGGGTGAACAGTTAGTCATTCCTTTACGAAAACATCTATTATAGCTCCGTATACTTACATACTATGCAGTACATTATCAGAGTATATGAGATGTTTACAGGATAGTTAATAGGATAATAGCGCGGTAAACCAGCCGTCGCCAATGTGCACAGCAATACGCCGCCCGCTATTCTTAGTTAAATGATTTTAATGAAATTCTTACGTAGTGTATGAATAAGTTATGACTGAAACGTATCCTTTGTTATGATAAAATAATAAAACCTTTCATTATCTATTTATTATGAGTCGCTCATATAATGGCTGTTTTACTTTACTTTAGATGAGACGCACGGCTGAGTTTGAATCGGCATTAGCAAATAGTATATATTGGGGTGTACTCCCAACAACCTTAAACTAATTTAGTATCAAGTTACCACTAACGTCTAACTTACAATTTACATATTATTTACATGTTGTATGTGTGTAAAAAGGAAAAGAGAGTGAGAGAGCAAGGTATTATTATCTGTCTTATACGTCGTGATAATATAATATGAGATACCTTATAAATCAGAGTATATTTTTTGAAACACAACATTTGTTGCAATTTTATATACTAGTGTAAAAAATGTACTAAACAATTCGTATTAATTCGTCCGTACAAAAACCAAATATAAACAAAACTCCCTGGCGTAAGCCGAATACAAAGATCTTTTCTCGTTTATATACCCAATGTTTTCAACATCAGCATATAACAGAATCAACGATCGCGCGATTCTTGTAAAATTTTAATATATTTATTTTTTACTATATTGTTATATTTTTGTATTTATTTTTATCACCTGCTGGCAATTTTCACAAAAACACGAAAAAATTATATTTTTTAAAACTACTAAAATCTAAAATAGAATTTTTTAAAAATAATGTAGAAAATTTCAATAGATTTCAGCACATTTATTTTCGGGTAAAAATAATAAATCTTTGGTAAAGTGATTATTTAGTTTGTCCTTGCGTGGAATATTTTTGTATGAAATGGTGTAACGTCCATTAGGGTAGGGTTATTTAATGTCTGGGAATATGTACGTAATAAATATGAGTAATATGTGATTGTCGCTTGCTTGGATATCAATATATCCCTCCATCTGTCACATTAACTTTCGCATAAGAACACCATCCAAAATTTGATTTTTTAAAATTTCATCCAAAAAATGATTGACGAAAAGTTGCTTACTCTTCTTTTGAGGGAGCTGAAGATTCGGCGAAGCTATGGTGGTATATGGGCTAATTATTTGAAATGCTTTTGGAACTGAAAAATTTTGCTTTAGAAAAATGAGGTAATTAGTCAAATTTTTATAACTTAAAGATTCACAAATTTACACAACTGATTTAGCTGTGAAATACAAATTTAACTAAATATAATAAAATGTTTGGGATTATCCTTCCCTCAGTGGAGTTAGATCATAATCTATAATGTTTTCTTTGTTTCCTTTAGCAGAAAGCTGAGTTTCGTTTCGCTAGGCTCTCTTTGGTCAAGTGCAGTACGATTTTATGATTTATGAATATCACAAGTGTGATTGTGCAGTGTGGTGTGCAGGAAGGAAGATAGATATATCTGTTTCTAGTTTGAAAAAAAGATCTTTACACTTTCTGTACTTACACCTCATAAGTGAAAAACTAGTTTAAATTTCGCACGGAAGGGTCCAATGCGATTTGCGAAAATGAAGTTACGAAGACAAAAAAAAAATCATACCTCCATTAATAGGCAAAGTATCGAATCGGTTTAAATTAATCGTTAGTCCCATAAAACTTACGTTGGTCTGAAACAATTTTAGATATGACACCCTTACGGCCACCAAAATGTGGCTGGAATTATAAGATGGGCCTTGTCATATCCTAACATGTGAAACTTTTTTGCACGTGCAAACATTGTCGTATTGAGTAAATTTGAAGTTTTTCTTAACTTTAAGGTGGAATATTATTTTTATCCTCTACTTAGCACCGGTGAAATCTACCTCTGCCTTCCGGCGTAGAGAAAAGGATTTTTTAATTTTTTACGCTTTCAATGGTTCTGGGCCACGTTCCGTAATCTTATTTCTTTATATTACCGGCATATTTAAACCATTTCTACAATTTTTACTAAGTTTGATAAAAACCGACTTTTATGGAGAGGTTTATGATTTTTTTATAGGCTCTCCAATGTTAATGAGCAGTGCAATTCGGTTAATGGTTCAGTAGTTTTCAAAATGAATGAAGCAAAAAGATCCCTTGTTTTATTTTGGCTTCGATCCCTACTCCAGTGTACCAAAAAATTGTCTGCGGGCATATTCCCTACCTGGAGGACAGGTAAACAGAATTTGTGACTATTTCCTCGTTTTTGGGTATTGGGAAACAAGGTTTTTTACCATATTTTCGCACCGAGGCTTCTTTATACTTTAGAGTTTGTATTTAACATATACTTTTAGATTTTCTCGATAGTTTTTATGAATCACTTCCGGGAAGTGAAATTTGAATCTCGAATGTTTTACTTTTGTCTATTGTATCCCGTTAAGCTCGAAAAATAGAGTTTTCACAATTTTGTTGATCAGAGGGCTCTTTTTAAAAAAAAAATTACTGAATCTGCGTTCCTTTCAGTGGCTGGATTCAAAACTATGTACTTTTATTTATTTTTTCACCCGGAGTAATAAACGATGCCGTACTTTGTTTCGTTAACTTATTGTATTTTATATATATTTTTGATGAAATATGGCTTTTTAACGGCTGAGGGGGGTTACCTCCCTCAGGGGATGATGCAGTCTAATTTTGTTGACGGTTCATGAATAGCTAGATATATTTGATAAAAATTTACTTGCAATCTTTTCTTTCGAAGTCTTCTTCTTCTTGTCAAATTATGTTTGTAGTAGCTTTACCGCGTTCTGAATAATACCCAAATATGTAACTTCCCAATAATTTACGACAGTAGGTAACAAGTATATTTTTTTCGCTCCAAATTCTTGTAATTGGTTAAAATTTGTTTACAAATTAGTGAATGAGCGAGGCATACTGCTTTTCTTCTTTCCCATAAAAAAAGGATGGCGCATGTGTTTGTTTGTTTATTGTATGTGGGGACATTTTTATTTTAGCTGCTATTGACGTAGAGCGGAGCAATAGTGGTGCGTCGGGCGGCTGCACGCAACGCACGAACGATTTATACTTCCTGATTCGATAATTTATACTTCCTTTTTTTTTTATCTAAAATTATATCTCTGCTTTGAGGATAAAAGGGTAAACATTGGGATTAGAGCTGTATTAAAATATCACAATTCAAGAAACAGCTAAAAATGTTTTTTGAAGCGTTCGTTGTGAAAGTTTTTGTTGCTATTACGCTAAACTCACGAACTTTATTTATTACGATTGATAAAAACATTTAACAAAATCATGTGTAATGAAACAAACTATGTAACATTTTTGAGGCGGGCCGTTGGCCCGCTTTTTTCCTAGTATTATGTAGATTTAATATATGAATCGGATTGAGGGTGTACTTCCACCATTATTGTAGTCGATTATATTACTGTACAAAATTTAAAACTGCAGTATTTTAAGAATTCTATTGAATCAATAAAAAGTTCAAAATTATGTTTTTCTTCTTCTTATATAATAACTAAAATTGAATCATATGTTTTAAGTAATAACAATTGAAAACCAAAATAAAAATATAAAGTTGTCAGACTCAAAAAAACATTTGCCTTTTCTTTCAGCTTACAGTGTTAAGCTAACTAATAGGTAGTTTGTAGTTTATTTGGCTTTTCTTTCAGCTTACAGTGTTGAGTGTGATTAACAAATATTTTGAAGTATATTTTTTTGTTGACTGATAATTTTTTCGCATTTTTTAAAAAAATATGACCACTTATCAAAATGGAGTTAGTGATTATAAAGCTAATCTTGAAAAGGTAAATAAAATATGTTTTTATAACTAAAAAATAAAGTAATAAACAAATACAATAAGTGAAAGAGGAAAATGCCAAACGTTGAGGTGTTTTTATCTTTTTTAAAATAGAAAGTAATATTTTTTTAACTACATGATAAATGAAATAAATGAATTATAAAACTTTTTTTCATTTTATAACTGTTTTGCACAACAAATAAAGAGTGGAATAATTATATTTTATTAAAAGTTAATTACTAATAGTTAAAATTAAATCTCTGACGACATATATGTGTAATTTTTAACGATGACATTTTTTAATATAGTGGTAAAGTCAAATCTGTGTGTTTAGAAGACAAAGTGGAGTAAATAACATCTATCTTTACCTCCTTTGTGAAAAGGAAAGAGACTAATTGACGTTAGATTTCTGTTAAAAATTTATCGATTATGAGTGTTTTGTATGTAAAAATCGAAAGACTTATAATTCTGTAACAGATTTCTAATCTGAAAAATGTAACTTATAAAAGTATCTACTCCTAACCTTACAGGTCTACATAAAATAAAATTATGTAACACATATAACCATAAAAATTAAAAATATATAACGTAATACACTGAGAATGTAATAGTGCATTATACAAGTTCCATATGACTAATCTTTTGAGTTTTTCCTAAAATTATGTACTCTTTTATTAATCTTATTTTGAATTTAACTACTTGTATTTCAAGGTTAATCGAAATTCAAAGGTAAGTCAGTTTTAATAACTCACAATGGGTCTTTTTCCCTCACAATGTTTTTTTACGTTACCTATTAAGTGTTATGTGTAGCGGAGTAGGTCCAAAACTTTTTTGTGTAAAAATGGTTGATTCTAGACCTATTTTACATGCTGATTACGAAGATTACGAATATGTTATTCTTTTGATATTTATTATATCGGGTGATATTGTTTAACAATAACTCAAATGTTTACTGCTTTCAATTATGGATATAAATTAACCAAACTTAACCTGCGCTCGCTAACCTCGACTAATTAGCAGTAATATTTGATTTAAATGAATAAATAATTGCAATAATTACTGCGTTTATTATCTAAATACTCAAAACATTTCTGTGCTAGTCAAAGTTAACGATTGTAATATAAATTTTTTTGAGTTAATCAGCATGTAAAATAGGTCTAGAATCGATCATTTTTAGACAAAAAAGTTCTAGACCTACTATGCTATACATAACCCATTAGTAATTGCTCATGATATAATTATATGTTTATAATTATAAATACAATCTAAACTAACTTAACTACGCTCTCTAATCTTGACTAGCGAGCGAATCGAGCGTAGGTTAAGTTTAGTTAGTATTTTTATAATTCTCTTAAAATACCTCCAAGTACCATATAATTATTATAATCTAACCAAATTTAACCTATGCTCACTAGTAAGTGTGGATTATGTTTGGTTAGATTATATTTCATTTCTTCGCAAATAACTCCATATATCATATAATTGTAACATGAGCAAGTACTGATATGTAATGTAAAAAAAACCATTGTAGGGAAAAAATAGAAAAGGCCCACACAATTAAAAGATTATAAAGCATTTCAATGTTTAAACTACATTAGATTTGTTTCCAGTGAAACTGATCATGGAAAATAAAAATTAACCTAAATAATTTGAAACATTTTAGAAAGTTTTTGAAGTGATTAGATATAAGTAAAAAAATTATCAAGAATGGGAGGAATTCTTACCAATAATTTCAAACATTAGAATGTTCTTGATTAACAAATCCAGATCCATTTCCAGAGCTTGAACTCACCATTAATTTGCATTGTCTGAATTTGATGGGTATACAACAATTTGGTTACCTGTTATAGCAACTTCCACAACTTAATTTTTGCCGTCAGTAAGTAGATATAAGAAATTATCAAATAGTTGTACAATGATGTACTAAGAGTTTTGCAACCTTCTTTCTTATGTGAACATAGAAATACCTAACGATTTACATTGGGATTCTAAGCAGGATGGCTACGTCAGCTAATTTGTGGGTGCTCATTGCTCACTTTTTTCTTACTTAGTAACAAATGCAAGTTTCTGCTGGGTTCTTAGCTACATAGTTATTTGAAGCAATGAACTAATTTATCTAACCGAAAAGGAATGCATTGATCATTTTAAATAATTTTATTCTTTCTTATGGTATGTGCTTTGTTAAACCTTTGTTGTGAAGGCTGAGATTTCATAAAAACTGTTAACTTGTACTTTAGAACAAAGTAACTTTTTAAAAAATGTAGATTGAACTTAGTTTTACAATTTCAATTGCTATCTGAATGGAAAAAAGGGTTATAATGAAAAATATAATTTCCATTGAAACTGCTGATAATCTTGATCATATATTAAAAAGATATTCTTGCCTAATGTAAATAGAATGTACAGTAGTACATTTTTACATAATTTTATGGTCATGATTGATTTAAAACTCTAAAGATTAAACTAAGAATTTTAAAATACTTTTAATTTTTCTTAGCAGTACAAATTTGATTACTGGAAACATTAACAATGTAACAAAAATAACAACAAATGAATGAAATTTTATCAGTTGAAGTAATTTTATTCGGTCTGACGTTTCTAAGTTTTGCTTTATATGAAATCGTAACAGTCATTATTTGCAGTTTGTAATGATCATTGCTATTTACAGGTTGCAATTAAAACAAAAAATACTTTCTTTCGTTTCTATTTTCTTTTAACTAGTTTGATGTTCTCAATTTCCTTCTTTTTTATGCTAAACTTACATCTGTTTGTATTTATTATATTAATATTTATTACATCCCATATTTTCAGTCCTCTTATTTATACATTCCAGTCTTTAATAGATTTTATATTCTATATACCATTATTACAAAGTTAACTATAGCCGTGAAACTTAATGTATGGCCTATCAACCTCTCATTTGTATTAATTTTGTTTTTTATCAATCACCTATTTTTCAATATCGTCATGTGATACCACTTTTCAAAGGCTTTACTCAGTTAATTTCTGCTGTTTGTTGTTAGTAGACTTCCATTGGTACCAGCAGACGTTTCTACATGGAAGCTCTCCCTTGCTTGTGCATGTCTGCATGTCATATTTGCAATGTTTGCGTAATTATTATTTCTATTTATTACACTGCCCAACAATGAAAATGTTTCGAGCTAAAAAATAGCTCATTCTTATGTATTTCTCTCTTCTGAATTCAAAAAGCACCATAAAAATGACCGATTAGCTCTTGGTTTACAATGACATGTCATTTTTTACCCAATCTACATTTTTACTTTGGGGTAATTGTTTTTGGAGTTGTCACAACTTTTAAATGACAAAACACAACTGTTTGAAGGTCTCCAGGTGTTTGTAGCATATAAAGATTATTACTGCTGCTGTGACTGTGAGTTTCATATTGTGTTGTAAGTAGTACAGAATTTCTGGTTTTTGAGTGCTTTGAAGTGAAAAATTTGTTAAAATGCCTCGAAAATGTATAAATTCAGTGAACAATTTTTGTTAAATTTGTGGTGAAATAACATTTTCATCACAGAAACGCAATCTGACAGCTCTTTTGAAGACTGCCTATCACCATTATTTTGCTATGAAGATAGGGACCAGGATAAGTGATGGGCTCAACATGTATGTTCCAACTATTGTTCAGTTTACTATGAGTGGCTGAAAAATAAAAAAATACGATCTATGGCTTTTGCTGTGCCTATGGTTTTGTCGGGAGCCTACAAACCATATTGATAACTGCTATTTCTGCTTAACTCAACCTATAAAGACAGCATTGTCAATGAAGAAAAGAGGAACAGTTCAATATCCTAATCTTCCATCTGCTATTTAACCTATTCCATAATCAGATACTACTAGTTTACCAGTTTACCAGTTACTACTCTCCACCCGAAAATTAGGACCTTGAAGACAGTGTGGAAGAAGAAGAAGAAGAACAACAAGAACCCAACAAGCCTTCCACATCTCATGACCCTAATTTTGACAAAAATGATAATAAACTGCACAGACTGAGTCAAGCGAAATTGAGTGATCTCATTTGACCTTGATTTGTCAAAGGAAAAGGGAGAACTTTAGGGTCAAAACTACAGCAATGGAATCTTCTCCAACGTATGTTAGGGTCTCAGAATACAGACATCGTCATGGGATCTGTTTTTTTTTTTTGAGAAGAAAAGCAATCTTGTTGTTTGCTGCGACATTTAATGGCTTGATGAAATGCTTGAATATGAATCATGATCAAACTGATCTATTCATGATCAACAGAGCTATTCATAGATTCCTCCAAGCTTAGTTTGAAAGCTGTATTACTTCACAACGGAAACAATCTGCCATCCTTCTGTTCATGTTGGTCATGTAGTTCAAATGAAGAAGACTTATGCAAACCTGGCAATCCTCCTAGACTGAAATCAAATATGCTGAACCAAGTGGAAAGTCTGTGGCAATCTAGAAGTCATCACTGTATTCTTAGGAATGCAACTGGGGTACACTAAATACTGCTAATTTTTATGTAAGTGGGACAGTAGGGATAAGAAATCACATTATATTCAAAAAGACTGGCCTGCAAGAAGTCTTAACTCTATTGAGAAAAATGTTGTTGCCGAGCCTCTCATGAACCCAAAAGATGTTCTTCTTCCACCCCATAAAGCACAAAGCTGGGTTTGATGGAAAATTTTGTCAAAAGTATGAACTGAAAAGAATAGGTCGTTAAGTACCGAGAGAAGAATTTCCTACATTAAGTGATGCAAAAGTTAAGGAAAGCATTTTTGTTGGACCACAAATTTGACAACTTGTAAAGGAGCCTGCGTTTGATTGAATTTTGGAGGGGAAAGAAGAGGGAAGCCTTAAAGGGAGTCCATGGATTTGTAGGCAACAAAAGAGATGAAAACTATAGTCAGCTGGCGACAGTACTTCTGCAAAATTACCATCAACTCAGATGCAACATCACTTAAAATCCATTTTTTCGAATCACACCTGCATTTTTTAGTTGTGTTGTCAGTGATGAATACAGAGAAAGATTTCATCAGAATGTTTCTGTAATGGAACAAAGATATCAGAGCCATTGGAATGAAGCAATGCTTCATTCCATTATGCTTCTGGGTGTAGGGATGCTCCAGAACTCCAGAATAGGAAAGTCAAAAAACAATGATTTCATGAAGCCACCACATGATTCCCTTAAGACCCAACCAACTGTCAGGTATTCTCTTACTTTTCTCTTAATTCGTTAAAATAAAATACTTCCGCCCAATTGTTTATCACAGAAACTACAGCTAATAAAAATTTTTCATTGTCATATATGTTTTTCTCAACCCAAAATTAGTAAGATTTGACTCTAAGTGAAGGAAACATTAAAAAAAACTTCTTTGTTGGGCAGTGTAATTAGAGCATTTCACTTGGCAAAGAGCAGTTTGGATTTAAAAATGGTATGAGTACTAGTGATTCCATTTGCTTGCTAAGATTGATAAGAGAAAGGTACTTTTCTCGCTTTTCTCTTTTCTTAAACCTATCTAATCACACATCTTGAAACAACCTTTACTAGACAGAAGTAGGAAAAGCTTCTAGAGATTAAAGGTGATTCTTAAGAATCTTTATCTGAACCAGAAAATAGATACAAATCAGAAATAAGTTCTGTGTAAAGATGTTTATCAGGAATACTGTTTGTCACTTGACTTATTTAATCTTGAGAAAACTATTGGTGAATGTTTGAATACAAAAAGAAGTAGCTGTTATTAGAATCAAATGTATCTGATTAGCCACAGACATTGTGTTGAGAGCAGAAAATGAAAACAGTATTACTAATAAAATGGTAAAAGAATTAAACAACTATGAGGAATATTGAATAAAATAACATTAAAATAATGTCTACAGGAAACAAAGTAAGTATACAAATAAGATGCTTTAAAACCTTATAATGACAATACCAAATTTAACATGAAAAGATTACTGGTTGGTAAACTCCGAGTAAAAGATCACAAAATATTTTTATGAAGCAAAGCATAATGTGGAGCAAAATCACAGACTCCCATAGCAAAAGATAAAACTGTTGAAATATGGATATGAAAATTCCTGGAGAGGATAAAATTGGACAGAAAAGTAAAAGATGAAGTGCTAACAGAGTTTGAGAAATAGAAAAATAATTAAAATAATAAAGAATTTGATTGGTCACTCACTAGGAAGAAAATGTATACTGCTGAATGCTGTAAAAGGTTTGTAGAAGGAGAAGATGAGGATTTTCAAGTAATTGATATCAATGTAGAATGGAAATCTTGGCAAATAAAAAGAGATTAGTGAAGAATCAGTTGGTTACAGAGGATCTTCATTATAAACTTAACTAATTGCTTCAAAATGTTTAATTGTTTTGTTTTGTTCTTATCAGTTTAATCTTTACTAGCAAATCCTAGGATAGTGTTTTAAAAAAAAATAATTATTTTTTCCTTTATTCTATAAAATATGGAGATTCAAATTTGTTATTTACACAAGTAAGATGGTTATACAAAACTATGTTGGTAATAGATTATTTCTTATGCTTTTTATACCATGACAGTGGTTCCTGTTTGGGAGGGCCATGTTATAATGTAAATGCAAAATTAGTTAAGGATGCTGTATTTATGTTAAAAGTGATTATAAGAGATTCTTGCTACAATATTACAGGTAATAATTACTAACAAAATACTCAAGCTCAATGTAAATTTACATAAAAAGTGATTTTTAACCTATGGATTCATCATTTCCTAAAATGCTATTTCAGGCAATGTATTATCTTTATATGTTAAAATTAATAATTATCATGATCAAATGCATGTTTAACAAAATGTTATAAATTGTAACTTATAATTTGTATCATATTACTTTTTCAGAATGTTTCCGTATCATTAGAAAAGGAAGAGAAGGAATTACAGCAAATGACAAAAGAATATGAATTTTTACAAGAAGTTTTTAACATGGCAAGTTATTTGAGATGAGATAAATGTATTTATTCAAATAGAAACCATACTGAACATCTAAGAACCGTCTTAAGTGATTGATGCAAATTCACCCATTATGGCCATCACATGATGTTACTACAATTGGGTAGTTTATTCAGAACTTTTGTTTTATTTGTTACTCCCACAAGCTCAGTTATAATTTTATACAGAGCATACACACAGAAATGGCAAACACAATAAGCATACTCATTACACATTCCTAAAAAAATAAAACAAATATGATCAAACCAAAAAAAGAAATAACACTGACATCGTAGAATAGCCTAACAAACTCCCAACAATTGCACAATAATCTACAATGATTAAAAAGAGGGAGACACACATAAAAAAGTACATAAAGGCTTGAAAACCTTCTATTGAACAATTCCCAACCATCTTATAAAAAGATTCAAATCAGAAAAGGATATTTTACTTGCGTACAGAACACACTCACACTCATGTATGCACGCACACACAATATATATATATATATATATATATATATATATATATATTACACATACCTCAACCTGAATAGACAGAAGTTAAACATTATGAATATATATATATATATATATATATATATATACACACACACTACACCAATATATCAAATTCAACACACTTTTTTATTAATGTAAACTTGTCTACATAATTCAAAAAATCATTGGCTGACACCAGGACAAGACCAACTACATTAGTCATTGAAGTCACAAAATTATTAAAAACACTTAAAAATTTTTTGTGAATAATTTTTTATAAAATCTGGTTCATTCGAGAAGTACATTTAAAATTTTTCTTTACTGTAGGAACACATATGTTGGAGATAAGTTAAATCAAACTTGTGAACCCATTTTAAAGTGCAAATGTCTTATGTTAAATGCTAAGTATGTTTCAGTGCACTAATATTTTAATTCAAAATTTAAAATTTGATGGGTGCAAACTAAACTGAGAATTAACTTTCTATGCAATTCTGGAAGGTAGAAACTCTTTCCAACAGAAAATGAAAATATTCATTGTTCGCAGTTTTCTTCCTTCGGAGGGTTTTCATTTTTCGTCTGAATAAAATCTGAATAGAATTAATGCAAAACAGATTGTGGGAAACCCCTTATTAAATAATTTCAAGTTGTCTGTAAAAAAATAGATATAATTGGGCAGAAATTTTGGAACACTGCATAGAGCTTAAAATTAAACTTTATCTGCCATTAAGTTTCCTTAATTAAAAAACACATGGGTATCAAAATTCAAATTATCCTTACCTTGATAACTCATTTAATACTTATCAAATAAAAATAATAATTATAAAGTTTAAAAAATAAAAATTTGAGTATTTTCAATTGTATTAATAATATTTTTTGGTAAGCTAAAACCTGTCACAGTCGTCCAGCACCTATTTATTTTTCTTTTTAAGTATAGAAGCGCCCTGAATCATTTCATCTCTGAGATGATTGTCATTTTTTGGATTTAAAATTGGAAATTTTTACTGCAGCACTTCTCAAAGTAAACTGGATGCCACTTGGTCTGAAAGCTTGTTTCTGAGAAATGGATTTTATTTCAAATTCAAAGAGTACAATATTTTATTAAAGAAATCATTGTCAGCATAAAAAAGAATTGAAAAAATTTACTAAAAAAAAACCACCTTATTCAGAAATAACAGCCAAGAAATTCATTTTGCTCTCTGTGTAAAAGCAAGGTAAAAAAACCATGCCTAAGAAACTGGCTTTTCTTCTTGGAAATGTTAAAAGTGAAACTAAAGTTGTCAAAAGAGAGTGTATCAGTAGATTGAATTGCAAGGATAATTATCACAATTTTGAATTTTTAGGGCAAACTTAGACTAAAACTAAAATAAAACCAAAGAAACTAGTATAGAAGACAAGAAGGATTGATCCATGGTCCAAACCAGAACTACATGGAAGCTGGTAGAAAAACTTGTTTATTAGAAACCAAAATTTAAAAACTGTATGTAATAAATAGGAATTAGACAAGTTTGTAAACTTGTTGAAGGTATAAAAATCAATATAAAGCTATCGAAGACTTTTATCACCTCTGTTAAGACAAATTTTAATATTATCCACTCAGATAATACACAGTGTAAAAAGTGTAAGATATACTTATATATATAAAAGTGAAAGCTGATGAAACCTTTACAGTGATTTTTAATTTTTGTTTCCAAAGGTTTCCTCATAACTACTTATCCTGCCAAATCTACTAAATATAGGATTTCTTTTTACACCTATTTTATGTATGATGATTTCATTTCATATGTTATCTTTTGTAAGCCCTATTATTTTTATACTTTTATATGATGTTTAGCTAAATATTCTATGAATTATTTTTTGGTGGGCATGAAATAGTTGAAAGGTAACTAAAAATAAGATTTTTGGTTACCTTTTGGGGTTTGAATGTAATAACCTATCTGGTTGCTCACTGCTAACAGAATGATGAATATGATTAAAATTTTATTTAATTTAATATTTTTTCTTTATAAATTTTTAACATTTCATGTTTTCAGTATAAGTTATATTATTTACTAATATTAGGCATTACTAATAAAATTACTTAGATCTGTGCAGGGGCAGAGATGAAAAAAATTGTTTTATTCCCTTTTTGGCAGGTTCACTTTTCTATTTTTGAAATTCATGTTTTCTGTTTTCAAAACTTTGTCTTTTTCAATGCATGTATCCACATATTTTAGAATGTTGAGATCCCTCTCCAAAGGACTACAAAACTTTTCTATCAGATGAGACTAAGAACCAGAACTTTGAATTCTCTACTGTAAGTCTTAGAAGTCAAAGTAATGAATCTGAATTAGATTCATTAACATTAGTCATGATTATCCTTAGGTACCATTTCTCAGATTGTTCATGCAGAAAATTCTGTAGGCAAGCTAATCCTGTTTCTTGTGAAATGCAAAGGTCGAGTAAGATTAATCCAAACAGTGCTCTATAGCACTATATTCAGTGCTATACTCTTTATGGTTTAAAAAATGCCTCATACAGTTCAAACTTAGAGTAGTTTTATGAACAAAGATACCTGGAAGTAAGTGATCAGTAAGGGTTTGTTTTTTTTTTTGTTTTTTTTAACAGCTTTTTTTCCAACTAACCAGGCCAGCTTTTCATCTAGTGGCCTTTAATATATCTGTCTTTGGAACATTCACTCTAGTACCAGGGATAGTAATACAATTTATACTACACTGAGCCTATTTGGTCTTCATCATTCTGAACTCCATGATGATGTTCTCTTAATGAACTTATTAAAAGTAACAGAAGATTTCTCTTTGCAGTCATAAATCAAATATAGTTTTCGTAATTGTAAGAGGGTGGTACGTGTTGTGAATGTTTCATCATTTATTTTAATTTTTTTTATGATAACCATGTTGTATGTTATTTTAAATAAGATAGAATTAACAGGGCAGTGGTACATCAGTTATTATTTTTAAGTATGTAATAATTTTAAATTACAACCATAAATAACATATTTGGTATTCATCAAAATATTTTAAGCTATTTTTTAATCATTTTCTTCCAGGTTTCTAATGAGTTAAAAAATTCAGAAACTTCAAATAAGTACTTAGCAAACTTTTGTGATCTCTGGAAAGCAGTCTGTGATAGGCAGGATTTATTGAATATTTTTATGGATACCTTTAGAAATCAAGAAAAAGCAATTACCAAGATGGTCAATGAGTACTGTAAAGCAATTTCTACAAAGTGTGAAAACCAAGATCAATTTGAAAAATTAAAGCAGGTAATTTAGGAAATAATTATAAGTAAATAAAGTAATAAATAAAATAATTATAAATTTATTCATTTTTTCAGACTCAAAACCAATTTATTAACTGTACTTATTTACTATTTTATAACTCTGATTATAAAGACTGGTTGAAGAGTAATCAGAATTGGTCACATAAGAACAACATGTTTATAATATTAGTATTGTCTATACTGTATTTTTATAATCAAAAACAAACTTGAGCAACCAGTAAATGAAATAATACTTACCTTATTTTTTTTTATTCCAGAAGCACTTTTGCGTGGTCTCCTATCGTCAGTTGTATATAAGGTATAACATTTTTAAATTAAAATTACAATCATATATACAAAAACATATGAAATCAATTAAATAAAATAACTCATATATAAAAATATGATGTCATAATTAAAAAATGTTAAATTAAAATTAAATTAGAAATAAAAAAAATAAAAAATGTATACTATGTAACCTGGCCAGCCAAAGTTACATTACTGAGTGGATTTGAATTAAATTATTTATATGCGTTATGATTATATCTATTTTTATCTAAAAAAATTACTGTCATCTGCTGCTTCTTTTATAAGAGTGTCATCTTCATAATCTGTCTATAAGTTGGAAATTCTTTTGTATTTATATATATATAAAAACTATACTTGTAATAAGGATAAAATCAAAACCTAAACCGACAACGATTGTTAACGTCTATTTGCCTACAAGCGCCCATGATGATGATGAGGTAGAGTGTGTATACGAAGAGATTGATGCAGCAATTAAACACGTAAAAGGAGATGAAAATTTAATAATAGTTGGAGATTGGAATGCAAGCATTGGAAAAGGCAAGGAAGGAAATATAGTGGGTGAATACGGGCTGGGCAAAAGGAATGAAAGAGGGGACCGACTTATAGAATTTTGCACGAAGTATAATTTAGTAATTGCCAACACCCAATTTAAAAATCATAATAGAAGAATATACACTTGGAAAAAGCCAGGCGATACTGGAAGGTATCAGATAGATTATATCATGGTTAAGCAAAGATTTAGAAATCAATTCGTTGACTGCAAAACTTACCCTGGAGCAGACATTGATAGCGACCATAATTTGGTGATAATGAAATGCAGATTGGGGTTTAAAAACCTGAAGAAAAGGTGTCAGATGAATCGGTGGAATTTAGAGAAGCTTGAGGAAGAGGAGGTAAAGAAGATTTTTGAGGAGGACATCGCAAGAGGTCTGAGTAAAAAAGATAAGATAGAAAATGTAGAAGAAGAATGGGAGAATGTTAAAAAGGAAATTCTTAAATCAGCAGAAGCAAACTTAGGCGGAATAAAGAGAACTGGTAGAAAACCTTAGAAAATATAAGAATGCTAGTGATGAAGAAAGTAAAAGGAACTATCGGAAATTAAGAAATGCTATAAACAGGAAGTGCAAACTGGTGAAAGAAGAGTGGATTAAAGAAAAGTGTTCAGAAGTGGAAAGAGAAATGAACATTGGTAAAATAGACGGAGCATACAGGAAAGTTAAGGAAAATTTTCGGGTACATAAATTAAAATCTAATAATGTGTTAAACAAAGATGGTACACCAATATATAATACGAAAGGTAAAGTCGATAGATGGGTGGAATATATTGAAGAGTTATACGGAGGAAATGAATTAGAAAATGGTGTTATAGAGGAAGAAGAGGAAGTTGAGGAGGATGAAATGGGAGAAACAATACTGAGATCTGAATTTAAGAGAGCATTAAAAGATTTAAATGGCAGAAAGGCTCCTGGAATAGATGGAATACCTGTAGAATTACTGCGCAGTGCAGGTGAGGAAGCGATTGATAGATTATACAAACTGGTGTGTAATATTTATGAAAATGGGGAATTTCCATCAGACTTCAAAAAAAGTGTTATAGTTATGATACCAAAGAAAGCAGGGGCAGATAAATGTGAAGAATACAGAACAATTAGTTTAACTAGTCATGCATCAAAAATCTTAACTAGAATTTTATACAGAAGAATTGAGAGGAGAGTGGAAGAAGTGTTAGGAGAAGACCAATTTGGTTTCAGGAAAAGTATAGGGACAAGGGAAGCAATTTTAGGCCTCAGATTAATAGTAGAAGGAAGATTAAAGAAAAACAAACCAACATACTTGGCGTTTATAGACCTAGAAAAGGCTTTCGATAACGTAGACTGGAATAAAATGTTCAGCATTTTAAAAAAATTAGGGTTCAAATACAGAGATAGAAGAACAATTGCTAACATGTACAGGAACCAAACAGCAACAATAACAATTGAAGAACATAAGAAAGAAGCCCTAATAAGAAAGGGAGTCCGACAAGGATGTTCCCTATCTCCGTTACTTTTTAATCTTTACATGGAACTAGCAGTTAATGATGTTAAAGAACAATTTAGATTCGGAGTAACAGTACAAGGTGAAAAGATAAAGATGCTACGATTTGCTGATGATATAGTAATTCTAGCCGAGAGTAAAAAGGATTTAGAAGAAACAATGAACGGCATAGATGAAGTCCTACGCAAGAACTATCGCATGAAAATAAACAAGAACAAAACAAAAGTAATGAAATGTAGTAGAAATAACAAAGATGGACCGCTGAATGTGAAAATAGGAGGAGAAAAGATTATGGAGGTAGAAGAATTTTGTTATTTGGGAAGTAAAATTACTAAAGATGGACGAAGCAGGAGCGATATAAAATGCCGAATAGCACAAGCTAAACGACCCTTCAGTAAGAAATATAATTTGTTTACATAAAAAATTAATTTAAATGTCAGGAAAAGATTTTTGAAAGTGTATGTTTGGAGTGTCGCTTTATATGGAAGTGAAACTTGGACAATCGGAGTATCTGAGAAGAAAAGATTAGAAGCTTTTGAAATGTGGCGCTATAGGAGAATGTTAAAAATCAGATGGGTGGATAAAGTGACAAATGAAGAGGTATTGCGGCAAATAGATGAAGAAAGAAGCATTTGGAAAAATATAGTTAAAAGAAGAGACAGACTTATAGGCCACATACTAAGGCATCCTGGAATAGTCGCTTTAATATTGGAAGGACAGGTAGAAGGGAAAAATTGTGTAGGCAGGCCACGTTTGGAGTATGTAAAACAAATTGTTGGGGATGTAGGATGTAGAGGGTATACTGAAATGAAACGACTAGCACTAGATAGGGAATCTTGGAGAGCTGCATCAAACCAGTCAAATGACTGAAGACAAAAAAATAAAAAATAAAAACTATCCAAAATATCCAAACTTATCCAAACTAACTATTGTTATTTATATTGAATTTCTTGATTTCCACTATTTCCCGATTTTTCAGAATATCAGATAATATGTTTGTTGTTTATTAATAAGGTGGTCAGAAATATTACGTAAACCCAATTTACCATTTTTATAATTTGTAATGTATTCTAAAAATGTAGTTTTAAAAGACCTATTAGTTACATATATATATATATATATATATATATATATATATATATTTTTTTTTTTTATTTATTTAATTTATTTTATAATCTTTGCTTATTAACAAAGAATATAAAAATATAAAATTACTGGCAAAATTTTTAAGCATGGATTTTTAAGTCAGTGTGATTATTTTTTAAATATTTTATTACATGATTGTTTGTTTGTCTTGTATACCGGTTTAAATTTACTTTTATCATAAATATTTTCACAAACATTGTCAGTGTATAAATATTTTAAATATACATTGTCAATTTTTTGTGTATCATTATTTTGTTTTCCAGATTGATCAACTAAATATTTAAAAAATAACAATTACGCCGACTTATATAATTCATTCGGAATTTATAAAATAAAGTGCAATGATTGTGACCATATATATATATTATGGCATCATATTTATATATATGAAAGTTATTTTGACTTTATATGTTTTTATTAAAATTACAATCATATTGTAATTTTAATTTAAAAATTTTATGTTTGATATGCAATTTCATGTAAATATATCATATAAAACTGATGATGCGGGATCCTGCGAATGTGCTTTTGAAATAAAAAAAAGGTAATTGTTATTACATTTACTTTCTTAATTTGTACTTTGGTTGTTCAAGTTGGTTTTTGATTATAAAAATACAATATATTGGTACAGAGGAATATGGGTCTTATAAGTATTTACTTTAGAAAACTATGTATATACATATATATATATATATATATATATATGTATATATTAATCCGATCAACCAAAATACAAAATTAATAAAATAGGATGACACCTACCTTATTCCATAATTCAAGCAAAAGCACTTTCGTGAGTACCTCACATCATCAGTGCTCTATAATTTTTCAAATCTTTCGTTGTAAATTACACATTAAAATTAAAGTTGTATGTCTTTCCAATTAAATAAACGTAAAATTTTTTTTTGTATTCAAAATTTTTAACTTATACATTAAAATTAACAATTGCATATATACAAAGTAATAGTCATTAATAAAAAATTAAATTAAAAGTTAAAATTAAAATTAATTTTGGGTAGCTAGTCTGCAAGGATTTATATTTTATTTTATTTTTAATTTTAATTTTGACTTTTAATTTAATTTTTTATTAATGACTTCATATTTTGTTGTATATATGCAATTTCTAATTTTTAATTTGCAATTTAAAATTTTGAATATAAATAAATAATTAGTTTCATTTCTATTTTGATTAATTGGAGAAGGATCTTTTAACAATTTTAAATCACAATTTCAATTTTAATGTGCAATTTGCAACGAAAGATTTGAAAAATGATAGAGTAACTGATGATGCGAGGTACTCACGAGAGCACTCTAGCTTGGATTATAGAATAAGATAGATGTCATCCTATTTCATTAATTGTGTAATTGGGTTGGGATTAATATAATTTCTATAGTGCAGAGGAATATGATTCCCAAAAGGATCAATTTTAGAAAAAGAAAATATATATATATATATATATATATATACATATATATATATACAATAACAATTTGTTAGTCATTCATAATCAATGGCCAGTAATAACTACTGAAGATAAATTGATGAATTTACACGTTATTTTGATGTAAGTGTGGACTAAAAATGGGTTTTTGAAATTTCAAGTTTAAAGGGTTAAAATGAATTTTGGAAAGTTTATTTGAATTCCAGCTATTTTTTTTTTTTTAATTTCTTAGTAACAAATGAAGATATCAACTTGATTTTTGGTGTGTATGTAATCTTCATGTGAATATCTAAAAATCATTTTCTAGAATCTCTGAAATTCAACCTTGAAAGGGGTGAGGTAAAAATATTTTGAACAATGATTGCAAATTTTTCCCATTTATTTCCAACTATACTAAATGAGATATTCAGTAGATTTGGACTTACAAATAATCTTCAGAAAAATCTCTAAAAAATATTTCCAGGTGACATGACTAGCACCTACCTCCGTTTACTTGACCAAAAAAAAAAAAAAGATCGCAACAGAAAATGCAAGTAACCATGTAGAACCATAATATAAGATTATAAGAATATTATTGAATTATAAATGTTTAAATATTTTAAAAAAATAGTCTTGTTGGTTCTATTTAACCAACTAGTTACAATGACTATCATCCAGCTTAACTATTACCAAAAACAAGCCATGTGTAGAAAGAATAGGGATGACTGTACAATTTATTAAATGTAACTACTAAAAATAAATTAAATTGAAGAAAATTACCTAAACCAAACAAAATTAATATAAGTACATTACAGATTTAAGGTTGTTTACAATGCCTTACATCATTTTAGAATTTTCATTGTCTCAAAATACATATTTACACTAATAGTGATTAACCAAGAAATATGACAAACTCCTTTTGATACTCATCACTACAAGTTTTCTTGTCAAGATTTAACAACTTCTTTAGCCACCAGGAATGTAAAATGGCATTATCAGGTCTTAAGTAACAATATGACCAATTACTCACTTTGATTTTGGTAGCCCTACAAAAATGTCTGAATGGAGATATTTTATATGTGAATATTAACATTTTTATCACTTTACATATAATTTTAAAACAACTTCTTTCCATTGAAAAAAATTATCAATCACTGACCATGAAAACTCTGATGATAGATTTTTATATCCAGTTTTTGTAAATATCAACTAAATTAGCTGTCAAGTATGAAGCAATACCCAATATTGTTTGTATTTAATATTTATCTGCCCTAATCAAATCAAAAAACTACATCTACTAGCTTTACTGTCAGTCATGAAATATGGCACTAAATTCCACAGCAGAACTGTTTTCAACCAACAAAAATCCAATTACAGCTCTAACTTCGGAGTTGGAAGACTTTTTTAAATTCTTCCATCAACTTTTCATATAAACTCAAGGCATGTGCATGGATGTATAACATGATTACTAAACTGAAATGCTAGGCCTTGCGGGGATCAAAACAAACTTGCAGATCAAAAATCATCTGGAAATTGAAAAATCAACTTCCAAATGATTTTATTATATTTTGTGATATCTTCAATATTATCATTCTAATAAGAAAGTTGGCAAGCGCTTGTTTTTTTCTCATATAAAGGATCTAACTATAGTATAATACTGCTCAGGTGTGTGCCCAGTGCTCACTACTCATACAATTATACAATTATATATGTGCCATTTGATCCTAAGAATAAATTATAGTAAATTTAAAACTGCTCTTTGTTATTCACTTTTCAAAGAGGAACTGCATTTCTATTTGTAAGTTGATTCATTCATGATAGAGGTGAATGCTTTGTTACTCCGACTTTACTGTTTTTTGCTGTTAGTTATAATTTATCAAAAAAGTTTTAATTTTCTTGAATTAAGTTGATAGATACACCTATATTACTTTCAGGAGATAGAAAATTTAAATAGACTGATAGATGCAGCCCATTTAAGAGAACAATATGCCCAAGAAACAATTACAAATTTACGTCACAGAGTGAAACGACTAACTGATCAGTTGGAATTAAGAACTAAATTAGAAGCTGAAGGGTGAGTAAATAAATTAAAAAATATATTTGATTTTGATAATTTTGCTCTAAACAAGTTCTTGTAATAAATAAACAAATGGAATTGTAGTACTTTTCTTTATTGATAGTGGAAAATTTACTGATTTTGGAACTGGCATGTATAAGAGTGTTAAGAGCTGTTCTAGTGCTTTACTAGATTAACTATAACATTCCATTTTATTATCAAGCTTAAGTGCCAAAAATATAAATAAAAATTAGAATCATTGTTTGCATTTATAAACACACAGTATATTTTAAGTTTAATCATGTATAATCATTAATTGTAGAGGGTGTAATTCAACACGTAATAATGAAAGTAGTAAGTATGGTATCTGCCTTAGCAGATACTATATATATGGCACATCTTTTCATCTTTGTTAAGTGTAAATTCACATATAAATTTCACTTTAAAACTGCAGTACATACATCAGTTTTTGCTGGATTCCAAGTCAACGCAGAAGTAACAAGAAATGAAAGAACAGATTATAGCCATTCTAATATGAAAGTGTTGTGGTGAAACGTTGGTTGGAGAAAGTGTTGTCGACAATTTTCAACAAAAGCTGAATTTCATAAAAAGTGTGTTGCTGTTAAGCTTGTCCAAATGAGAGTCACCATAAAGGAGGTTTACCCTTTGTCATTTGTATTAATCAATTGAATTCTTATGGCAATTACTATGCTTAATTATACCTCTTGGTAAGTGCTGTATAGTGATTTGTCACAACTTGTCAATAATTTGTAATCCCACAAAGTGTGTTTGTGAGATTAACACACAAAGTTGGCTGTATTGTTTGATGAAGGTGAAATTGACAGTTAAGTTTTTGAAATTCATTTAGGATATTGAAGTTTTAATTTTTTTTTAAAGCTCCACTAGCAAAGACTGTGACTGCTGAACAGAAAGCTTTCTATGTTGTACAATTTGCTAAATATAAATCTGCAGTTACAGTTCAGCTTGCATTCCATAGAAAGTGATGATCTTCTGAATGTCAATAACATTAGTCGATGAAATAATCAGTCTGAAACCTCGTGTAAAGGGAAGAGTACGGGACAAGGGTGTCGGAAGAAAATTTTGAACATCTTGTGCAGTTCTAGAAGGTTAACCATGAACTAGCAGTGAACGACAGTGTGGAATTTTTAAGGAAACTCTTAGATACACTTCCATTTATTAATAGCTGTTAGAGGCTTTAAAGCTTCTAACGCTGTGCGTGCAAACTTCACAATCGAAATGTTGCAGCATGAAGGTGCAACACTTTCTTGATTGTACTGTATTTAGTGAAAGTCAACTCAACATTGCATCTTATTGGAAAAATTAACACACCTGTCTGTATCTGAGGATCAGAATATCCCCATGAACTTTTACAATGCGAAAGGGACTTCCCAAAATTAAATTTTATTTCCTACAATATCCTAATTGAAAGTTTACGCTTAATCTTTTTTTCATTTAATCAAAGGTATCAGGAGTTGCTTATTTTAGATATGCTCTGTACATGACTCTTTTTTCAACTGCAAGATGGACCAGAGAATTTTTTTTTATACAAGATATGCACCTCCATGCTGGCATAACTCTATATGGAATTGGTTGAATGATGTTTCCTTCAACCTCAAGCTTGTTTGTTGTGGCCTCCAAGGTCACCTGATCTGGCACACCCTGACTTGTATAGGCTGTTCATATTTGGTGGTGGGAGTGCTTTACTACTATGACCTCCTACTACTATAAGCTTCAACATACATTAAGAACAGAATTCATGTCTCATGTATGTGGAATCACACAGGATTCAAAATACAGTAACATTTTTACTGAGTATTGTGAACAAGTGCTGAAGCTTTTGACCTTTAATGAGGAGTACACTGATATTCTGGTCTGGTCACCAGCAATGAATTGGTCTACTGGATCTTGAATATTTTCTGTAATCTTTGCCTGGGGTTGTCATGTGTTTGTATACCAGCATACACACATGTAAACATTATAAGAGCTTACTTTTCTAAATAGAACAGTTCTCCTTTCACTTCTTGACCACTCCCAGCTATTAGCATTCTCCTTCTCTTTCTTTTCTCTCGCAACTTTTAATACCTACAATATTTTTTATATGCAAATTCATGACTTTTATTTGCATCAGGGCCATCAACCAACTATTTGTTTAGAAAGGCAGTGTGTTGTGCCATTCAACATTTATCACCATTATTTAACTTAATTTAGTGTAATTTACACAGAACTGGAATAAATGTTACTTTTTGTTTATTGTATTTTCTTTTTGTTACATTGTATTTATTTCCTTGTAGATTGAGTAATGTTATGAATGTGGTAAGTGTCATATGAAAACTTTTATACTCAGTTTATTATTACATAAATTTTATTAGAGATTTAGTTTGTTGAAGTTTTTTTAATTGTTTGATCTTCAATGAGTGTTATAAGAGACTAATATAATCCAACAGGACACAATGAAAGTGCACTTAATTTTAACTCAGTAGATGTACTTGAAACAGTTTATTAAATGAGTTTCAGCTAGATGGCATTTTATTTCCATTCCACCCACTTCTGTTAATGATATATTTATTTAAGACTGATATATTTATTTACAATAATTCATTTTTGTCTAAAAACATCTTTTAGGTAGTTAAAAATTCAAGGAAATAGATTTTTTGGTTTGTTTTATAACATAGGTTCATTAAAAAGAAAAAAGAAGGCCATTATAAAAAATTTGTTCACATAACTGAAAAATTAATGAACCTGGGGCAAAGCAAGCCTTCAGCAAATTACTACATAGAAGGAAAATTATTATTAAATTAGCTTTAATAACCTCATCAGGTGGGGTGACTGTACCCCACCCCATTGACCCACTGTAAACAAAATTAAGTGGTATCAATGATCTGTATTCAGAGAATAAATGTACAAAATTTCATCAAAATCTTAATCTAGTCAGAAGATATCAAACAAAATATTAATTAAAAAAAAAAATAAATAAATAAGGATTATTATCCTTCACCCTTGAATGAAATTCCCCAAATACAAGTAACATACTAATGCAATGGATTTATCTAATCTCTTGAGTACAAAAAATGTGACTTTGAGCTCAGAAACTCATAAAAATGATTTTGCGCTGTACCTGTATTTCCTTGCTTCCTTGATCAATTGTGACCATAATTAAATGGCATCAATGCCTCTATGTTTGGAAAACATTTTTCAAAATTTAATTCAAAATTGCCCATCAAATTGGAGGCACCAAGTAAAAGACAAGCCAACATATATACTGTCCTTATAGAATTTTGTAATACTAAAATTATCCTTTTTTGGTTAGAGAGAGGGTCACGAAATGACAATATCTCTAAAAACCCCAACATACTTCTCTCATTTAATATACTGCCATACAACCAGAAAAATAAAAATGAAATACTAAACCTTATATGTACAATCAGCAGCAACAATTGTTTCAATATTCACTCATAGATTTTCTCATGTTTTATATCCAGTTAAGTTATAAATACTTATTATTTTAATACTTATCTTTTTAATTAATCATATTGATGAAAAGAACTTTTTCCTTTTTAATGTTTACAGAGAAGTTGATATAGAAGTTAATGTTAAAACCGAGAAAAATTTGCAAAAAATGGAATTAATATATTTTGAATTAGAAACAGAAAAACAAAATACGAAAATTTTATTAGCTGAAAATGAAAAATTTAAACAAAAGAGAAATGCTGCTGAAATGGAAGTAAAAGAGCTTCAAAACAAGCTACTGGTAATTTATTACAGTATTTTATTTTAAACTAATAGATGTCTATTTTAAAACATACTAAACCTAGTAAATAAAGGGAACTAGTAAGTAAGCTAGATTTTAATCATTTTAGCTGAATCAGATTAAAAAATTCTGAAAATTTTATGTTTCTCATTTATAGAAATGTAATTTGTTAAGCTTGATCAAATAAAACTAAAAGAATTATAATTATGTTTATTATCAAAATAATTTTTTTAGAAAAAATCTTGTGTACAGCAATTTAAAAAATAATTAACATCTATGGTAAGGGGCAGTACCTTCAACTTACCTCAAAAAGTTCTGGGAGTGGGTTACATTCTGGCTAGTTTTTCAACATTCTATATAATTAATCTCTCATTCCATCATTAAAAGGAAATAACTGTAATTGTCCAACAGCTTATTTATTTAGTGAATTAATAAATAATTATTAATAACTTTCATGAAATAATTGAGAGGAAGGATTAGTATCTATTGAATGTATACTAAATTGAATAGATTATAGAAAATGAAGCATTAATATGTCTACTTTTTCCTTTCCTTCAGATGTTAGATCTTTAGGACTGTGGGCAAGCTACACCTTTTTGCCACTTTAACCGACTATCCTTTGACCAACCTAAATCTAGAGAGTTTGTCTATATTCTTTCTCACTTTAGAATATTCTCTGTAATTTATTTTATCCTTTTTCCTCATACAACGTAACATTTTAAAATCACTACTCAAGATACTGATTAATTTTTATGAAGTTTTTATCTTAAACTACTTATTATTTCATTTCTTTCTCTGACGTATCTTTTTTGCATCTTTTTTCATTCCTTTTTTGACATGTTCTTCACAAACATAGAGTGTAAAAATGTATCTTCAAAAATGTATTCTGCTTTTGTGTACTACAGTCATTGTTCGTTCATATTTCACACAGGAATTCCAAGCAATAAATGATTGGATGTAGCCACTAATAAAGAATCAACCATTTAAAAAAAAAAATAAAACATTCATTCTGGCTACACGAGTTCTAATATATCCTTGACTGCTGTATAAGTATATGTAACATTCTAATTAATTGTGTATGTGTAGCAGAGGCATTGTCATAACTCATTTTTTTATTACACCTACACATTTTATTTTTAGCTTTTAAAATATTTTCATTATTAGCCATCTCATTACAACTTTCATGTTATTTGTACTGTAATGCATACATTACACTGAACAAATATACTTAAATGGTACCTGCTTTGTTGTCATTACTGTTTATAGATTCCAATTTGTTTTGTGTACTATTTATTATAAAAATGTATTTTTTCCCTCAAACTTTTATTGAAGATTTTCATAGTTTGATCTGGTTGTTCACCTTCTGTTTACTCTCAAATTTAGTTTCCCTTGATCAGAATATATGGTTTGACTTATGTGATTGTTTGATTTACTTATACAATAAACATATTAAACTCGTCAGTGTTTTACACATACAATAAACATTAAATTCTTTTTAAAAAAAATCAGCCGAACATAAAACACTTAAATTACTGCTATGTAAAACTTAGAATGTTTTTCCATACAATAATTAAAACGCCTAATTTACAAAATATTAAAAATAAAAATAACAAAATATTAGAAATTAAGTAACTTGAGTTTGTCACTGTAAATAATCATGCAATTATGTCAATTGTATGTTATTTTATTTAAAAATCAACTTTTCCTGCTAATAACTTCCAGAATTAGTCAGGAGAACAGTATTTTTATAATCTGCTTTAATAATAAAATATGGTACAACACTGGAAAATAGTATAAATTAATCATTTTGGTAGAATATCTCAATTTAAGGAAAACAGACAGATGTGTTTGTATTTATTTTTTATACTATGTTATATTTTTTTAAGATAAATGTTGGAGAACTGAATGATACTAAATGTATTATTGATAAGTTGGAAGCAGAAGTTAAGAAAAGTAAAATGATAATTGATGAGCAAGTTGATACTATACAAAATTTACACAATGAGGTGTCTGACCTAAAAAACACAAACTCTGAAATGCAAAATATATCAAAAATTGTTAAGGTAAGAAGTGATCCTTTGACATATCAAAGTGGATTATGTGGTTCATGCTTGTTTATATGAATGTTTAAAGCATATTCATGCTTTTTTTCTGAAATTACAAATTGTTTGCTAACATACAGACAATAGTTTGAGCAGTTTAGTTTAATGTTCAGCAGTTGTTGTTGTTTTGTATTTATTTTATAGTACTATTTTCTCAAT
This sequence comes from Lycorma delicatula, assembly GCF_047948215.1. Lineage (NCBI taxonomy): Eukaryota > Metazoa > Arthropoda > Insecta > Hemiptera > Fulgoridae > Lycorma > Lycorma delicatula. The sequence goes on along the minus strand of NC_134459.1, from coordinate 89,629,925 downwards.
ATAGTTTGCTTCATCTTTGTTCTAAAACTATACTTTGTGCCATGCTTTTCTTGTTAAGTTTATCTTTATTCTCGAGCTTTGTTTTTTTAATTTATTTTGAGTTACATGAGTTTTATTGCAATCATTTATGTACATTGTATTATAATGTTTTGTACATAACCCTACACAATTACCAAGTTATATATGAAGCTGGAATTTTACTTCCAATTTTAAATCTTCTGCAATTTGTAGTAAAAATGATCTTGATAAGTTGTTTATCTTACGTAAATTTACTTACGTAAAATAAGTAAATATACCACAATATACAAGTAACCACAATACACAAATATACCAAGTAAAAAAAACCACAAATGGTTTCAAAACAATATATTATTTAGGAAAAAAAAAAACATAATAATCAGTTATTCTAAAACCTTTTTAGTAGTTTTTATTAAAACTGAATTAATAAATAGTTTTATTGCGTGAACTACAGAAGTGAGCAGAAACGTGCGTCATAATCCCAACTATTTTATTTAGCTCTGCTTGCATCAAGCAGCTGAAGTAAAAATTTTTAATAAATATAACTTTTTTATTGTGAATATAGATGTAGCCTGGATGAAACATGTTCACTTGCACCATTGAATTACAATTAATGTTGTTATTGAAGAAGTATGTTGTTTTTAAAATTAGCAAAGATATTTAGATTTATTATACTGCTGCTGTTTGACTGCAGCGACTGCTCATAGGCCATGCAATCTACATACAACTGTTAAAATGCATCAATTATATCAACGCTGTTAAACAGTAAGCTATTCTACAGGTCCCATAAGGACAGTTTGACAGTTAATTACAGCATGAAAACCGATACTGTATGGGTTGGATGAATTGCAGAACTTAATCTTGGTGTGTTCAGTCACATTATCTGAATGTATACTGTCTCCTCTTAATTGCATTACCTAGTAATGTTTTATGATTGCAAGGGTACTGCATCATTATATGTAATGTGTAATTTTTGTTTAGTACACAAAAAAGAGCTGTATTTATTGTAAATTAATAGTAATGCGTTATGTTAACGCAAAATTTTCAAATAATTAAGAATGAATAATTAAAAACAAATGAATGAATGAAATTGCATGTCATACCCTCAATACACACACAAACTTGGTCATGACATAATCCAGCAGAAGTACCTGTATTATCTATCACCTTGCATATTTTGACTGGGAACGTCAGTGGGTTGCTTAAGTTGCATTGCTACTGTCACAAGCTGTTGCAAGTCCAGTAAAGATAAAGGTTGCTAAGCTGTACAAATGGAATATAAAGTGAAACCTCATTTTCCAGAATAATCTATATGTAGACATAATACTTACATATAGATTTATTAGATCATATAGATTTACCTAGTGGCATTATATAGTTAGTACATTACTAAATCAATCTTTTTGGAAATATTGATCCATAATGATATTATTTTTGACCATTATTTTAAATTTAAACAAGGATACAATTAATAGTAAAGGCAACAAGATTTGGATAACCAATTGGCTTGGTTAAACTTAATTAATTAACAGTATTTAAATCTGAATGAAACTGGTAAAAATTTTCAAGGATCCTTACCAGGAGTTATAGAAAAAGAACGTTTTTACAAGTATACCCAAACATTGTTGAAATTATGAGAGGCTAAAGTAAAGACAGTTTCATTGTAAAAATAATTATTCTGAAAACTTTATAAATATTTCTTATTACTCTTAAAACTATCTACCTTATACTACTTCTCTATATAATGGCCACATGAATTAAGACATTTATCTTAGCGATACACCAGCTGCAATATAATCTCGTCGTATTCTTCTGCCGCGCCAGTTTATTTAGCCACTAATTAACAGCATTTTAAAGTTCGTCACTGTGAAATGCTTATTACTCAAAGGTTTTTTAATCAGAAGGAACTAAGTCCGGACTATATGGTTGGTGATCTTAAGTTTTCCATCCAAATATTCAGTAAATTACGTGTCTGACCCGCAACATGTGGACGTGCATTATCGTGCACCAGGACGACGCCGTCGGTCAGCCGCTCACGTCACCGGTTTTGAATGGCGCGTCGTTAACTTCGAGTTTCGCAGTAGGCTTCTGCATTTATGCTGTGCCACGTGGCATGAAATCAATCAACAGTATGCCAAACCAATCCCAAAAGTCTGTGGCCATCAGTTTGCGTCCAAATGGCTATGGCTTGACCTTTGTTGGTCTGGTTGGTGATAGAGGATGGCCATTCACTTGACTGCCGTTTTCTCCCTGGTGTGTAATACGAAATCCACGTTTGAACACCGGTAAAAATTGTATTAAGAAACCTTATCCTGTGTAGCGCATCAAAAATCCCAAGCAGATCCCATTCGCTTTTTTTTTGTGACGTTCTGTTAAGACTTGCGGCACCCAACGTGCACAAACCTTTCTGAAACCTAAATGGTCATGAACAATGCAACCAATAGCAGCTCTTGAATAAGGTAAAAGAAGGGCCAGGTCAGAAATAGTTGAGCGACGATTTTTTCTGATTTCATCATTGACGCGTTTCAAGAAGTCCTCGGTGATTATAGAGGCCCTCCTGAACGTTCTTCATCATGCACATTAATTCTGTTTTTAACTTTCACACCATTTTCGGACGTTTCTTTCTATCATTACATTATCACCGTACACAGCAACCAACTGCCTATGAATTTCAGCCTGCTTAACGTTTTGAATGTTAAGAAACGTATAACTCCACGTATTTCATAGTCAACAGCAACATCGATTTTCCTATTCATTTTATCACGTAATAACTCACATGTAATCAAAGATATTACAACGAGACAACTTACAGACAACAATGCAGTGCGTATATTACTAGGGTGGACATGAACAACACAGGTTCGCCAAGCTTAAGAAGAGAAATTTCCCAGCGGTCTTTGCTTTAGAGATATCCCTCGTACTTAGCTGATTTTTCAATATGTCAGACATTCCTTAAGAAAACATTGTCAATTTCTACAACATGAATTTGACTGTGATCCTGAAAAGGAAACTCATAGTGAAATGAGAATTTGAATATATTAATACTAATACATACAGGGAAAAAATCTTAAAATCTTTCTTACTCTGGAATGGTTGATTCCCCTTAAAGTAACTTTCATATTTAAAGAAAAAAAAAGAACCACTGTAATTTAAGTTGTTTTTTACCTAGATAAGCAGTGGGAAAGAAATAAATTTTGAACTTTTTTCACAAAGTACTGATAAATATCAACCTCAATGTGGCATTTTTTCGTAGTAAAATTTGATTAGAGGTTTTCGTAAAAGGCAACTAAAGAAATAACCAAAATTTCCTGTTTTATAAATGGGATTGAAAAAAGGTCCAAGTAAGTGAAAATATAACATCTGGATTCAAATCAAATGTCATCTACTTAATGTTAAAGAACCAATAAGCCAACTTTTTCCAAGGGATGGCTACGGCAGTAATAAAACGGATATCTATTCATGACAAAAGTAAACAAAAAACTACAGTTGCTGCAGGAATTCTGTCAAGCAGAAAAATTTCAAAGCACTGTAGATCATTATGCAAAAATTTCCATGATGTAAGTGCTTAGCACATGGAAATCAGGTAATATGTAGAGCATGTCAAGATTTGATGAAAATGACCAAGTAGTGAGATATTTGAAATTTTTTTGAATTAAATCATTTAGTGAAGTATAACATTAATTTCTGCCTTTCCTTTTTAAATTAATTGCTTTATAAAAAATTAATTTTTGTCTTTCTTTTAAATTAATTGCTTTATAATTGTAATTAACAGTGTATTTAGTCTTTCTAGTTTTTGTCTTTTGGTTTTAAAATTCACAGTTTTACTGGGCAAACTTCAACATAGAAAATTATTGTACCATTAATTTATGATTTTATTTAGTAGTAAAATTTTATTCATTCCATATCACCCTTATCTGAGGATTACATGGAAACTGCTAAAAACTATTAAAAAATCATAGTAGATGATTCTGGTGGCTATTAAAACATAAAAATATTAAAAACTAGTTTCACAAATTACTTAAAAAAATTACATGAATCTTTTCAACATCTTTTGCAAATATTAAAAGATTTCAACTTGCAATATTAATAATACTGTTGATATAAATAATATTCTTATAAACGACCTTGAAGATGACCTTTGAATCTGAAAGGATTGTCATTTTCTGAAATTTAATTAAATAAAACTGAGTTTGGTTTATCATTAAAAATTATAATTTTATAAAATTTTCACAGCTGACCTTCATGGACAAAAGCATTGTGAAAAAATAATAAAATACATATCTTTACTTTTGTCTATTTCTAGATAACTAAAAAATTTATTTAATTAAAGGTAAAGTCTCGTAATGAAATATCTTTACTGACTAACTATCATACATAATTTATATTATGTTTTGACTGGTCACGCTATGTAAATTCTGCATTGGAAATTAGCAAATCAGTTGGGGTAAAAAGAAGAGAAATAAAATACTTTGATTGGATAGTAAAAGGAATATCAAATTTAAAAAGAATGACAAAATTATTCAAAATTTTACAGAGTACAAACAAAAGTAGATGCTGTTTGTATGTTTTACTCATACTTTTATGAGAAAGTAGTTCTACTTTAAGTTCTAAGTAGTTCTAAGTTGGAAAATAAACTGGGTTCAGAAGATTTGTCTCATATTTTAATTAAAATACTTAAAGGTAATGAAATAATAGAAAAGGTAAGTATCCAAAATTAGTTTGAGTTAATAGAGAAAGAGATGAAAAAAAATATTTAAAAAAAATCTTAAATTCCAACAAAACAGATCTAGTGACATACCCTATCTAATTTTAATAATATTCTTAAAATGCTTTCACATTACTATAGACAAAATTCTAGTAAAGTTTACTAGTGAAATGTTAATTTTTGTTTACATTTGCTATTATTTTATTCAATAAAATAACAGCAGTGGAAAAAACAAAATATATTTATGAACGGTTTTATATTATCCTTCACCTATTTCATTTTTCTCAAATTATTAACCAAATTATATTTATTTGTTCCTAATATTAATAACTGATAAAAGGGAAGTGAAACCACAATTTGCTTTTTTAATATTGGTATTTCTTTTCCTGTATTTAATATGGTTTTCCCAGTTTTCTTTGTTAATAAATAAAGCTAAAATAATTTTAAGTATATTTTTTATTGTGTAGCTGCAAGATAGAAATTACAGCTATAAATGTTTATTACAGAAATTATCAGATAACAATCTTATTACAATTTTATTTTTCTGGGTTTTTAAAAGAGAATAATTAATTTTTATTTGTTCTTTACAGGCTGATAAAGAGAAGGCAACTGAAAAATATAACAATCTTTTTGAAAAATATACCAAAATTTCGCAGGAATTTTCTGAACAAGCTAATGGATTTCAAACAATCTCTAAATCTCTTAATGTTCTAGGAAGTGAAATAAAGGTAAAAGTGTTATCTTGTTGTACCTAAATGTTTACTTGTTGAAATGTAAATTCACTTGTAGATAGATGTATGCATTTCTTATGAGCCCAAAATTTGTTTTTATTACTAAAAGTTACAAATGCAAATTCGCTTGTAAGATAGATGTATACATTTCCATTAAGAAGTATTCTGAGTTAACAGACAGTGAAAGAGCTGTCAGTTAAATTTCCATGTACACCAGATCCTAATTGACTTAAAATTTAGGAATATGGGATCTGTAAAAGACTATTGAGTGAATTGCTCATCTGTATTCTATGAAGAAATCCTGCAAGACATATGCAACATAGTCCTGCTATGCAACATAGTCTCAACAAATCCATACAAAAGATGGCCCAACAAAAACAATCAGTGTTTGAAACTGCATACAAGTCTCCAGTTATTTCTCTTAAACTACATACCTTATACTACTTCTCTATATAATGGCCACATGAATTAAGACATTTATCTTAGCGATACACCAGTTGCAATATAATCTCGTTGTATTCTTCTGCCGTCAGTTTATTTAGCCACTAATTAACAGCATTTTAAAGTTTGCAGTGGCGAACTGCTTATCACTCAAAGGTTTTTTAACCTTTGAGTGAAAACTCAAAGGTAAGTCAGTAAAAGGCTCAGTCTTACCTGAGCTTTTTCAAAGTGTAAGCTGCCCCAGTGTGTGGAAAGCGAATTTTAAACTATGAATGGTTTCAACAGTTTTCTAGCACACAATTCTAATAATATTTTGGACTTTGTTTTCTATACTGATAAGGCATGGTTCCATTTATTAGGCTAATATGGATGCACAGAACTCACGTTTATGGTCTGCCAATAATCTACATGCCATACAAGAAATTCCTCTTCATGACTAGAAGATGGGGTGTAGAGTGCAATATGCAGAAGAGTAATCGGCCCAATGTTCTCTGCAAAAACAATAAATTCAACTCATTATTGTGAAATCGCTCACCACTTTATGGGAAAGACAAAACTCAGGACATAATTAATAATGTTTGGATTCAACAAGACTGAGCAACCTCACATACAGTTCATGAAGTTACTGCAAGAAGTTTTCAGATATCAAATCACTTATAAGGGATTGTAGCCATCTTGTTCTTCGAACTTAAGCCCACCGTAATTTTACTTGAGACTAGAACATGAAACTGCTACTCATGATTTCACCAAGAATATTCCACATGAATAACTTCTCCTGAGAATTTTCAAGAAAAAGAAGAAATGCATGCAAATGTGTTTAGATGTTAATGAGAACCATTAACAACTACTTTTAATATAAGTCGATGCTTCACAGGTATATAGTTACTTTTTGAATGCACTGTGTATCATTCGGCCAGTAGTAACTACTACAACACAAAAAAAATTATTAAGGTTTTGGCGAGAGTTTGCCATCAATTGAAAACATTAAAAATCAAAATTCAACAATTTATTTATTTATATTTCTTCAAAAAGACACTGTCCAAATCAAAAAAGGTACAGACATATTGAAAAGCAAGATAATTGTTATATATTTTTCCTACTTTATTTTCTCACACAAAAATATACACCGTTAAATTTTTTTTTTCCTGCTCTACTAATATTGCATTTAATTAATAGAACTTTTTTGGTATAAAACAAATATGAAATCATAGAGAAATAATTGATGATAAACAATTTTTTTATATTCTTGTATATATACTTAATAACACATATCATATAATAAAAAAAATCATCAAATTTTCTCAAATAAGTTGATAGAAAATTCAAAAACTCTTTTCAGCCGGATTTCATATTTTAAAACAACTTCATAAATCATAATTCATGATCCATAAGTGAGTGTTCTATTTCTTGATTTGCTTTTGACAATGAAAATCTTGATTAACAATGAAAATCACATCAATGATCATTCACTAGTTCTAAATTTATGATGGTATCAAATGATTCAGTCATTGAAAATAATTAATTAATTAGCTGAAAAAATATTAACGGTTTGTAATTTTCTTTGTTTCAAAAATTAATTAAATTCTAAAAAAAATGTATAATTTTAATATATAATTTTTTCCAAACAAACGTAAATTTCTTTCACAAAACTGAAATAGTTAAATAATTTTTTTATTGAATAAGGTAACTTTTTCCAACCTAATTAATACACAATTAGAGGCAGTACTGGTAGTTATGATACTTTAGAGTGAAGGTGACATTAGAAATGATTTTTTTTTAAATAAACTTTGAATTTTTAAAATAAACGAAAAATTTTATTAAAGGTAAAATTACATAATAACAAAAAATACAGGTTTCAAAATTGTAAAAAGGTGAATATTAATTCTAAATAAATATAAAGCAGTGAATAAATAATATATATGTATACATGTGTATGTATATGTAATTTGCATATATATATATATATATATATATATATATATATATATATATATATATATATATATTACATGTATAATTTTTTGAAATATCATGACCCCAGCACCATCAAATAGTTCTAATTGTAGAATAAAAATTTTACCAATTTATTTCTGTTTTATTTATTCCTTTTTTAATAAAACTGGTGTAATCTCTTGTAAACTAATACTTTTATTTTTTTTTAATGAAGTGATGGGACTTAAAAAAATTGTTTCATCTTCAGAACTCTATTTACATAAGAGTATTTACCATTAAAGCAAGCTCTAGTATATTTACTTTTAAATTTTATTATTTCAAGTATACAATATCAAGTTTTTTTATGCTACCTAGCACTATCAAGTACTGCTATCTAGCGGCGCGATTCGTAAACTGGTCAGGAAAAAAATTCAAGGAGACTCCCCCCATCAGAATCACACCAAGAATGTGTTTGTTCTACATGTACCAGCACCCTTCATAAAGGAGGAGCACCCATGACTGCTAAGATCCCTGCCACTTATGACAGGTTTCTAAAAGCAACGTGTGACCTAACCGAAAAGTTGTGAGAATATTAATTGTGCAGAATTATCTACACATTATTCTACAATTAGAAATTTACTGCTTACTTTTAAAAAATTATTATACAGATACATCAAGCTATAGAATAAAAAAAGTATTATATAATTTGGATGTTTTTACCTTTAGGTTTTTACTCTTATTAAATGACTGATGTCTTCAGTAATCAAAATATAAAATTTGACTTTACAGAAAAAAGAAGTAGAGCTATTAAATGGAAAAAAAGCTTTTGATCAACTAAGTAAAGTGGTAGATTTGTGGTCAAAAAAGTGTGACAAAGCAGAATTGATAAAAAAAGTTATAGAAGAAGAGAAAGAAAAACTATCTATTTTGATCATAGCATATGAAAAAGATGTAAAATTTTTAAAAAGCATTATTGAAGATAAAGATAAAACAATAGCAAGTGTTAATCGAGAAAAATTACAATTAAAAAAGATGAAAGCTTCATTGATAGCAGATATGTTGGATATAACTAAAAGATTAGATCTTACTGATCAGATAAAAACCACTCAAAAAGTAGATCTTCTTGCCTATGAGAAAACCCTTTTCCAGTACAAACAAGTTGTTCATACATGTACTAATGATAAAGAAAGGTGAGTACTTTTATAGCAAATAACATTTAAGTAAATTTTATAAATTTACTTAGGTATTTTCTTTTTACTAATCAATTTAATCACGATTAAAATGAAAAACTGTTTTTGAGTGTAAAAATGGTTATCTGGATTTCAATTTAAAGTCATCCTAATCAGATAATCCAAAAAAAATTATCATATATAGCTGGAATAGCTATTTACATACATTATCATGAATAGCTGGACCAAAAATGCAACCATATTGGAGAGGTATCTGTTGAGAGCCAGACTAAGAAATGATTTCTGAAAGAGGGCAGCAGCTCTTTCAGTAGTCGTTAAGGGCGTAGGTCAGGACGACTTAAACGGCCATATTAACATCTCAATCCTCTGAATAATGCACAGTTGAAAACAATGGAAAACTACAGCTTTTTCCAAGAAAATTCATTTCTCTGCATTTTCATATAAAAATGATATGGGCGCTTTCTTTGGTAAAATATTCTGGAGGTAAACTAGTCCCCTGTTTGGATCTCCGGGTGGGGACTACTAAGGAAGGGGTCACCAGAAAATTAAAAAATAACATTCTACAAGTCGGAGCTAGGAATGTTAGAAATCTAAAAAAGGTTGGTAGGTTAGAACATTTAAAGAGATAAATGTAGATGTAGTAGGAATTAGCGAGGTTCGGTGGGAAGAGGAAAATGACTTTTGGTCAGGTAATTTTAGAATAATTAACTCAGCTTCAAATAATGGGCAGGCAGGAGTAGGTTTCATAATGAGCAAGAAGATAGGGAAGAGAGTAGAGTATTTCAAAATGCATAGCGATAGAATCATTGTAATAAGGATAAAATTAAAACCTAAACCGACAACAATTGTTAATGTCTATATGCCTACAAGCGCCCATGATGATGATGAGGTAGTGTGTATATGAAGAAATTGATGAAGCAATTAAAAACATAAAGGAGATGAAAATTTAATAATAGTTGGAGATTGGAATACAAACACTGGAAAAGGCAAGGAAGGAAATATAGTGGATAAATATGGGCTGGGCAAAAGGAATGAAAGAGGGGACCAACTAATAGAGTTTTGCACGGAGTATAATTTAGTAATTGTCAACACCCAATTTAAAAATCATAATAGAAGAATATATACATGGAAAAAGCCAGGTGATACTGCAAGGTATCAGATTATATCATGGTTAAGCAAAGATTTAGAAATCAACTCATCGACTGCAAAGCTTACCCTGGAGCAGACATTGATAGAGACCATAATTTAGAGTTATTAAAATATAGATTGGGATTTAGAAACCTGAAGAAAAGGTGTCAGATGAATCGTTGGAATTTAGAGAAGCTTGAGGAAGACGAGGTAAAGAAGATTTTTGAGGAGGACATCACAAGAGGTCTGAGTAAAAAGATAAGGTAGAAAATGTAGAAGAAGAATGGGAGAATGTAAAAAGGAAATTCTTAAATCAGCAGAAGCAAACTTTGGCTGAACAAAGAAAATTGGTAGAAAACCTTTGACTTAGACGATATATTGCAGCTGATGGATGAACGTAGAAATATAAGAATGCTAGTGATGAAGAAAGTAAAAGGAACTATCAACAATTAAGAAATACTATTAACAGGAAGTGCAAACTAACGAAAGAAGAGTGGATTAAAGAAAGGTGTTCAGAAGTGGAAAGAGAAATGAACATTGGTAAAATAGATGGGGCATACAGGAAAGTTAAGGAAAATTTTGGAGAACATAAATTAAAATCTAATAATGTGTTAAACAAAAATCGTACACCGATATATAATACGAAAGGCAAAGTCGATAGGTGGGTGGAATATGTTAAAGAATTATAAGAAGGAAATGAATTAGAAAATGGTGTTATAGAAGAAGAAGAGGAAGTCGAAGAGGATGAAAGGGGAGAAACAATAATGAAATTTGAATTTAAGAGATCATTAAAAGATTTAAATGGCAGAAAGGCTCCAGGAATAGATGGAATACCTGTAGAATTACTGCGTAGTGCAGGTGAGGAAGGTTGATAGATTATACAAACTGGTGTGTAATATCTATGAAAAAGGGGAATTTCCATCAGACTTTTTAAAAAGAGTTTTATATTCATGATACCAAAGAAAGCAGGAGCACATAAATGTGAAGAATACAGAACAATTAGCTTAACTAGCCATGCATAAAAAATCTTAACTAGAATCTGTACAGAAGAATTGAGAGGAGAGTGGAAGAAGTGTTAGGAGAAGACCAGTTTGGTTTCAGGAAAAGTATAGGGACAAGGAAAACAATTTTAGCACTCAGATTAATAGTAGAAGGAAGATTAAAGAAAAACAAACCAACATACTTGGCATTTATAGACCTAGAAAAAGCATTTGATAACGTAGACTGGAATAAAATGTTTAACATTTTATAAAATGTTTAACATTTAAAAAAAATTAGGGTTCAAATACAGAGATAGAAAACAATTGCTAACATTTACAGGAACCAAACAGCAACAGTAATTGAACATTAGACAAGGATGTTCCCTATCCCCGTTACTTTTTAATCTTTACATAGAACTAGCAGTTAATGATTTTAAAGAACAATTTAGGTATGAAGTAACAGTACAAGGTGAAAATACAAAGATGCTACGATTTGCTGATGATATAGTAATTCTAGCTTTGAGTAAAAAGGATTTAGGAGGAACAATGAATGACATGAATGAAGTCCTACGCAAGAACCTTCAGTCAGAAATATAATTCGTTTACATCAAAAATTAATTTAAACATCAGGAAAAGATTTTCGAAAGTATATATTTGGAGCATAGCGTTATATGGAAGTGAAACTTGGATGAAGAAAAGATTAGAAGCTTTTGAATTGTGGTGCTATAGGAGAATGTTAAAAATCAGATGGCTGGATAAAGTGACAAATGAAGAGGTGTTGCGGCAAATAGATGAAGAAAAAAGCATTTTGAAAAAAATATAGTTAGACTTATAGACCAGATATTAAGGCATACTGGAATTGTTGCTTTAATATTGGAGGGACAGGTAGAAGGAAAAATTATGCAGGCAGGCAATGTTTGGAGTATGTAAAACAAATTGTTAGGGATGTAGGATGTGGGGGTATACTGAAATGAAACGACTGCTTTAGATAGGGAATCTTGGAGAGCTGCATCAAATCAGTCAAACGACTGAAGTTAAAAAAAAATTATCATATGCAGTAAATTATTTTAGCTAGCCCTTATTGGCAAGTCACAGGGAGTCAACTATTACAGAAATTTGTTACAAATTTAGTACTTGAAGGAATCAACTTGCCATTAGATTGAGTTAACACGTGCTAATGTTGTAGTGCCATAAAGACAAGTACATAGATTGATAAAAACTAGTTCTAGTAAGCTTTTTTTATCAGTGCTCATGTATTTAAAATTAAGGTCTTCTGCATTAAGTTCAGGATACTTAAATGGCTCATTTATTCCTGTCTTAACCCATGACTTCCTGACTTGATTCACATAGAAGCTTAGCTAACTTGTTACATGTCTTTCTGATGTTTAAGCCTAGCGGTTCAGGAACATTGTAAACACAGGAAGTATTTTCCTGTTCATCAACCAGTGCACAACATAGATGATAATGTTGCACTGTCTTGTTTGTGAGCTTCATCTGTAAAGAGTAATTGTCAGGTAACATATTCTCTAATAATCATGACATGACATTATAATCAATGTGATTATAATCACATTCTTGAAAATAAACAGCTTGATGTTATGGATACTGACCTCATTATATAATGTTAAAAATTAATTTGCTATGAGATATTTAAAATGTTTAGATGCTTTTTGTAGTATGCTTTTTTCCCATTACGATGTTACTGTAAATGACAGTAATATTAGTATTTTCTAATGTGTAGGTATTCCTACAAATAAAAAAAAACTTTGATATTGATTAGCAGATAGTGTATCATTACTATAAATTTAACCATGAATGATTTGGGAAGTATATTCTCCATTTGTGAAACGATATATGATCCTTTTCCTGAACAATAATGAAATACAGAATATTAGCACTACAGTTTTTTCAGTAATAGTACAAAAACTGTTATTGTCAATAATCATATAAAATAACAAACTATTTAAATTACATAAAATCACCTTTTGTTTGTAAAATTATTTTTACATTATAAGTTAACCAATATATAGTTATTGGTAATACCAATTAATTACTTGCTAGGTTGTGTTGTGGAGAATCATAACGTGTCCTAGCAGCAATGAATGGCATGACATATCATACGTTTTCAATTAGAATTCAAGTAATACATATTCAACATTAGATAAATCTATCCCAACGTAAACAAACTGCTTCAGTGTAATAACACTGCAGCAGTTTCAAAGGCAGGCAGCTGCTTGCCTGCCCTTTGAAAGTTAAACATTAATAACAAGCAACTGATAAGGTAATGTTTTCTTTATGGTAGTAAGTTGCTTATCAATCCTTTATTGAAATCATTGCACCATTATAACACACTTTACATTTTATTGCACTACACAAACAAGGATGTTGAATGGCTAAAATAGTCTGACATGTTTATCCTAAATTATTTTATTAATGATAAATATGATTTATATGGGAAATTTAAATAAATGTTCCATTAATTGTACTAGACAGTATCAATGTTTACATAGTCTGTAGAAGTTAATTAGTGGGTCAGCAACAGACATACATTTAAACTACATCATTTTTCCATGCAGCATATTCAGAGATTATTCAAACATCATTTAAAAAAAATTCCATAAAACTGAGGTGTATTACTTCTCTGTTTAGATATCATCGTGAAGCAAAAGAGTTAACTCTTGAAGTAGCAGTTTTAAATGATCAGTTAAAATCAGTAACAACAGAAAATTCAGTTTTAAAAAAGAGTGAAGAAGAATTTAAAGCAAACTATGATCAACAACAAAGATTGCTTGATGATGTTAGAACAGATCGGAATGTAAAGGCAAAGGAGTGCCGTCAACTGCAGGTAATAATACTTTTTTTCATATTTTCATTTGATAATATAAGTGCTACTAGGGTAGGGTTGTATGAGATACTGTGATATTTAAAGCTGTAAAATCCAAAATAAACAGCCACTCTATATTATCCACAATAGAACAATGTTTGACTACAAAAGTTATTTGTTATCCTCTTCTTAATGGTACACTTAAATAACCACTTTGGAAAACACTTGAAATACGTTCCATTCCCTTGCTTTTTACGTCAGCTCTCACAACTCTTACATTATTTTAAATGACTGTCTTGATAAGTCATTTATTGTCAACAATAGAAATTTATTTTTACTGAACACAAATGTATGAATTAGCTGTTGCTAAATTTATAATTTTTAGTAAAAAAAAAGCAGATCAAAAGGATCAGGGTCAATCTATTAATTTTCAAACATAATTTATATTTAACCACTTTTAAATAACCACTTTGGAAAACACTTGAAATACGTTCCATTCCCTTGCTTTTTACGTCAGCTCTCACAACTCTTACATTATTTTAAATGACTGTCTTGATAAGTCATTTATTGTCAACAATAGAAATTTATTTTTACTGAACACAAATGTATGAATTAGCTGTTGCTAAATTTATAATTTTTAGTAAAAAAAAAGCAGATCAAAAAGATCAGGGTCAATCTATTAATTTTCAAACATAATTTATATTTAATCTATATTCTGTAAATTTATAATGAAAATAAATTGTAATATACACAATTATGAATGCAATTTTTCTGTAATTGTATTCTTTCACCTGGTATTCATTTGAAGATTATTTTCTAAAGTGTAGTTAGTAGCTATTACAAGAAAATCATATTGTGGATCGATAAGACCACAAACTTGAAACATGAGTGGATGAGTGCCTGCATAAAAAAATATACTTTAAAGAAAAATACAAAATTCCACTTTCCCATTAAGTTCAATCGTAGGCTCAGGATCAGGAACAGGATGAACCGTATATCCACCCCTCTCAGCCCAAATTGCTCACTCAGGGCCCTCAGTAGACCTAACCATCATTTCCCTCCACATTGCAGGATTAAGAAGATCAATCATAGGGGCTATTAATTTCATCTCAACAACCATGAATATATGTCCAAAAGGAATAACTATTGAAAAAATACCACTATTCTGTTGATCAGTACTAATCACGGTACTGATCAACAGAATCAGTACCGTGATTAAATACTGCAATATTGCAGTATTGTTATCAGAATATATACCGGTAACATACCGGTGTATATTGCGTAAGAACACTATTTAAATGTTCACCTAACTGAGAATTTACCTAGTATTTGAATGATTGAAATAACAAAGTGAGTGATTACTGTGGAAAATAATTTTCATACAATAAATGGAGCATTTATTTTTTATTAAAATATTTTTTTGTAAAGGCTCAAATTTCAATTGCAAATTGAACAAACCTAAAAAATTGATAAAAATCAGATTTAAGCAATGTTTCATGTGGTTTAGATCAACTCAAATTGAATTCATCATACTTATATTTCATACCTATTAACTTCAATTAATTTGATAATTCAATTAAATAGCACTTAAATTATTAATATTAATTAATTATTATTAAATTATTTTATTCTCTTTAAATTTAGTTTGGATAGCCATAAACTGAAACATTTTTTTGATATAATTTTCATCTCTGTGAGTGATAGCAAAATCATCAATTTACATTATTTTTTTTTTATGTGATTTATTATTATTTTTATTCTATGAATGAAATGTTTTTTGTTTTTTTTTTATGAATATAGAATCAAATTGAGGAATGTAAAGAAAAACTTAAAGATATGGTACATCAAGTTGAGCAGCTAAAAGAAGGGATGACTACCAAAGAAAACCAAGTGAATTGGCATGAAAATGGTAAATATAAAAAAGTTTGAAGCGGAAACATGCTTTGACTATTTTTATAATTTTTGATGTATTGTAAAATGAGACTAAAAATAGCTTTTGTCCGTTAACTTTACAAGCTATATTTTCAAAAAGAATTGTTGATTTAGAACTTTTTCATTTGATAATGTAATCTAAATGTTTAGTTTTTAAAATATTGTTATCATGGCTAATAAAAAATCACTAACAAAGTAACTGTAATCTTTTACATAATCATTTTAACAGAACAGCCTATTTATTATTTTATACATATTAATTAGGGTTAAAATTATTTAATTTTTTAATCTACTTTTAAAATAGGTTAAACATGAAATTTAGGAATACATAAATGTTAAACATGTATATATATATATATATATATATAGGTATGGTGAATAAACTCTGACAGCAGTCTGCCTTATGACCCAAGTTTCTTCAGTAGCTTACTTGTGTCCTGATGTCATGCTACACTGCACCTTGTAATTTCTGTTTTCAATATTTTTTATTTGAATATCTTTTTGTTATATATTTTTTGTTAAGTCAGTTTTTGTTATATATTTTGATCAGTATCCTCCTGAATAATTTTTAAAAATAAAAATGATTCACTATATTAATGAAAATATGCCACATTGTAGTTGAACCAAAATGACAAAAAAAAAGTTAATTCATTTCCTAACAGAGTTAATTTCTGAAATTATTTAACATTGAATATCTTTCTGTAAACAAACAAATTTAAGCAGAATAAATTCTGTTTCAAGTTTTCAAAGGTATTTCAGAGATTTTGATTATGAGTCAATAAGGCTTAAAAACTACAACTACCTGGGGAAGAAACAGTCCTTGTTTGAAGCTGGAAATTTTGCCTTGTGTATTTGCAAGTGAAAACAACTCTAAAAATAATAAACAAAGAGCTATCTAGTATGAAATGAATAAGGAAAAATCTTATTGATATACTGAAAAAATTACTGTTGAAAATTTACTTGAATCTTCAAATTTGAATAGGTGTAATAATTCTGTATGTTTTTATACTCAGTGTCAGCTTAGAAGTGAGATATTAACAAAAACAACATTAAATATTTAGATAAAATATTTTCTGAAAATGTCACTGAGTGATGATCAGAATTTAAATGATTTTGAAATCAGTGATATAAAAACTCATGTGGACAAAAACTAAATAATTTCATCAGACAATGACAGCACACTCTGTGAATAAGTGGCAACAAATTTTCCAGTAATGACCTAATGTTGATTCTAGTGTAATGGTTTAAAAATGTGTGAAATTTTTCAAAACTTGTAAAATTTATACTGTTCTGTGAAGCAAATTTTGAAGTGTATGAAATGAAGTATGAATTTACCGACAGTCATATGTTTCGGTAGTATTCCCAACTAAGCAAGGAAAATGTTCTTATCTGGTATAATTTTCCATTTCTATAAGTATTTACCAGTGTCTTAGGGATGCCTGCGTTATAAAGAACTCCTAATGACAGGATTAACAGATAGAACCAACCTGTTAATCATAATATACAGCATGAGTACAGAAAGAAAAACAAAAATTAATTAATTTCCACAGAAAAAATGTGTCTAGTTGGTGATGGCAAATTGTAGACACTGAACTTCTTTCTTCAGAAAGAATTAATTAAATGTGAACAGGAGTGTGTGTGATTGTAAAAAAAATGAAAATTTGAAAATAGGATTCATTTTATTCGGATAGACTGGGAGGAACGCCGGCCTCCATGGCGCAAGTGGTAACATCTTGGCCTCTCATCCAGAGGTTCCAGGTTCGATTCCTGGTCAGGAATGGCATTTTCAAATGCTATAAATCATTCATCATCCGAAGCAATACCTAACAGTGGTCCTGGAGGTTAAAAAAGATTGGGAGGAGCACGCCAATTTTTGAAAACACTCTCCCAGCAGTTCATGAATTTGATGTAAGGCATTTATCACAGCGTCTAATGAAAAAGCTGAAATCATCAAAAAAAATTTCTGAAGTTTTGTTGTAGAAAAATTATGGCATTGTGTAATGGTGATGAAAAAAAGGTGGTTTTTTACATGGTTTTTTGAAATGGTGCAAGCCACGAATTAACATCAAAAGAAAAGAGAAGAAAACATTACAGGTTCAGGATTTGAACATCCTAAGAAAAAAAAATTAACTGATAAACATTTTCTACAGGATTTGCAGCAGTTACAAGATTATGTTCATTCTGATTGATTAGAAAGCAGAAACCACAATATTCCTTTGAAGTATGCCAAAAACAAATCCTTTTTCTTTCCTTAATATCATAATCGATATTAAGGTCTATATTGGAAGTACTTGATCATAACCAGTGTTAAAAAATATTTAAAGATCAAAACTGCAAAGTATTCTAAACCATCAGATACTTGGGTTTTAAAAACAAAAAAGATAACAAACAAAACAAACCTAACTGGCAATTATTGAACTCTTGATAAACTGAAGATGCTTCTAAATAATACTTTTTTCTCCTCTATATGTAATAATAAATAAGTTGTTACCCTTTGATTAACCTTAAGTAAATATTTCTATTTACTTTTGTATAAATAAATTGTATATAATAAATTGTTTAATTCTGAAATAAATTTAAAAAAATATAACTTCTGAAAGTCTCATTCTTCATTTTACTTTGCATTTAATACACTTTTAAGATTTAAATTTCAAGAAACAAACTAAATAAACATAAAAATTTGTTGAATTTTAACATTGTCTAACAATAAAAAAGAAGTCTTTTCAATATGATTGTAATGCTTTAACAACAAATGTGAATGAATATGTTTTGTTTTGAAATACAGATATTGTTTTTAGTTAAATGAGGATACTAAAGGAATATAAACATGTAAAATCTGTAAATGAAATTATTACTTTACATTTATTATTCTGCTGTGGTATTTGCTTTTTAGTTGCTTGGATATTCACACATATCACATTTTTATAAAATCACGTTGTTACTTTCGTACAGGTATAGACAAAAATTTGATAGATAAAATGATTTACATAGTTAAATTTTTTTATAGCTCAAAGAAAATTATTATTGAAAAATGAATCGCTGACATTTGAGGTCCAGCGCTTGAAAAATAAAATTAGGAGATCTGATAAAACAATGTCAGTGTCGCTTGAAGAGTTACGTGATGTTAAAATGTCTCTTGAAAATATGAAAACAAAGAATAATTTATTGCTAAGTGAAATGAATGAAGTAAGTTATGACTGTTTTACTATTAATTCAAAATACTCTATGAATAGAATAATATGAATAAATTTTGTTCAATTTTTTATTTTATTTTTCATTCTATTTTCCTAATGTGTATGTTGCAATCAATCTGTTCCACATTGAACAATAAACAACCCCTATGTCCCAGTGAGATAGGATGATAGAATGACATGAAAATGAAGTTTAGTTTTCTACAGACTCTGGCCAACCATTCTGAAAGTGAGGTTAATTGAACCCTAACCACCAAAGTACACTGGTACCCTCTGTCCGGTATTCAAAACCACATATAAGCAACTAAATTTTACTAGCATTTTAATTTCAGAACCTTTAACATAGAAAAACTTTAATTTGAAAAAAATTATATATTACTGGCCTAGTTCGACATTGCTATTTGCTAAGAAATCCAGTAGATTATTTTTTGAATTTTAGTACTGCTTTTGGGAATTTACCAAGCAAATGATTATGAAAATATTTGCATATGAAGAAAAAATTACACTATAACAAATACATTTTGTTACCACAAATATGCCTAATTTAATATTGGCGGACGAACACGGTGTAGCAACTCAGATGTGAGCTGGTACACAGTATACGGACGTGCTGATACAAGCATCACTACCGCCGCGCAGTTTCCCACCATAGTGGCGTTGCGGCCTCACCACTCTCAGGCTCCAATAAAAGAGCGTGCACGAGAGTTAAGTGAAATGAATGATGTTTTCAACTCATCGTCGACCACCACCTGCAGAACACCAAGAAGATGGAAGAAGACGGAAGAAGTTTCCTGGCCACCTCAGCGTGGGACCTCCCGGCGGATGCCAACATCCCCACTGGAGCAGCAGGCCTGGCCGGCCCGCCGAGGGAGCCTCTGGACGCGGACGCTACCTTCCCGCTCCAGCTCGCCGGGCTTCAATCGCCCTGGCCGGCGGTCTCAGCGCAGGTGCCAGCCCAGCGTGGGATCGCTCGGGGAGAACCGCTCTGGCGAAGGACGACCGACGCCAACCCGACACTGTGGGGCTCTGGGGGCCACCACTGCCACGCTGTAATGGGTCCCAATTGCCGCTGAGGAGAAGCCCGGTTTAATTTCACTGGACGAGCCGCAACTCCCCGACTTCACCGGAGACCAGCTTCCGGACCCAACAGCTCTTCTCAGACCTAACGCAAAAAACGGCTCTTTTCGGGACCACCACAAGATTATGAATTCGACGACAACAGCCCTTCTCAGGGCTACCACAAGGTTAGTAATTACAACGAGCCATTGAAGCCAATCGACGACAATTTAAATGCTGTATACAGTTATCCGTAAAAAACCTAATTCTTATTATTGGTTTTAACTCCGTTATGTGCCCAGCACACACTGTACGACGTCTAGATCACATCTCAGTTTTATAAGTCTCCACTAAATGGCCGTGTAGTAACGATTCATAGTCGTTAATAAACAGTATGTGGAACGCACCGGGTTGATCTAGTGGTGAACTCATCGCTAATCAGCTGATTTCGAAGTCGAGCGATAGATAGATAGATAGAGATAGATAGATTTTGAATAATAGATCTTGGATACCGGTGTTTTATTAGTGGTTGGGTTTTCAATTAATCACATATCTCAGGTCGAGCTGAGACTGTACAAGACTTCATTTACATTCATACATATCATACTCATTCATCCTCAGAAGTAATACCTTAAGGTGGTTCCGGAGGCTAAGCAGAAAAAGAAAGAAAAAAGAAAGTAGGCAGTATGTTATCACGTTATATTAGGTAATTCCAACTTAATTAGCGATTCATTTTTTTACCAGACAAAATTAACTTAAACTTAACTTTGTCCTTTTCCGTTAATTCACCACCATTATATTAATTTAAATTAATGTCATTCTGTATTTAGTCTAAATATTACTTTTGTTATTTTTAATTTGTATATTTAATGTTTTCAGACGAGGTTAGCGAGCAAAGCTAGTGTTAGGTTGTTTGCTTAGACGATTATAATAGTGTAATTAGATATATAATTAGATCATGGTATAATATTTTGTGTTTAGTACACGGAATTAAAATATTTACGGTGCTGCTGTAGTAGTTTAATATGCGTTTACCACCATCATTAGGTTTTCTTTTCTTTTTCCTGTTTAGCCTCCGGTAATTACCATTCAGATAATATTTCAGAGGATGAACGAGGATGATATCTGTGAGTGTAAATGAAGTGTAGTCTTGTACAGTCTCAGTTCGACCATCATCATTATGTTTAACGTAACTCAATCTCACCTACTCTGTCAGCGTCCCACCTAGCTTATTGTAAATAGTAAATTTATTGTATATACAACAAATTTAATGTTAGACGAGATTAGCGAACGACGTGAGTGATTGGTTAAGTAACGTCAGTTTCGTTGTACTGAACTTCGTACGATATCAACATCTTTTTTTATGTTTAGCCTCCGGAACCACTGTAAGGTATTAAGTGAGTATGGAGGATGAATGTAAATGGAACGAGTCTTGTACAGTCTCAGGTCAACTCTTCCTGAGATTTGTGGTTAATTGAAACCCAACCACCAAAGGACAGCAGCATCCACGACTTAGTAAACAAATGCGTATAAAATTAGGATTTAAAAACCTTAGAACTCTCAACTTCGAAATCAGCTGATTAGTGATGAGTTCACCACTAGATCATTCTGGTGGTTCATATCAACATAAGCTTTTTTTCCTGTTTAGCCTCCGGGAATCACCGTCAAGTATTACTTTCAGAGGATGATTTGAATGAGTGTGTGGTGTAGTCTTGTACAGTCTCAGGTCGACCATTTCTGGGATGTGTAGTTAATTGAAACCCAACCACCAAAGAACACCGGTATCCACGATCTAGTATTCAAATCCCTATAAAAGTTACTGTATTTACTAGAATTTGAACATTGGAACTCTCCTGACTTCGAAATCACCTGATTTGCGAAGACGCATTCACCAGTAGATCAACCCGGTGAGTTCATATCAACATAAGCTAGCCAGATTTAACCTTACATTCGTTAACCTCGACTGATTAACATTAATCAACTGTGAAACATTACTAGACTAATGCCATCAAATGGAAACTTTTAAAACAGATGAGATCTAGACGTAATACAACCCTTGGCATATAACGGAGTTTAACCTATTATTGTTTTGTAAGACCTATAATAAATGTAGGCATTACAATATGAGAATCGTTAAAAATTCACTTTTTAATCTAGTAGGCGATCTACGGCTGTAGTTAGTTCTGAAATAAAAGAAATAAAATTATAAATATAATTTAATTAAACTAAACCTACGCTCGCTAGTCACGGTTAGCAAGCGTAAGTTTGGCTAGATTGTATTTATAAATTCATTTTTTCTTATTTCAATAAAGCATTTCAGTAGCGCCATCTAAGAACTAACTGCAGCGGTAGATCGCCTTACTACGTTAATACCAAAAATTCACTTAGAACTGATCATTTCTGTTAGTGGCAGCATTTGCATTTTGTTAGGAATAGCGTAATCGCGCCTCTGTATGGGATTATAGCCGCCGCATGGCGCGTCTTGTAAAACTTGCAATTCTTGCAAAACAAAACTATAATACACAATCTACGCGTACGTTCTAATGTGCCTGAAACAAAATTATACACTCGAGGAAAGAGCGTTGGTTTGATAAAGATAAAACTGTCGTTAGTAGAAACAAATTTGAGACATGGAACGTGGCTCATCAGATTACGGTTAGATTTTCGCACTGTGTGCTATTCATTTACAGTCGGAGTTATAAGAATAAATACATTTGGGTCAAATTATGTCGAGAAGAACTGGGAATGAACCACAACACTTGGGTCGATTGGAACAGTTATATGCGTGAGGTGTGCGTATACAATTTACTAATTTTATTGGTGGACCTAATATGCACGTCGAAATTGACGAAAATTTGAGCGGAATTTATGCCGCCAGAATAAATTATTCTTCATTTTTTTAATAACTCTATTTACATTATTATTGTTATCTCTTTCATTCTTAGTTCATCATTTTATTTTTTTTTCATATTTCTTTTACGTATGTTTATTTTTGTATAGTCCATGTTTATTATGAAATAAAATTAAAAATACAAAATTTGTAAAAAAATTACAAAAAATTAAAGTAAGCAATAACACAACAATGAGTTGAATATTGGACCGTTACTGTTTTGATAATATTTTGGTGCCACCGAGTTGTGGCCATCGGAGCAGCCCTGCTATGTTACCGGCAATATTCAACAATGATGTTATTCCCATCTTATACCAAGACGCGTTTACATTATTCTAACAGAAACCCAATGCTGCCACTTAACGGAAAAGGTCCTTAGAAAATTTGAGAATCTATGTGTTACAAACAAATATGGAAAGCAATAACAAAATTAGCCTTCAAAAATTTTACAGTTTTTCTTAGTGAGTTCCAGAAAACTTTCTTTCTAGCCTGCCACAACGATAGTATTTCATTGAGAAATTTTTTATTTATTACACAAGTTCTCGTGGGATGACGACGTACTGTTTTGCTCTGAAGTGCTGTACTAGAGTGCTAAGTTGTTCTTATTATTTATTTAATATTTATATGTTCATGTATTTCTTGGAACTTCCTCAAAAAGCCAGAACGAGTTTTCAAGATACGCAAATGGGCAGCTGTGCGATCATTATGTAAAGCCCATAAGTATGAATTGTGTAGACTTATATTATATATAGAAAATTAAATATGTAATTTATCCATGAGTTATGAATGGGCAAACTATGCTAAAAATAATGTTCACTTATTGTTAAAAATTAACAATAGCTACCCTACCTATACCAAACCAGACAACAGAACTGTTTTAGAATAATTCAATACTTTGCATAAAAGGGCCTTGTAATTTTTACGC
Organism: Lycorma delicatula; assembly: GCF_047948215.1. Taxonomy (NCBI): domain Eukaryota; kingdom Metazoa; phylum Arthropoda; class Insecta; order Hemiptera; family Fulgoridae; genus Lycorma; species Lycorma delicatula. Next base: position 89,605,982 of record NC_134459.1, on the reverse strand, counting down.
TCCCATTTTAATAGATTGCAACCATTTGAAAAATCTTTCCACCAATTATTTAAAAAAACAATAAAAAGAATTTGCTTTACGGAAACAATCTTATTGTGAAGATGAATTTATTACAAAAAACCACGAACTGTTTGCATCCCGTTCAACTTGTACATAAATATATGCTCAAAATAAATTTCAATAGGGGTTTCTGAATAACTATTTTTTAAAGGTTAAATGTATTTACCTTAACGTCATTTCATTTTTTATATCTAAATAATTAATATTTGGACTTTGAAATACAAATTTTTTTGGTTAAAAATTATTCAGATCATTATACAGTGTGTCCCATATAAAACGCAACTCGTCAATCACTCATCCATGAAATTTCAAAAGTCAAGCGACACAGTAGAACACTACCGATAGTAACAAAAATGCAATCATAACGTTCAGTGTATTGCTAGAGACAAGATGGTGTTTTCGCTAGATGAACGTGTTTTCATCGTTGAGTCGTACTTCAGTACGAAATCAGCGGTTGCAGTGCAAGATTTGTTTCGCCATAAGTACCCAGATAAACCAGCTCCTAACAAAACATCAGTATTAAGATTAGTTGCAAAATTTAGAGAGACCGGTTCTGTTAATAACAAGGAACACAAAAGATCAGCGTCAGTGTTGAATACAGATACAGTCACTGAAATCAAAAGACCGATTACTCGCCTCGCCAAATAAATCGATCAGACGTTTGTCTGCTGAAATTAATTTGTCTAAATCAACATTTCACCGGGCGACCAAACAATTAAATTACGACCTTATCGCATTCAAACGGTTTATCGACTTCTTTAGCCCGACAAAGAAAAACGGCTACAATATTGTCAACGGTTCCGTCGATTTCTGCGTGAGGGAATTAATGTTATGGATTCGTTATTTTTCACAGATGAAGCACGGTTTCATTTGGATGGCTACGTAAAGAGCCAAAACAGTAGAATTTGGAGTGCTGAAAATCCCCACGTTTATAACGAAAAACAATTACACCCGCAGAAGTCGGGCGTGTGGTGCGCGATATCGCGGAAGAAAATAATCGGTCCTATTTTTTTCAAGTACACCATTAATGCAGAACGATATCAGGATATTTTATTTAAGTTTACCGCATTCTTGGAAGAGGAAGACAGACACTGCTGGCTACAACATGACGGTGCGACATCGCACTACGCAGGTTCAACTTGTGATTTCGTCGAGGAATTCTTTGGTAATCGTGTTATCGGTCAAGGCTTGTGGCCACCAAGATCTCCAGATTTGAGTGCAGCGGATTTTTTTCTACGGGGTTACCTCAAAGAAAAAGCCTACAGCAACAAACCACGAACACTTTAACAATTGAAAGTCAATATTGAACAAGCTGTATTAAATATCCAGCCACAAACTTTGAAAAAGTTGCAAGAAACGCTGTAAAAAGAATTGAAGCTTGTATTCAAGAAGATGGCGGTCACTTCCAACATTTACTCTAAAGGTAATGGATGGTAATAATAAAAATTACATTTACATTTACACATGCCTTTTTATTATTTCAATACCTACCAGTATAAGGTTGGGTTGCGTTTTATATGGGACACTCTGTATATATTAAAATGGGTTAAATTCAAAAAAATGTGTATATAAATACAGATATATTTTTTATATTAGCTGTGAAAAATATAAAAATATATACAACTCTACCTTCATTATTTAAAATTTTTCTCAAAAATAGTAATTTTTGAAAAACTATTGTAAAACACAAAATATTGGTTTCCAAAATACAATTTTTCAGCTAATTTTTTTAAATTACTAATAAAAAATTAACTTGTGCAACAAAATTTGTAAAGACTTTAATTCCAAGAAAATTTATTTAATGTCAACTCAACAAAAGAAGAGTGAAGAAATTTGACTAAAAACAAAACTTGAAAAGAAGTAATAGGTATTTTCTATTAAAGTAAGTGTAGTTAATTGTGACTAAATCTAATAAAAGGGCATATAACATGACAAATTGTTCACTACAAAACCTGCTATTCCATCATTTACTTAGATATTTATTTCAGACCTCTGTGACAGAATACTTGCATATGCCATAGTTTTCATCTGGTACACTTGTGTTTGATTCCCAGTTGGACTTGACATTTTTCATACATTGCAAAATTTCTCATCACAGAGGAACGGAATAAAAATACACATTACAAGGAATAAATAAATATATATCAGCCTACAGTTGCTAGAGTGAATAAACAAATTTGCTAAACATTTCAAGATTTTTATAATTAATAATAGTATGATTTGCAGCAAACTGATGAAGCTGAATAATTGCTTTTTAATGATCTTTTGAAGATACAATTCTAATTAAAAAAAAGGTTTTAAGTTTAATTACATATTGTCATGCTGACCAATGCAACCTGTACTTTTTATTAATATCTTTGATATTTTTTTCAGTTAATGAAAAAGAAAAACGTTATTGGATCTCAGTTGGTACGTCGTAATGATGAGATCTCTCTTTTATGGAAAAATATAAAAATATTAAGAATTACGCTTGATACTGAAAAAAATCATCATGATCAGAGAGTTAATGATATTAAAATTTTGAAACGAGATATGGGAAGTTTAAGGTATGATTAGTTAAAATATTTTATAAAGGATAATTGTAAATACATTTTCTATAGGAGAATTTATATAGAGGTTCTGATTTATCACGGTGTTAACTTATTCTTCTGTTTAGTAATTTATTCAACTGTTAGACTGTAAATTTATAATATGTACTGAAATATGTAATCCTTTAAATTGTATAGTTCAACCTGTAATTTGGTTCTTGATGGCACCAGTTCTACTACAGAAATTCACAGACAAATTTATGGGCCTGAAAATGTTGAGTTGATAAATTCTCGCAATGGTGTACCAGTCTTTTTCAATATAAGGACAACTATAACAAATTCAGTATCAAAGTTATTTAAATATTTTATATGATGGTTGATATTGAATATTGTACAAAATTATTGAAAAAATAATTAACTTAAAAGATACATAGATAATAATTGGCTCAAGATTTAAGTTCCCACTTAAATCAATCATAAAGTGATTGATGCAATAAACTGGTAATAATTGGCATAAATATATCATGATAAAATATATCTGATATTTTTCAGTTTTTCTTAAGTATGTGTTCCATGAATTTGATGGTCGTTTTATAACGTACGGTAGTGTGCAAATAAATCCAAACAGAGATGTTATTTAATAATGTAATGTAATAATAAAAAAATAAAAAATCATACCTGTAAAATTAGTGAATGTCCAGTAAAATATTATGTCCTTTATTCTTAATCATTTCACGCACTCTAGAATCATTTCAACAAGTACTGTGCCACACATTTATTTGATTTATTCTTCATGAAACCATACTGATATAATTGCTTTAATTTGAGGTCAATTTTTGTGATGTAAATTTTGGGTCATTTTTTGATTATTTCTCAAAAATTTTCAATTGAACTTAAGTGTGGGGAGTTGCCTGGCCATGGATACACTTTAATGTATAATCCTACTATAACATTTTTTGGCACTTTTACTTTTTGGTATGGCGTCAAATCTTGTTGAAACACTCTGTTGCCTTATATGAATTTGTTGTGAAGTTGTCCTTTCCTTTCCTTCAGAACCTTGATGGTACATCCATCACTCATCAACATACAGTCTATTGGAAATAATGAAAGGACCTTCAAATGTGAAACTACCCCAAAATGATTTTTTTCTGAGGATCTTTAACTGGTGGTTGGATATTCATATAGAGCAGGTAATCATATTTTCAACTGATGCTTTTCTAACGTATGAAACTCTTTGCCCCTGAACACAAAAATAAGATTCACCAGAAAACATAACATTTTTTCAGACTACATGTGCTTTGGTCCTCAAGAACCTTTTTTTGCAGATTGCAGCAGTTAAAAGCTGCTTTTTAGTTGGCTGACGAGCTTTCCATCCAGCTACAAGAAGTCTGCCTCTACAGTTGTCATGAGTAAATCTGATCCACTGGCTCCTAATTCTTGATTTAAGTCCACAGCAGATAATTTTGGATCAAATTTACTTCTTTCAATAATAACTGATCCTGTGTTGGAGTAGTTTTTCTTTTACGGCTGCATTTGCCTTTCCTTTGAGATGAAATGGAAGCACTTCCTTAAAATTTTTTAAAATAGCATTCATTGTCCCTAATCCAATACCACACTCAGAAAAGCTTTTTGTCGTCGTAATGGTACGTTCAAAAAGAGAAATAATTTTTGAAAGCTTTCTTGCAGTTATGTTTATTATTAACATATGTTATTATTATTGTCATATGTTTTTGCAATAAAAAATTAAATAAATGTTCATGAAACGTTACAACATGAAAATTGTTAAATAATTGAAGGAAAATAACCTCACATTTCACAGACAACTTAAGAATGGGTGTGGTCAAGCTGTGCAGCCACAACATAGAAATAAAGAAAAAATGCCCTGTGTTTGGATTAATTTGCACCACTGCTGTAGTATAGTATATATATCAATAGTACAGTACACTAAAATAGCCTTGAATTATGTAGAACCTCAAATTGTCCAGCGTAGAAACAAGTATCTTGTCTATATTGCAAAACTGTATCAAAAGGATTATGTAAGATTATATGATGCAGTATTAAAATTGATACAATTTATATTGTAGGATTTTTTTTTTGTCATCAGTCATTTGACTGGTTTGATGCAGCTCTCCAAGATTCCCTATCTAGTGCTAGTCGTTTCATTTCAGTATACCCTCTACATCCTACATCCCTAACAATTTGTTTTACATATTCCAAACGTGGCCTGCCTACACAATTTTTCCCTTCTACCTGTCCTTCCATATTAAAGCGACTATTCCAGGATGCCTCAGTATGTGGCCTATAAGTCTGTCTCTTCTTTTAACTATATTTTTCCAAATGCTTCTTTCTTCATCTATTTGCCGCAATACCTCTTCATTTGTCACTTTATCCACCCATCTGATTTTTAGCATTCTCCTATAGCACCACATTTCAAAAGCTTCTAATCTTTTCTTCTCAGATACTCCAATTGTCCAAGTTTCATTTCCATATAAAGCGACACTCCAAACATACACTTTCAAAAATCTTTTCCTGACATTTAAATTAATTTTTGATGTGTAGGATAATAATCTAAATAAAATTAACGTTTAGTGTATAATCTTACCTTTGGCTTTTAATATTGAGCTAAGAACTTTACAGTGAATTCAGTTTTTATATTTACAAATATATTATATCAGTACAAAAAAATAATGTTGCCATTCAAAAATCTCTTTGTAAATTTTTTCTACTATCAAAACATAATTTTTATGTTCCTTAGTTTGCGATACTAAGTTATTGTTGAATTACTTCATATTCACTTCTAATTTTATAGTGAGAATTAACTTTTAAACCAATATCTTAAAATATAATATCATTCATTATCACAATGCTAAATAAAAGTAACATCTACTAATGTCATGTAGTGTCACAGTGCCCCTTGTTACAAAATGCATTTACTAAATCTGTAATAAGTTACTGCAACTTTTATATGATTTTTGTTCAGAATTACATCAAAATCTTTGTCGCAAAACACTTTTATTTTCTTTCTTCTTTTGTAGGGAAATTTTATAATTTTCACAAAAACAAAAAAGTTATTTCTCACAGATTATTTAATGAGCTAATTAATATAAATATTTAAGGAGCTAATTTAAACAATGTATAATGACCGTGAAAATCATAGACTAAGCATTTTAAATAGTAATCAGAGAAATATGTTTAGGAGTAACATCCTTTCTGTATTGTCTCTTCCTCTATCTTGGTGTGTGTGTGTGTGTTTGTGTTTGTGTGTGTGTGTGTGTGTTTGTGTTTGTGTTTGTGTTTGTGTTTGTGTTTGTGTGTGTGTGTGTGTGTGTGTGTGTATGGGTTTGGGTGGGGGTGTGTAAGTTATTTATTTTGTAGGTGTAAGAACAGCAATGTAGTGTAAATATTATCTTGCATTTCAGGCAAGAAAAGTTGAAACTTTCGAAACAATTAAATAATATGGCTGATTTTCGTAAAGAAATTTTTCAATTAGAAAAGAATCTAGCCAAAGAGAAGTTGAAATGCAGGTCCTTAGAAGAACAAGCACAGACACCGCTTAATATTCATCGTTGGAGAAAACTTGAGGTGAATAAATTTACTTGACTACTTTCTTTAATTTGATTCCATGTATAATACATGAAACTAATAATTATGAATATTTTCCAACCATGTAAGTTTTGGTTTATTTTATAAATATGTTTGATTTATTCTAACCAAATCAATGTTAAAAAATATATATATTTTTTTTACATTATGTGATTATGATGTGAACGTTAGTTAGGTGTTTCAGAACAACTGATCCATCATCATTCATCAGAATATTATAATTATGGAAGAGTTTTCCATATTCCTATGCCAGATAACTTGATATTGATCTAAGTTATGATTGATCAGTTAGAATGACTGTATGGATATCCTTTATAGTTACAAGTTTACTTGTCTCACTGATACAATCTACTAGGTGTTAAAATTTGTAAAATGTATTCCATATCATGGCTTTTCTTTATATTTGCTGATGATGTTATACATTCATGTAGTTGCTTTTATTATTACATATATGCTGGACAATATAAAGTCTTGAAATTGTTGTGATTATGCTTTTTTTAAATCAAATGTAGGTGTAATTTGATTGTGTTTGCCATAACACTGGAACTGCAGTAACTAGCAGCAGTTATCATGGAAGACGTTGAAAATTAATTAATCTGACCAAGGAAATTTGAGCACAAACAAACCATTAATTGCAGGTTCATATTATGGAAATTTGACTCATATTAAGATAAGTAGTGATATTGATGACAAAGAATTAGTTGTGCCAACTACAAAATTTTCTATTTCTGGGACAGGGAAACAACAAAAGAACCCATCAAAGGGATTATTATTTAAAGTTTAAAGTAGGTTGATAACAAAATGAAGATTTTCCCCAAAGGTCCCTCTGATCCACTGAAAATGTGTATAAGAATTAGCTTCTTCTAGCTATCAGAAAGCCAAAGGAAAAGAACATATTATTTTTGAAAACAAACATTATATGATGGAATTTTTTCAAATAACATGTTTTTATAATTACTTCATCATTAAATCCACCAAACATTTATTCAAATGTATTACAACATTATGAAAAAAATCATTGAAAATGATGGCATTCACAAAATGATAATGATTTCCACAATCTACATTAAAACATTTACATAATTTGTACAACAAAATTTTTAAGTGATATCATTTCCTGTATCAAAAGAAGTTTGCATCTCCACTAATATTGCCAACATCTCATATAATCAGGTAGTTACAACAGAAATTTTCCATACTCCTATGCCAGATAATTTGATAGTAAGTTATTTACATTGATTGGTCAGTCCAGAGTGACTGCATGAATATCCTTTATAATTACAAGCTTAATCGTCTCACTGATGCAAGATATTTGCTGGTAAAATATGTAAAATGTATTCCATCATCATGACTTATCTTTATGTTGCTGATGATTTCTGTCTTACAAATGTGCTTTGATTCTGTCCTTTGAAAAGCAGCAATTTAATAACTGCAGGCATTCCATTACCTTTGATTACTGTTAACAACCACAGTAATCTCAATTCTGTTGTATTCCAGCCAGATAAAATCTTGGCTGTTCAAGAACTGAAGTATCTGCTAACAAAGCTTGGATTTGATTCAATTGTGTGCCAGCTATTCAACTATTCCTCTTCTACTTATTCAATGCCCAGGAAACATTTGGTCAATCCATTGTTGAACTGGAAGTGAACAGTGAGCAGATGTTCCATTTTGCTGAAAGTGAAGCATGTCTTTGTTAAATAACATGTTTCCATTAATATCTGATTTTGTAAGACATGGACTGTTAGTGAATAACTTCATCCAGCAACTGCAAGTACTTTTCACCTGGTCAAATTACCATCGATATATACTGGACTGATTATGTTATCAGCGTAAATCCAGCACTTACAATTATTTTTTCAGGATGTAGCGTGTTTCCAACTTTGAAAACATGAGTATTTACAACACTTATTGACAGTTATTTATTAACAAAGTCATTTAGAAAGAAGGTGAATTTGTCAGAAAAACAAATATTTTTCGTAAACATTGGGTTGGCATCTACCTATTAACTGAATCATTTCTTCACAGAATTCAATCCTTCTGTCAGCATATCCTCATACAGTTCTTGATGCGGTTGAATTTTATATGGAAACGATTTATTCAATTTTAATGAAGAGAAACCAGAACCATAAGAAACCCACTATCACGGGATATTTTATGAATTGAGCTCTGAGAATTTGCTACTACATTTCCCAAGATTTCAACCAAAGTTAATTCTTATTCATGCAATGAAAGAGTGTGAAACATTTTTATTTGGATGCTGTTCATTAAACGCTTGGGCAGTTCTTCTAGCACATTTATTTTGTTCTCTATATGTAAAACTTAATTTAATTCTTTCTTTCAGATTGTAAGTCATTTTAGGGAGACAAATTTACTAAATACAAAAAATGAAAGGCCAAATGGTAGAAATATAACAAAAAACCAAATGTCAATTTTATCTAAAGAACACAACAAATTAAATAAATAATGATGATGAAAAAAGTACAATAAATTCTTTTTTCCACTAATTATCTACAATACACAAGAAAATAATTTGCAAAAATTTACCATAGAAACTAAAATCTCAATAATTGGCAGAAAATTATAACCTGTTGCCAGCAAAGAAGTAACCTTATTGGTTTTTAGTATGTTTGACTGATGTTATAATACTGTGTTTACTGGTACGTTTTTTCAATTGCTGGAGAAACCTAAAACCCATATTTTTAACAACAGTTGATGATTTCAGACCTAATTCTTTGGGTCAGTAACACAGTATCCCAACATAACCTAAAAACCACATGTTTAATTGTAACTTCAATATCAGTGAACCAATTTTTATTAGATCTGTACCAAATTACTTGCCATTCAAAGGGCCTTCCATTGAACTCACAAGCTACAGTCTCATTAAAAAAAAAATAAGCTTTCAACCTTTGAAAATCTAGAAAATATTTAGGGCATATTAGTAATTTGAAAAATAATTTTCACAGTTTTAATCAACAGATTGCAATTATTTCAAATGGTTTAAGAAGTAATATCACATAATTTTATTGTTATTTTTGTTGGACTGAAATTTAAAAAAGTACTTCCCCAAGTGGTTTTTCACAACCACCGAGTGAAGGGGCGGGCGGATCTTAATTTTCTTTTCACCAAAATTCATTGCATTTTTCAGATTCAATTATTGTAATTAAAAGTACCATTGCCATTAAAGAATTTTGAGTTTGAGTGGGTGTAGTAGCAGAGAGGGTGGGTTCACCCTTTGAAAATAATTTAAAAAAGGTTTCCCGTGAAAATGATATACAAGCCTGCAATCAGAAATATGATGGGACTGATAGCTGTTGAATAATAAATGTGGTAACTTTTCAAATGATCACCCGATATTTATATATATATATATATATTTTTTTTTTTTTAAATTATATTTTCAGGGTTCTGATCCCAGCAAATTGAATTTAATACAAAAAGTAAAAATATTACAAAAAAGGTTATTGAAAAATACTTCATTAATTCAAGAAAAAGAAAAAGAAATAAATGACTGGAAAGAAAAATATGAACTGTTAAAAATAACATTGTCACGCTACACAGCCTCTGATGCAACAGAAAAACTTTGGAATACTCAGTATGCATTAAGATCTAAAGTAAAAGAATTACAGGTAAGCATGTTACCGGAAAAATAGTAAAATACATCAGTTTATTATATAAGACTCTTTTAATGTAGCTTTTTGATAAAATGCATTACTAATTATAAGTTTTTAATTCAATTTCAGATTAATTTTTACACAATTATAATAATAGAACAACTGGATTCATGACCATTGTTTTAATCCTGAGGGTCAAAGGATTCAAAATTTATCTCACAGCACTAATAATTGTAATAATCTTTACAGAATAATACGAGCCATTTTTTAATGTTGTTGTCCAGCATGACTTCATTTCCAGTGGAAAATTCCTGAATTTCCAGAAATGTCATTCAACATTTACATTGTGGGAAAAATGAAGTACAAGTGAATTTTTTTGTAGGTTGTTTTATAAAATGTCCTCTAGATGGATTTATCTCCAATAAAAAGGATGGTGGGTAGGTTGGTTTGCTGTATGTGCTTGCATTTACAGCTGGTGTGTTGGTTTATTTGTTTGTTGTATCTGCTCACATTTTTATTTTGAATGAAGCACACAACGATTTATATGTTTTTCTTGTTATGAGTGGCTTATTTATAATTAATGTGTGTTTTGGGGAAAAAAGGGAAACATTGGGGTTAGAGCTGTGTTAAGAAATCACAACTTAAATATATTTTTATTATGCTTTTACGGCCAACATGGGACCACTTAAGTCAATTTTAGTTAGATCTTTTCTGAGAAAAGAATGTTAATTTACTCTTCCAAGCTGCGCAGTATTTCTTCATCAGTTCAGATCTTGCTTTCTTTTCTTCATTTGTAAACACCCTATTCACTGTATTTTGTCTGTCTTTTGTTTAAATCTAATGTTTTTGTCTTTTAGCTTTGTAATTTTTCCAGTTTTATTCTGTAGGTCAGTCAGGGAAATTCCCAATTCTTTCGTATTTCTCTAAAGAAATTTAAGAAATTCTTAAATTTCTTTGATCCATCCTACTTCTAGTTTTTGGAACCAGAGCTTTTCAATGATATTTCTTGACAGTCTTGTTTCCGGTGTCCTTATGAGATGACCAAAGAAAGAGATTCTTTTTTCTGCATAGTATCAGTAACAAGCTCTATTTCTCGATGCACCAACTCATTTGGCACAATCCACCATTGGCCTTCTTTTTGGTGCTTTTTATTGATACACGTGCTGACAATTCTCCTCTCTATTTTCAGAATTTTATCAATTCGGTTTTTCTGAGTGATTTCAAAAAGGGTCTCGCTTCTGTAGGTGACTTCTGACTGAACTACTGTTTTATAATGTTTAAGTTTTGTTTTAGTCGAAAGGCATTTTTTGTTATATGTTGTGATAAATATATATATTAATAAAAGATTTTTAAGTTTGTCTGTTAGCAACAGCATAACATGAGAACCAGTCATCCGATTGCTTTCAAATTTTCAGGATACATTTGTGTTATCCCAGAAAAGGTTTTAAACCATAGATCAAGGTCTTAGCACCCTCAGAATAAAATTAGTGAATAGAAAGTATCCTTTTACCTCATTATTATATTTCTGTCACCTTGGCAACAGAATTATAATGAAGTAAAATCACTTTTTTTTCTTTAATGAATATCTGTAAAATATTAAATAATCTAACAACTATGAACGAATCAGGGTCCAATGGGCGTAGCCCCCTGTCTAAACTATAGGGAAAGCTTTACTCCCCCTGACTGGCTGGCTAATCATACATTCAAACTCACGCTGTTTGTGTTGTAATTGCTGAATTACAAGATCAGATAAAAGAAATATATTCACATTGTTTTAATGATTTTTAAATTATGTTCTTTTATAAATATTACCATTATTAACATTAAAAAAGGAGATTCTTTCCTCCAAAAAAAGTTAATATTTTTATTTTATTATGAAAATACAAAATTAAAAAAGCAGGTGTTAAACCTAAGACATAATGTAGCACAGATTTTTTTTTCACTATGACCCAAGTTATTCCTGAAAATATAAATTCTGAGTGTACAGTAAAGGAAGAAAACAAGAATTGTTACGATTCAAAAATAAATCACATTTATCTTTTAGATGAATTCAACATGAATCTTGGACCAATTAAAATTAGTTGTTTATCAAAACTAATTGTCATTAGCTATAATTTTACCCATACACCAAAAAATAATATATTCTATGCAGATATGTTAATGGTACCATGCAATGCTGAACCTGATTGGAGGTGTGGTAATACTAATTAGTTCAAGAATAACTTTGTAAAGTCCCAATGACATTGATTGAAGTTCCCAAAAACATGATTGTATATCATGTTTTTGGGACTTATTTTTTTCAATTTTAAATTCTATATAAAAATTATACTTAACACATTTTACTTAAAAAATAATTTTTTTTTGTAATATCTGAATTTCTTCCACTTAGAATAAAATAGTGGAGAATGGTATAAGAATAAAATTAAGTGAAACATGTTACAATAGAAAGTTTTTTCCCGTTCGATTAAAGAAATAATATTTTGTAATACAGTAAAATTAATTTATTAATCCAGTATGTAAAATATTAAATAATACTCAAAAGGAATTTTGGTGTGGTAAAAAGAGATTTCAGTGACATTTATTACAAAATTCAATTTTTAAATTGACGTATATTTTAGTTATAAAATATATTTAATTATTGAAATTATTTGTTATAATTTTATATACCCCACACTGATTAGAAAAAAAAAATCATAAAAATCAGAAATCTTGCAATCTCTCGAAATTAAATTTAAAAAAAAAAGTAATAAAATGCCCTGAGCTTCTCTTCCAAAAGAACTAGTAAGATCTGCAAAGATACAGTCACCAGTGGACACTTAAGTGGATACATAAGAATGTTGAGAGACATCTGAAAAGGCCAAAATTACTCCTTCAAGCAGTCATAAGGTGAAGGAAGATGTGGTAAGAATGTAGGAATATTCTGAGCCTGATGTGTTGCAGGTCCAACTTGATTGAGAGGTCCTGGATAAAGAAACTCTTGAACAGAAAGCTACGAAGCCTCCAGAAACAAAAAAAGGACTCCAAAAGAGAAGGTAATCATTTCACCCAGCTGAAAAGTATGTGGGGAGTGAATCCAGTCTAAAATTGAATACAACATTTTTCACACCACTTGAGCCCCTCCACCATTATCAGTGGTATCTGAAATAGAATATTACTCCTCCAAGGTTTGATAAGTACTGTCTTCAGAGGTAGAGGCTACAAGGAGAATGGTAAAAAGAAGCAAAAAAGGATGGCTTAAGGGTACACCTAGGTGATAAACAACAGAGATAAGTTATTAATCAAGAGAACTGTTTTAATGCAGTTTTATTTTTGTGAATTTTGTAATTTTTTAAGTTTCTAATGTATTATTTATTTTTAAGGATGTTTTAAATTTCTAGTTCTTTTTATCAGAGTGGAAAAGTTTTTGTTTTTTTTTTTGTTTGGGAAAAGTAAATTAACCCACAGCAGTCAATGTCCATAACCCTGAAGAAAAATAAATAAATACCAATAATACAGCATAAAGGAAGTTACTTAAATATTAAATCTGAAATTCATCTTACATGGTGAACCTTGATGTTACAGAATTAAACAATTTTCAAAACAAAAGGCCCAGTTGTTTCTTAGGTGTTGGGCAGAAGGGTCTATGAATTTAACTTCTTTGACACCTTCTTTTTTGTCATTTTTTATGGCTGGGGTAAAGGAAGGAAGTACTGTATATGTGCACTACATTATATATAGATTTGGGAATTTTTCCAATCTATCTCTAATTTCTTTGTTTTCATTTTTCCATCTTATCTTTTCATTATCTATTTCATTCTCAAAATTCATATCTTGAACTGAGGTGTAGTAATAGCTTCTAAGGTATATCATTCAAAACATACTGAGTACATGGTTGCAGTAAAGTTTTTTCTTTTTTAAATAAGTAATTGTTTTTTTATAACTTTGATAAAAAATACTGGTTTATGTATGAATATAATGGGTTTGCAAGAAGTATAAAATTAAACTTTTTAAAAAGGTTCAAATGTGTGAACTTTGATAGAGAACTAGCACTAATTCACTACCTAGTTTAACAATAGAATCTATTCTCTTTTTATAAAAAAATTGTCATATTATTTATTAGGCAATGTTTTTAGTCAAGTTAAGATTAATTTATTTTGGAGGGTTGATTAACTTTCAGATTAATTCTTAGAACTAATAAAGTTTCAGCTTTTAATTTTACTTACTGACTGCATTGTTTGGTTTTTCAATGAAAATACTTTACCTTAATAAATATCAAAATCTGTATTATTATGTAAAGAGGAACAGGGTTTTTGTTTGTTCGGGATAAACAAAAAAAACTACTTGATCAATCGCAACCAAATTTTTACCCATCTTTCTTGGCATAACTGAGAAGGTTTATTTATATACTTCATTTTGAAAAAAAAATAAATGTAGTAGTGGAGATTTGTTGGTTGAAGCACAAACTTTAACTGTGTGAGCTGGGTTTGAACTGAATGATTTGAATCAATAGACTGAATAATATTACAAAAATAATAGAATTAAATGTATGTTAAACAATACAATATTAAATAAATTTTTAAAAAAATTTTGTTTAACAATAATAGATCACCTTGTGGGGACTGAGTGTGAGGCTAGAGTGGTGCGGAATATGAGCACTTTGTGGAGGCTATACCAATCATCGCCATCAACTGGTAACGAATGGGGTGCCTGTGGGGCACTGTTTTAGGAGATGCAATGGGGTGCTCTTACAATATCTCTGCAAACAATCATTCAATTTTCAAAATTGAATGCTTTTTGCATGCATTAGGTACACTCATAATCTAAGAGATCATGGTTATTTGGAAATCACGTGAGAACCAATCGACATGATGGGGACAGATGGAAATGGTGACTGAAGAAAGCCCTACGGGTGTCCAAAGTGCCAGTCCTTCTGGCAAATTGGGAATGGCAAGAAAAGCAAGCTCTGCGGCCATGAGGTAGGCTTCTTGGCCCAGGAGGCCCCAGAGTTGGCTCCAGGATTTTCCTGGGCTGACATGAGCCCTGATGGTCCAGATTCTGGATAGATGGTTTTGCTAGTTTATTAATAAAAGCAATATATAGAAAAGTTTTGTGCACTATAGATTATTTATTATATAAATTAATCTAAAAAATTAATAAAAGCCCATAATATTTCTTTTATGTTTATTCTCAGTTTATTAACCAAATGTTTTATTCACCAAATGTTCAAGTTATGACTTCGAAAAAAATAAAAATTACAATTAAATTACATCTGGATCTTAGAGCAACTCTGAATTTGATCAGCCCTTAATTTTTTCTTTTGTTAAATTAGTTCACATTCACATTCCCAATCTGCATTAAAGCAATTAAAGAAATAAAAAACTATACTCTAAAGGTAAAAGATGATATGTTGATAAATATGTAAATTCTACTGTTTAGAGATAAATATTTACAGTTGATTAATTTATTGACCTATGTGATTCAATTAATATTAATATTATTAATTAATATTCTTTCAATAAATATTAGAAAATTTAAAATGACATTTTTTCTAAATGTATAGAAGAATGTTTCCAGATCTTTTCAGAACTATGATATTCCTTCTTCATTGGTGTTGCATTTGTTTTGTTAATGATACATTTATTTTGTTAAAATGGTAGGGCCTGTTTAATAAGGGCTAAAGAGTAAGTAATTTTATCTATCACATGTGTTCATTCATTTTTTTTTTTTTTTTACTTTTTAAATGTTATATTTTTTAATAGCATTCATACTGTTGTTCAGTTTAAAACTGCTAAGAAAATAATTGACTTTTTCAGAATCGAAATGGAATAGAGTGTGGGTACAGGTCAGTTATATCAAATTTAAAAACTCAAATAGAACATTTAAAAAATAATGTTGCAGAAAATAAAAAAAAATACTTTCAACAGGTAGCCTTTTTAAACATCTTTAATATTATTAAAATGCATTATTCATATTGTTTGTTGTATGATGACTATTTGTTTTTATTATAATTCTCCTACTGAGTGGATGTGATTTTTTTTGTTTTTTTTTGTCTTCAGTCATTTGACTGGTAGATGCAGCTGTCCAAGATTCCTTATCTAGTAGTTTCATTTCCGTATACCCCTTACATCCTACATCCTTAATAATTTGTTTTACATTTTCCAAATTTTGTCTACTTGCACAATTTTTCCCAGCTACATGTCCCTCCAATATTAAAATGACTTCCAGGATGCCTTAATATGTGGCCCATAAGTCTGTCCCTTTTTTAACCATATTTTTCCAAATACTTCTCTCTTCATCAATTTGCCGCAATACATCTTCATTAGTCACTTTATCCACCCATCTGATTAACATTCTCCTATAACACATAAAGCGTCTAATCTTTTCTTTTCCAAGTTTCACTTCCATATAAATCTATACTCCAAATATTTACTTTCAAAAATTTTTTCCTTCCGTTCCAATTAATTTCTGATATAAGCAAATTATATTTTTAACTGAAAGATCATTTTGCCTGTGCTATTCAGCATTTTATAACACTCCTGCTTCATCCATCTTTAGTAAAATTCTATTTCCCAAATAACAAAATTCTTCTACCTTCGTAATCTACATTATTTTTACTACATTTCATTACTTTTGTTTTGTTCTTGTTTATTTTCATGCGGTAGTTCTTGTGTAGGACTTCATCCATGCCATTCACTGTTTCTTCGTAACAGGCAATTCGTATTTGCTTGCAATTCGCAATTTCTTTGTAATTGCCTTTTTTGCCTTCTTTCAATTGCAAATTGAAGGCAAATTGAAATATTTTCACCTTACACTGTTACTCCGGATCAAAATTGTTCTGTAACACCATTAATGTGATGTGATATATATGATAAATACATTATTTATTATTATTTATTTCTATTTATTATGTATACATTATTAGAAACAAAAGAAAGAAGTAATTAATTTGTTGCCTAACACTATTCTACACCTAGTCTTTCCTATGGGAGTGATCCATATAAAATATCTGAAATGCAAACGGTAATCAGAATTGCTTTTTCTAACAGTAATTATTTTTATATAATTATGTTAATTCTAAATATCACCTATATTTTGGTGGGCTTGAGAAGCTGATAAGCAACAGCTTAGTAAATTCAGCTTAGTAAAGAAGAGGATGGAAAATTACTGTATTTTTCATTTTCTTTGTAATTATGATATGGAATGTTTTTTCACCTAAAAAAGACTAGATTATTAATTTAGTGGAAACAGATCATTATTAATGGTAGTTGAAACAGTTTCTTGATCATTTACTAAAGTAAACTGCCTATTGCATTAAAATAGCTCTGTTTTCTGGTTTGAATAGAGGTAAATAACTTCTGAGAAATGTTGGTCTACATGCTTTGTATTAATAGTAACATAACATAGGATTAACTGATAACGTAGGATTTTCTAGACCTCTTAAATTATCCCAAAAACAGATAACAGTGGCTATTATTTGAAGAGGATAGCAGTGAATGGTTTTTGAGATTTCATATCTCAAACCATTTATTTAATGTTGAAACTTTTTTAAACTGATGCTCTATAGATCATTGTTAACTTCCTCATTGAGGGCTAATTAGGATAAACAATATATGAAAGAGACTAATGTAACTTTCTGTGACAACCTTTCTGAGGACCTACACTGTAAATGGGGCCTTATTGACAAATGAATTTTTGTTTCTGACTTTCAACTGTAAACAGCACTTTGTAACCAGAGTGACTAAATTCTTCCTCAAGTGAGAAGTGCGGAACTAAATTAAATGCTTTATTGAAATTGTAAAAGTCAATGGGAACCTTTTAATCTGTAGTTAAATCCTTATCCTTATCCTTTCCAAGATAAGTAAACTTTTTTTTAGAATAGTCTTCATTTTTTGTAACAGAACTCTGAAGTTATTGCCTATTTTATTTTAGTTATTTGTAATATATATTTATAAGTTTCAAATTCAGAACTAGATTAAAATTAATGATTGTTTTGGCAGAAAAAAATAACAGAAAGATATAAAAAAGAATTGGATACACTAAAAAAATAAAATGAAGATTGGATCAAGAAAGAAAGATAGTTTGTAATATAAAACAGAAACTTCTAAAAAATTGATGAAATTCAATTTTTATGCAGTCTTTTTCATGAAAAATGAGTACCAGAAAAATGTTCACTTTTTAAAAGTAAAGAATATTTTGATTATAAATATTGTTACACATTATATTTTTTTTATATTAAATAAAATAAACCATTATTTAAATTTAATATTGCCTTACTCATTTATTATTTTTTTTAACTTTTTAGGGCCAGGATATGTTGAAAAATACATACCTACAATGCTAGACATTTTTTCAAAGGTAATTGCCTAAGTGCCAAGCTGTTTTTGACGATTTTTTAGTTTTACAAAAACATTTACAATTCCATTTTACTCATCAATTTAAAATCTTTTTTTTTGATGGTGATGGATGGATAACGCAAGTTATCACTCTGTTGCAATGAAAAGGTTACCACCAACAGCTGCAAAAAGCTGAAATCCAACAGCGATTTCAAGAAAAAGCTGTTGCTTGCAATGATACTAAAAGTAAACAACAGCTGTACCAAAAAATACTTTCGTATAAGAATGAACGTAAACTATATAAAATTCTTGTTGTGGCCAATGAGACAGAACAATCTGTTATTCGCCTACTGCCATATACTGTCAATATAATGCGATAGAGCGTATATGGACGCAAGTGAAAAGGAAAGTTACCGATCGAAATCGAACTTTCAAGTTGACAGATGTTGAGAAATTAATTAATGAGTAATTAGAAAACGTTACGGCAGAGGACTGGGAAAACTGCGTTTTGCATACAGAAAAAAATATCGAAGAGGATTTTCGTAATGAAGCTATGCGAGATAATAGAAAAATTCATCATAAATCTTAAGGAATCAGATTCTGACGAAAGTGATTTTCATACTTCAGACAACAATGAAGAAGAGGATGAAGCCTTGGCGGAACGACTTACATATTGAGTACTGAGTAATCATTACAAACAATTTTTACGAATTTTTGTATAATTTTAAACTGAGGGTCTTAACTCTTTCATAGAAGTCCGAATAAATAAAATTCACAACTGGAGTAAAATATTAAAAATAAATGATGTGGAAGTAGTTACGAATCTTTTAAATTTCAGTGTTATAATAATGTTTATTGATATAATTTTAATGGCTTTTTGCAATCTATTATTTTTTTTATACGGTTGAGTCTTTGATAGAAATATTGCGAATAGTTGAAAAATAAAAATATATGAAAATAACACAAACAGTAGTAATAATAATGATAGTATTTACAAAAATTATAATTTATAGCATTAACGAATAATGAAGTAATCTGTTAAATTATTAAATCATGCCCGCCAGTCGCTGGTAGATATAGCGACCAATAGAAGCACGCTAAATAAAAGTACAGTCACAACTAGTAGTTGTGACTGTACTTTTTGATTGATATTTCATACAATTCGCACCTCAGTTAAAAACTTATATTACTTTATTTTCAAAATACCATAAACTTATTCAAATTGTTTCAATAATAAAATTTAAGGAACATTTTCCCCGTAAAATATTCATTGAAGCTAAAAATAAGGTTGTCTCGTAAAAAACGTCCTGTATGTTTAAATAATGGTAGTTTTGGGCTAAATCTTAATTATAATAACTGAGAAACAATTATTTAATCCACCGCCAAAAATAGAACATTTTTATCCTGATCGGATTTGATTAATTCAAAGTTGATGATCTCAAAAAAGTGCAACAAAAAATCGTGTTTTCCGCATTCTAAATTTCTATAATTTCTAAATTTCCGCTTTTTCCTAATTTTTGAAACGAATGACGGTTACTATAATCAGCCAAATCTAGTTAGCGCAAAAGTAACTGCAGTTTCCGACAATACTTTCATTTTTATTGTGCGATTTTTTTTTACTGAGATGCAATAGCTTAAATACAAGCGCCATCTTTCATGGTGACCACTATGCTTATCTACATATACATAATTTATAGTATACATACATCATTTATTACCTTATTTACATAAGGTATAAATGTGTTCATTGCAACGGTGCTTCTGTACATATATTTTCTTCCTTGTGCGAAATAAAGGAAGAGTATTGTGATCGCGAAGAATTTCGGTTATTTTAGATTTCAACGGAAATATCAATTTTGACCATCCCTGAATCCATTTTGGCTAGTTTCGGCGTGACGTCTGTACGTACGTATTTATCTCGCATAACTCAAAAACGATTAGCAGTATGATGTTGAAATTTTGGATTTAGGACTGTTGTAACATCTAGTTGTGCACCTTCCCTTTCGACTGCAACCTACTGAACCAAAGGTGTCCAAAAAAATCAAAACAATTGGATTTTGGACTTTTTGTTAACTACAGTAAAATAAGCTGTCATTGAGAGCTTTTCAATGATATATTATAAGAGGTACTTATTTTCATTGGTTCCAGAGTTATAGTCAAATCAAATTTTCATTTATGAAATATTTGGATGTTACAAGGGGTAAGCACATCACTTCGAATCAGATTTTATTTCCTATTTTTTAACTTTGTTTTTTTATTTAAATATATTGATTTATTAATAATTATTAATTTCTGATTGTAAAAAAAAAAATTACAATAAATAATATTCAATAATAACAATAAAATAGAAAAATATCAGAAGTTATTAATGAAATAAAGTTTTACGTACTTTTAATTTTAAAAGAATGTGTATGTGTAATTTAATAGTACACGGTAATGGGGTGTCAACATCAGATTTTCTCTATGGAAAAACCGTCAAAAGTTACAAGAGTCGTTTTTGCATATGCTGCTTCAATCCAATCAGTTACTAATTGTTTTTAGCCAGTTTTGTTGTAAATATTTTTACTGGAAAATATGTAATTGTAACTGTTTTTTTCATAACATTTTCAAACAGCAGATTTGCGTTTTTTGCTCTTTCCATTACATACAAGTACATAGTGTGCTTCTGATTGTAATATTATAAAAAAATTTTGTTTGTCAATATTTACGTAGATAAATTTGCAATGATTATTTATTATTCATTTGACAGCATTGCTAGTTAACCTATTTTTGTATTATACGAGTAAGATACTGGAAATAAAATATTTTTTATCAGATATCCTTTGTATCAAATGATAAAAAAGTATAAATTAATTCTGCTATTACAGTTTACAATTTGATATTGAAGTGTATTCACACTGCTGCTGCTAACATGTAAAAAAAAATACATATTGTATTTACAGAAATTCTAACAACCCCAGTTCATATTAACACATTTAATTTTTGTTTGCAGTACTGACAAGATTATGTTTTTTAAGCCTAATTTCTGTCAGATAACATTTTGTGTGTGTGTGTGTGTGTGTGTGTGTGTGTGTGTGTGTGTGTGTGTGTGTGTGACTTCATAATTTAAAAAAAGGTATTTTTTTAAATTATGACTTTAATTTATTTAAAATCAATTTTAGGGATTATTTTTTTTAATAAGTAGAATATTAAAAATTCAAAAAGACTTTTTTCAAGGTTATGATGCAAATATAGTAATATTAACATTTTTTTGTTACTTTATTTTGTTGAGCATCTTCAAAATGGATTTAAATGTTTAATTCAATTAAATGTATTAAATTGATTGAACTGAAATGCATAACTTGACCAGCATAACCGGGAAAATTATGCAATTCATTACCACCTTTTTGAAGTCATAATATTTAACTACATTTATCGTTAACTTTTCACTTTAATGTTTACACCAAGAAGTTTTAATAATGCGGAATAGTATTTGTATCTACAGGAAAGCAACTTCTGTGGTTATGCAAATGTGTGGTTTGCAAGTGGTGACTGTGAAAGGCTATAAATAAATAGTAGGATAAAGGATCTCATAATGAGTGCTCAGTTTTTACTCAGTGTGATAAGTTTTTCAAAATAAATTTCTTATTATTCTATTTAAACAGATTTTACTCTAGTATACTAACAAAAAAAGGTAGTTTTTATTTAATGTAATACACATAATTACCATTGTAGAACTGTAATCTTTGTATGTCATGGCAAATACTCTAATTCTGTTTGTATTTCAGTATACTGATAGAAAGAGGATTACTTAAAAAGGTATTGTTTTCATTAAAAAGGGAATTTTTTTTATTAAAAAAAGCAACTTATGGATTATTTTCCTTATTTATTTATCAAGTTTCCTAGTTAGTGCGCAGATATAAACAGCCTACTTATTGATAATTATAATATAAAAAGAATAGTTAAAAGTTAATGTCTTTCCATAATAAAAATGTGTTTGTTTTCAAATCAATCATCTCTTTAATTATTATAACAGGTATTTTGCAAAACTGTATATAAATTTAGTTCAAAAACTAAATGAAATGAATCCATTTCTTTCCTTTCTGTGACATTATAAATTTTACTTTTAACCAACAATGGGTTCAGTTACTTAGGTTTAACCTTCTAAAAAATATATAATACTTTTTCAAAAATTATATAAACTAGAAGCAGCTTTTACATTAAAAAAAAAAAAAATTGATTTAAATTATACAGAAAGTATTATCTGAGGGAACCTGTCAGAGCTAATTTTATAGTTTTCTTTTAGGGTCATCATCATTAGCACAAATATAAATAGCAACTATCTTTAAATAGGATAAAGCCCCATAGTACACATTTAAATAATATATACATATATTCTTCAATAAGTTGTTTTTGTAAAATTTAGTGAAGTAACTTTTAACTAATTCAAATGTACTGAGATCTTGTTTTTATGTACTATGTGTAAAATTTGAATATTGATGTCTTTGTATGTGTGTGTGTTTCTATGAGATGAGGTATGAGATAATGCTCTTGTATCTCTTGTGCTCTTGTACAATGTCTGTGTTTCAGTAATTTGTGCCTGAATGCATTTTCAGTCATATTTAGATGCATCAGATAAGTATTTCATTAGCTTATTAGATGGTTCTATTACAATTTGCCTGTAATAAGTGAGATTGTTTATTAATTTTTAATAATTATTACATTATGTTCTTTCAGTTCAATGGTAAATACTATTTCAGTATTTTTTAAGACACCAGTATTTTAATTATGTGTTTAGAAGTAGAAAAGATGGACTACTAAATATTTTCTCATTCTATCAGCATTTATATTTTCTGGCACAGAGAGAATTGTGCATCAGGGAGATTCTTATGTTGAACAGGTAAAAATGAAAGCTGTTTATAACTATGAGAAGTGTAACACAGCTGTACTGATAAAAATAAAAGAAGATTGTTTATTACAAATTTATTATTTTGAAGAGATGGATTATTATAAGGTAACTCTTTTTATAAGAGTACAGTATTTTTAAACTTTTTTAGATTTTTCAAAATGTTATAAAAAAATATATGCTAAAATTGTCACAGTATTTCATATTTCCGCTAGGGTTATTGATTTGAGTGTTACCTTCTACCCTCCTATGTTGTAATTATCATTGAGCATTTGATTGAAAAAGGACGTGTTTGGAGTATCTCTATTCTCAAAACTTTTTTAGAACTTTTTTAGTCTTTCAGAGTTGGGATTGTCAAATAAATAACAATGTTAAGTTCCTCCCACTCCCCATATCTACTGTCACGACCTCTTCTGTTTTGTCCACCCATTCCAATGGTTATACAGTTTCTTGAAACTAATCCTTCTGATTCTTCATTTTACAATTTAAAGTTTTAAATATTATACTGAATTGATTGTTTATTTCTTCATTAATTATCTATTGTCCTTTTAATTTTAGCTTAAATAATTCCAAGTTTTCTAGTTTAAATATTTAAAAAAATAATATTTAAATCAATAAATTAACAATTATTTATTTATAAGTTTAATGTAATCATTAACTACTTATATTTAATGTATTTGAATTTATTAATTTCAATTACATCAGTTTATTATTGGTAATGAGATCTTCTGAAATTTTTCTCCTAAACCTTTATCTTTGTCAACTGACTTTCAAAAATAAGGTGTAATTTTTTTACAATGAATTTATAACATTTTAATGAAACTAATGTTTTGATATACCAAATGATGATATAAAATATTAAAATATTTAAAAACAACCACAATTTTTTAATTTGAAATTTGTTGCATTGTAATTATTTATTTATTAAAGAAAATTGATCCAAAAATATGTAATAAATGTTATAATGATAAATAAATCAATTTTAATATAAAAGTTTTCTTTAAAAAAACAAGTACAAAAAAGCAGTACAGTTTTAATTATCTAAAAAGCCTGAAATTGTAAACAGAGCTTTAGCAATAATTGCCTCATAAATGACTGGATATGCAGGTCTGGGACATATTTTTTGCATGTGACTCATAAAATGCATATAAAACTAATTTTCCTCAGTAATTTACATCCATAAATTTTTTGTATAGCATACTATAGTATAATATATTACCTTTAAAGTAGAAATCTGGCAAGAATTTTTAGCTAGCTGTAACAAAACATTTCTAGATCTTTGTATGAATTTTTTTAAATTAAAAAACATGACTATCTATAATGGCAGAATCTTCCTGATATATGTAAGTATATATATATATATATATATGGATAATTTATAAATTTTAACAGTTTACTGGCAACTTTATTGTACATGTATTTTAGGGCTTTCATTAGAAGTATTTTCAAAAAATGTGAAAGAAAGAGAGAAGCAGTCTGCAAAGTACCAGTAAGTACTTGTAATATATTTATATTAAATTTATTACTAAATAATGAATTAAATAACATTTGAATATATTCAATATTGGTAACTTTTCAAGAAGATGCCCGCAGCCGATCTGTTGTTAGTCAGTTAATTGTTAGATGGCACCAATGAAATAAAAAAATAAACAGTACATATTTTTTATTTTTAAAACCATTCGTTGTACTATAATATCATTAAAATAATACAGTGAGTGATACTGTAATAATAAAATACTAAAATAAATTACAGAATTTTTTTGAGTACAGTAATTTACGTATATCATTTACTGTGTACTTAACAAGAACCTAACATGTATTTTGGCATTAAATCTCAGGAACTATCGAACTGAGACTGTACAAGACTACACTTTACTTACACTCATATTCTCCTTCATCCTCTGAAGTAATAACTGAATGATAATTCCCAGAGGCTAAACAGAAAAAAGAAGAGAAGAAAGTTAGATTATATTTATTTATTATATAAAGTTAGATTATAATTTTAATTTATTTATTTTCTTTCAGTGGCGCCATCTAAAAATTAACTAACTACAGTGACTGACTAACTACAGATCGATGTAATACAAAATTGTAAATACCAATATTGTATTTGTATTTTATATCAGTTGTGTGTGTACACAACCATACATACTAGCAGATATATACATACTAGCAAACCCGGCAATGCTTCACAATTGCTAGATTTGAGTATATAAATGAACACAATTGAAGTTTGATAAAACATTAACAAAATGAACATTACGGAACTTCACAAAATTTCCCCTTTTCCTTTTACCCTTTCACCTTTTACCCTCCCCTCTTTAATTTTTCCCATATTCCTTATTTTTCTTTTTTCCCATTTCTCTTTCCCCCAATTTCCCCATTTTCACCCCTTTTCCATTTCTCACCCCACTATTCCCTTATTTCCCATATTCCCTTATCCCTTATCTCCCTTATCCCTTATCTCCCTTATCCCTTATCTCTCTTATCCCTTATCTCTTTCCCTTATCTCTCTTATCCCTTATCTCTTTCCCTTATCTCTCTTATCCCTTATCTCTTTCCCTTACCTCTTTCCTCCCTCTCTTTCCCTTACCTCTTTCCTCCCTCTCTTTCCCTTACCTCTTTCCTCCCTCTCTTTCCCTTATTTCCTTTCCTCTTTCCTCTTTCCTCTTTCCTCTTTCCTCCTTTCAAATTTTCTTTTTAGCTCTCCATTTTCAATTCTTTTTCCCTTTTTCCCTTTCCCCGATTTCCCTTTTCCCCGTTTCCCCCTTTTTTCCTTTTCTCCGTTTTCCCCTTTTTTCCTTTTCCCCTTTTCCATTTCACCTTCTACCTTTTTTACCTTCTTCTCTTTTACTTTTTTTCAATTTTTCCCTCTTTCACTTTTCCGATTTTTTCCTTTCGTCTTTTTCCTCGCGAGTAAATCGGTCCAGTAGTTTTTTAGTCTGCAGCGAACACACGTGTCGGAAACACTGAAATGGAATCGTAAAATATTTTGTATAGCGCGTGTTGCTTTTACGTCCAACAGATAGCGCTGTTTTTTTTAAAAAAAGCATATTTTTACCTGCCATAGGTGTGACATCTTAGGTGCATAAATGGCAGGTATATAAAAACAAGCGCGTATTCGAATGCAACGTTGTGTTAAAATTTCAAAGCAATCGATGAAGAACGTTCGGAGATTTATGATTTTGAAAAAATGAACATTTACATTTTATTATATATATACGTATGTATACAATATACACTGAATATATATAGATATACATTCAGTAGTTTAGTAAATTCATATTATCATTACGTGTGGTGTAAACTAAAATTGCTAATGTTAATTACCTGAAATGCTAGTATACCCGTGAAAATCCTCATTACCGCCGTAGAAAACGCGTTGAACGCCCTACACCTTTCTTCCGCAGAAAATATGTACTGAACCAAGTTATCAATATTCAAATCAGACAAACCGTGCATATTCCGCAGACCATTCCATGCAACACACGCAAAAAGAGTATCCGCCGTGTCAATCCCAAAGCAAAACATACATTGGCGAATACACGCCTACTAAATCTAAATAAATACTCCTCAAAAGTGTCATGGCCAGTGAGCATATGTCTGATATAAAAACCCGCCTCGCCATGACCTCTAGCCGATCACGCTTCCACATCATTAACAAGCCTCCTTGTCCATGCCGAGCTGATTCCTGTCCTCCATCTAGTCTTCCAATACGTCGATTTCTGATTTGTCCATCCCATTATATTTTAAGGTCCGTGCTTTAATCTGTAGGTCAATAGGAAATACCGAAGCTATGACACAGGCTGCTTCATAGGATACGGTCTTTTATCCTGAAATCACGCCAAGTAGGGTGTGTCTATGAATCCCCTGTGACCGCCTTAAATTCCTTTTCACTCCAACCGCTGTCCGCCCCACTAGGGCTGCATAAAGCAACTTCGACGTGACGGTGGACATCAGCATTCGTTTTTTGCCAGCCTGAGTTGCCAGCAACTGGTTAAGCGCCTTGAACGTACTTTCGGCTTTGCAACACGCTTCGACTACATGGAATGAAGCGACAAGATCTGTCTGTATAAATTCCCAAGTATTTTACGTAGTTCTTAAACTGTAAGGCTGATCGCCTAGCTTTAGATTTATCTGTCCCACCACTCTCCTTCCATTAAGAGTTGTGTACTCGCATTTGTGTTGAGCTAATGTAAGGCTTTGCATCCAAGTGTTAATCATGTCTAGCGCCTCATTTCGCCTCATGTCTCCAGCTCAGCTTCCGTCCTCCCACTAACCAGTACGGTAATGCCATCACCAAAAACAATCGTCTCAGGACCGTCCAAACAGAGGAAGACGAAGAAAACCATCGAATGACAGTTGCCATAGCAATGAGTCCAATACTCATCCCGGTGTCACACCTGCCGAAAGCTGAAATCGCAGGGCCCCTCTTTGTCTATTAGCCATCACCCAACGGTCGCTGAAATGTTCCCCGACCTGGCGTCTCAGGTAGCCGCTGATTCCTTTGTCGCGAAGCGCAGACATGATTGTCGTCCACGAAACACTACCGAACGCATTGCGTATGTCGCGCATAATGAACAACGGCATCCATGTCCTCTGTCTCGTGTCCTCTGTGTCTTGATCGCCCAATTGACCACCTTCGTTACTGCCTGTAATGTTGACCACCTGGCTAAAATCAAATTGGTTGGGATGGATGCCGACGCCCGCCTCCAACTCCTCAACTTAGGTGGGATGCCAGCAATCCCTTCCGACCAATTTGCCGACATTGTTAATAAGACATAACTGGTGATACTCGACACCTTGATCTTTTCTAGCTTGCTTGGGGAGGAAGACCAGGTGCGATTCCTTCCAACAACTCGGGAAGCATTTGTTCTCAAGACTGTAGTTCAGTACATCTGTCATTTTCCATGGCATTTTCAACATTAAACCCTTCAAAACCGCCGCCAGGATGCCATATTGGCCGGGACTCTTCTTATTGGTCAATTTGTTCACTCGCTTGCTCTTCCGTGAGGACGGACAATCGTCTACCGAAACGCTTCATCGCTATTTGATCAGCTCGCCCCCACGGGTCTGCATCTAAGTCTCTGTAGAACTCACGCTATTTTTCAGCCTTAGCCTGTTTAATGTCATAATTGATAAAATGCCTATAATTCACATAATTGACCGCTGCCTCTTCATAGGCCTTTCCCCCGGTCGTCCTAAGACGTTGTTTACACCTCTTAGTCGTTGCACTTCCTGTCTCTTCGTCTCTATGCTGTCAGACCACCATTATGCATGTTTAGATCCTCTATCAGTAGTTGGAATATCAGATATCTCTTGGATTATCAGTTCTTGCAGAACATCTGTCTGAGTGGTCTGGCGTCACTAATTTTATCCGCTTTTTTCGCGACCACTTTACCCACCTGCGCTTGTGTCAGTCTAGTGGGTCTCTGGATATTGGCCGTATGAAGCAATACATCGTCTGTCTCCAAAAGCGTGGCCAAGTAGTCGCTTGCGGTCTCCTCACTTAAGACTCTCCAGTGACATTTATTATGATTCCAGACCCCATCAAGGATTGTTAGATCCAGTACAGAAGCATGACCTCTTTCCTCGAAGTGGGCGTGTGGTCAATGATACAAAACATCCCTGTCATTTGAATTAGGTCTGCTAGCACCTCGCCTTTTCGATTTCTGTACCGGCTGCCTGCAACAACTGACTTGCAATTCATATCACCCATCAGGATGATCTTTTTAGGCGACCTTATTTCGACCTCGTGTAACATAGTCATATGTTCTTCAAACTCGACTAAGTCACAATTTTGTCTGATGTAAGCAACAATGAATACCGCATTCGACAACTCGAGGGCAGTCAGTCCTGGACCTCTAAGAAAAACTGGCATCCCAATCTGCCACTGACATTCTGTACCGCAACGTCGCCCATCACATCGGTACACCAATCGCTCCTGGCTGCCATATATCAATTCAGCTCTATAGCAATTAAAAAAGCACATAGAGACTTCTAGCCACCTCTCTCACCAGATCGTGAGAGAGTATACTGTGATTTACGTTGAATAATATTATCCTAAGCATTACCCACCGGGTTGGTCTAGTGGTGAACGCGTCTTCCCAAATCAGCTGATTTGGAAGTCGAGAGTTCCAGCGTTCAAGTCCTAGTAAAGCCAGCTATTTTTACACGGACTTGAATACTAGATCGTGGATACCGGTGTTCTTTGGTGGTTGGGTTTCAATTAACCACACATCTCAGGTATGGTCGAACTGAGAATGTACAAGACTACACTTCATTCACACTCATACATATCATCCTCATTCATCCTCTGAAGTATTATCTAAACGGTAGTTACCGGAGGCTAAACAGGAAAAAGAAAAGAAAAGAAAGCATTACGAGCAAGGCCGCACGTCACGTTTCCGCTGCGGTGATCTCTACTCGCATAGTTTAGACATAATTTTGGCTTTCAGCACTCTCTTTATCTGGTGTCTTTTTCCGCCACAATTGTAACAAAGCTCAGTCCTTTTGGGCCCCGACACTCAACACTCTTGTGCCCAACACACCAGCAACGATAACACCTATTACTCTCTTCTTGTATCTAAGCCCAACAATGGATCAACCTTATACGTAATCGATTCTTAATCAAGATATTAGCAGCCCTGTACGTCGTTACATTTGTGACATTCTGCGTGTAGCCAAATGCCTTCCGCACCGAAGTGATGCGAAACTCTTCATTAACACCGATCGGTCTAGCTACAGCCTCTCTGACTTCTTGTTCACTTGTGTCCACATCGATGTCTTTGATGTGGACGGCAGCCTTCCTATCTTTGCGTGTCCTCAGATCTACTTGTAGGTCGGCTGCCTTGTCACGTAGAACAGCTGTAAATTTGCTCCTTCAATAAGCACTTGGTTTATATCTGGCAGAACCTTGCCATCTCGAGAAAGATCTGCAAAGTGGCAGGTATCACAATCAGTCTTCAATTGGTCCTCGAATCGAATTACTCTATTTAAATATTCAATCAGACATCGTCGCGGGAGAATCTTCAACAACGCCACACAAGTCAACGCGCCTGCAGGTAGTTCACTAATATCGTGATCTTTCGCCGGTTCCGCCTGAGTGGACTGTGTTATCAGCCTCAGAGGAGCAGGTAATTCTGTGAGATGCTTCAAACTTTTGTATAATTCATCGAGCTACCGCTCATTTTGGGAGATGTGCATGGCCAACTCCGGTCCGGTATTTTTCTTTAGAGTCAACAACATAATACCAAGTCTGTTGTCAACTCCTTTAAGCTAACCTGTGGGATTCCTTCCTCTTCTGACGAAGATATTTGCAATACCCTCTTCTTATCTTTTACATATGCGACACGCTGTTGTGTTAATCCAGTCGGGGGAAGCCTGGAAACGCCAGCTTGTGGGGTCGCCGGGGATCCTGCACTTTCTTGAGAACATAACTCGTTCTCTTTCTCCATGGTTTTCTTCCTTGTACTCATTAATATTCAAAACGAACTCTACGCCAAATTCCGAGTTACTTGATACTCAACAAGGGGGTGGGTCCGGAGGTACTTGGGGGGAACCCCCAGGGTTTTTTGGGGGGCGGGAAAATTTTTGATTAAAAACGTAATCGGGGTGATGGGGCAGGTAAAATGTATCAACCCAAATTTTGTTAAAAAAATTTTGCTGGGAGGGTTTGTGGTCAACACGAGGGTCTACCCGGATCGGGTAGAACCGGGGGATTTTGAGATTCAACTGATAGGGAACTGGTTTGCTTGGCATTTCTCCCGCCACCATCCTGTTCGGTCACCGTAAAGCATAAGACCGATGTCTGTGCCACAAACGGCTACTGAGTCTCAAAACAGTTTAGCGACCAGTGTCCTAACTAGCTCCTACAACTAATCTAAAAGCGTGGGCGGAATAAGCGTGGTATCATACACCACTCGCTTGTGTGTCCCACCGCCCACTTGCCATATATCACTAAGACGGGTAGGCGCACCCCTTCAACAATAATTAAATTTATCTCGTCAGACAGCAATTTGCTTCCACGCCTAGGCCGCTAAATGCCAGCACGTCTTCAAACTAGAGTAAAGCGTCTTTTTAAATTTTAAACACCAATAAACCATTAAAGCACTTGGAGACTTAATCTGGTTGATAGTCAGCCATATCTCTCGGTTAGTTTCCTACAGCAGCGCGGTAGGAGTCTTTTCCCTTAATTAGGTAAATTACTGATGTCGGTTGAATAAAGCAACCGCATCAAGTAACTCCCACACGGCCCGACAATGAGGCTCTTGCCACATTGACTCGCCGCTTGTGAGTGGCCTATTTTCCCCTTGACCTCTAAGTGCCAGGGTGGCCTGAGTCGAGACAAATATAAGTTTACATGGTTGGAGAGAACTCGGGCTCCCGTTGCCCTTAAAAACGAAGGAGAGGCATACCATCCCCCCGATACTATATAAATCTATACAAGGACCTTCCGTTAGTCGTGGCGTGCCATTCTTGCTGCCATGCTTACATCGCGAGGCAGTAAAGCCTCCCACGCAGGCGGGAGACGGGCAACTGTTCGAAATTTAGAACCAGTGCATTGAGATCACCGTTCCGCTCCGGTACAGGCCTGGCTCGAAATCACATTCCAAATACCTCAGCCTCTCCGCCTCTTCGCAATTTACACATGGCCACCGGAACTTTCACCACTAAATCGATTGGGAGGGCCTTTCCCAATAAAGTGGTAGCCTCGTAGGAGGTTGTTTTAAAAACATCATTGCATACAATTAAGGCTCTTCGCTGGGCACTCCTTAAATTTTGAATAAGTGCTCGATTTTTTCCAACCTATGCACCCAAACGGACGCTGCGTAAGGGGTCATACTTTCCAATACACCATGTACAAATGACAGCCCGACAGTCCGTAATTCTTTCCAGCAATCCTCCTAAGCTTGTGTATCACAGAGACGGCGTCCGCCGCTACTTGCCTAATCGATACAAATATAGGTTTTTAAATGGGAAAACATTTTGTTGAAATGGTGGGAAAAGATTACCATAAATGGATTGATATGTTGCAAGCTCTCGTTCACGAATACAGCGATACAGTGCATACAGGTACAAAACTTAAACCAAAAGACGTAAATAGAAAAATTGAACATTAAGTGCTGACAAATTTAAATAAAAAATACGATGGGGAAAAAAGGAGTTATAAAAATTAAATTTCAATTTTAAGCTTAAAATCACCGAAAATACCTATGAATACTTATCTTTTATTTGTTTGTAAAGTACATCGATTAGATTCATTTTTACTATCTATAAATAATAGAAACATTTTTAACAACAATAAAATATTGATTTTATATATTGATACTTTTTTATATAGTAGTATAAAAATGTCTAATATTTTGATAAATTGAATAGTATAAATTATAGTAATAATATTAGTGAAATGAACATAAGCAAAATAGAATTGAAAAATTGGAGTTAATGAATACTAAAACCGATGATTCGATTATTGCAACAATTGAAGGTTTCGGGAAAATATTTTTACCGCAACGATTTTATAATCTTACACAATCAGATTTGAATGAAATTAATCAATCTACAGATCTTTATATAATTTATAAGGGTTTGAATAGAATGAAGAACGATCATAGTTATCATGATGTAGAGTTTATACGTGGTATTGAAGTTACATATTAACTTATATATATATATGTATTTAATGTATTCGTTTTGTATCAAATGTAAATTTAAAACGTTATCGCGTAATGGCGTCATGATTGAAAAAAATAGAATGCAATATAGTTACAGTATTTGTGATGAAACTAAAATAACATATATTAGAAAAATTAATTAATGAATTAGATCGCGACAATAAAATGGATTACGCATAGGTCTACACCATCTAGTTATCACGTCTACTCGCAACAACAATGAGAAAAGATTACGCGACTTTTCTTCACCATAATTCATTGATTTTTTCATGGCCGTATAGAAGTGTCTATATTTTTCAAATATAAATTTTTAATCGTCATAGGGTGATAGCGCCTTTTCACACTGTTCAAATTTGATGGTTGAAACTCCGTAATGATTTTGACGTGGAATATGAAACAGTTTAATTAAACAAACAACCTTTATACACTTCATGATCTAAATCGTTTAAATTAAGATAGGTATTAACTATAAGAGAGAACCCTTTTTTAATTCATTTTCCTTTTTTTTTCTTTAAATAATACTGATTTCTTCTTCAAAGTATGGAATACATTTTAGCTCTTAAACTGACAAATTCATAGGTAGGAGCATCCTTCATTTCATCTTTTAATAGACCTATATCGTATTTATTATAAGCGTAAACATTTGGATAATCTCTTTCATTATAACAATTGAGAAGATCTAAATCCTCTTCTATATCTTTATCTTTTGATATAAGAGTATAATATTTTTCTTCAACAATGATATTACAACTACATCGTTTCCATAAATACAAAATTGTTTTACACTTGAGCTCGTGTTTAATCTTCTAAATTTCGATTTGTCATTAATCAAACGCATATCGATTCGCTTTCTTACATTTTCAATAGATTTTCCATATACACTATTTATTAATAATTTATAAACGTTTTTCAATCTTATATTTAGTATCACATCACGCATTGAAGTTTTTCTTAACATAATCTTTCAACCATGGACATTGATTAAAACAGACGGCTCTATGTATTTTCAACACCAAACCCTGTTGAAGATACAGTTTAAATGTTCTATTATGTAGCACTATTTTTGTTTCTCTTCTAAAATACATAATAATTGTTTACATCCTACACGTTTTTCATCACAGACAAACGGAGAAATCATACTATTTGGAATGGATTTTTTTCTGATACGAGTAAAAAATCGTTGTGCGATTCATGTAGGTGTTCAGGATATTTTAAATTAACTTCTAAAATATAACCCATTCAGCATCATCTTTCACATCGTCTAAATGATTTTGCAAATATTCAATTTCTTTTTCGTTGCACTATCTGAATCCAACAACAGGTAACGGTTCCATCATAAATTTTCCATAAAGAGATCGCAAATCAAAATATTTAATTTTTTTTAACGGCTTCTTTTCATCACAATAAATTTCTTCATCAGGCTCCTCATCCGAATCGGCACGATAACACGATTATTAGACTTAGCATAACGATTAGGAATCATTGATAACGACTCCACGAATACCTTTTTCAAAAAAACAAATACATATCCGGGTTTGTAACAAGTACTAATTTTATTTTTTTGTCTTTGAGGGCGGCAAACCACCATAAATGCGGCGCAGATAGATAATGACAAGGATCGAAATCCTTTTTTTTTATCATTTTATTACGAAAACATCCAAACACATCTGCCAACAGCATGACGTCCAATTTCATATAGAAATCATGATATTCACCCAATGTATTAACTTTAAAACGGTTCCAAATGTTTTGCGCAAGATTATAATCCGATTCAATTATGTTTTTTCTCTATAAATCATAAAACGGTTCGATAGGTGGAAGTTGTGTTTCAACGAAAACAGACGCACATTTAATGTATGTATAGGGATATAAGCCTTTTCATCCAGTCATCAACTTCATTAAATCTCTTTCATCATCACCTTTATTTTTTTATCATAATTTTTTTATTATTTCATCTTGAAACTGTGCGTAAGTATGTTTTAATCAACGATTTCTTTATTTCTTCCAATTTTATTTTCTTACAAAAAGCAATTAAAGTTTGCACCAAGTCATCAAGACTGTAAGATAGAAATTGATATGAATCTATAAAACGATACTACATTTTAATTTGGAGAGTTATTGAGGTAAGTTTTTCATATTGTTTGCTAAAGAGAAATATCAAATTTATCTTTCAACTCGTTCATCGCCAATACGATGTGATGCGAATCATAACCCCGCATTTGCATTTCATGCAACCGTTTTACATGTTACAAGTTTACAATTTAAATTGCAATTTTCACGTGCAGTTCCTATAAATTTACCACTAGTATGATAATAGTGTCTTACAGGTTTCTCGTTGAAAAACATATTTATTACAGCACGTTTCTTAATTAAAGTTTCGGTAATGGTAAATATGAACTGTTTGGACCATAAAGCGGATCGAATTCTGATACTGAAAGATCCAATCTTAAAATTTTATTCATAAACCAACCGCTACCCATTTGAATAAACCTTTAAAAAGATTCGTTAATTTTATCATACGCTTCTAAATAGTGTTCATTCAAGTCTGTTTGATTTTTGCATAAGTTTAGTGCATATCGAGCGCTGCTGTGTAAATTTACTTCACAGTAATTACATTCATCATCTACGCATCTCTGTAGCTCAACAACAACGATTTAATATTTAACATTGTTTCCTTTATATTTTTCAACTTAAAATTTTATAGCATTAAATACCTTAACTTTCATAGACATTGCTAACGTTCCAAGATTGTTTAAGAATAGATCCATCTAAAGCGTATTTTCTATCTGGAATCGCAACACGCAATAACAAATTAGAGACAGATATTTATTTTATTTAGTTTAACTTTCAAATTAAAATACTGTTTAGTTATACTTTGATAGGCGCTATCAATAGACGATTTATTTTCAGCTGATAAAATTACTTACATATCTTTCATTTTCATTTGGGCGTTATTATCTAATCAGTGTTTACATATTTCTTACACAGCACAGTACTTTATCAAAAATACTGAATTACATAATTTCCTTTTCGTTTCTGAAATTCATTACAGTAGTGAACTTTGCGTCATGTGAGTTAGTTGTTCGTATTAGTGTCGTACCTGTTACTATATACTATACTTACGGAGCAAAAATGTCTAGCAAACGTGTAAAAGAAGTCTAGAAAAACACTTATGAAACTGTTCAGAATTGAAATTGAAGGAAACTTATAACAGCATTCCTGGTTTAAATGATGTTAGAAATGAGGAGACAGATGAATGGGTAAAATTAGACGGTACAGATGTAGGCAACGAAATATTAAATGATGAAAAAATTGTTAATGGTATTAAAAATAAAGAAAATTTAAAGGAAGGTGCCGAATATGAAGAATTCGATGATAATCCAGTGAGTAAAATGAGCTGTAAAGAATTCGTGGAGTTGCTGACGAAATGCATTGAATAGTATTGCGTTCAAAAAGAAGCACAGACGAGGCGAAGTTAATTGCTACGCGACAAGTTCAATTCAATTCGCATTAGAAAAAGTAAGGAACGTCAATGTGCAAAGAAAAATTACAGATTTCTTGAAAAGTAAAATGAAGTGTAAATATGTAAGCATAAATTTAAATACACTGCCTTTTAGGTTATAGGTTTTATAGATAGAAGTGCTTAAATAAAAATAAAAAAACTTAGGCCTACCATGTTTTGCAGTTATTGTGCGTCAGTCTTTGAGTTAATATTATAGTATTGTATATTTAGTGATTTCTTTTAAGTCTAGTACAGTATATATGTAATTTTTATAAAAAAAATTGTGTTAGTTAATGATTTACTTATGTAAGTATACTGTATGTTGTACAATAAAATATAAAATATTCAGTATAATACTGTAGTTAAATCTTATCAGTTTGCAGTCTTTTTATAACACGTTTAGAAACGGGAGGGGGGGTGATAACGGTTATGCCTATACAGCGTTAATTTTTATGTAATCCGACTTTTGTTACGGTATTCGGCAAATCCTCATTTCCGTTAATTCATGACCCCCTTGGCCCCAAAGGCGACGAATTATCGTGGTCCTACTGTATTTTCCTTTTATTCTTGAAATTAAATGGAAATTATCACTTAATTCCCATGTAATCTTTTTTTTACTTCTATTTTCCTCAATATTACTTTATTAATTGTTTTTTATTTATGAGGAGATTTTCTGACTTCTATCTAAAAGTTTTGTATTTTTTGATACTGTGTTGATTAATATTTTTGTATACTTTTTCTGGATCCTTTTATTCAAATAGTACGGCTTTTGTTAACCTTTTGCTATCGGCAGATCATTCCTACCATTCCTGACGCTATCTATAAAGTAACAAGTATTAAAATTTACTAATCTCAATAAAAACGATTGTTTTGGTATTCATAAAACAATTTTAATTTTCTTATAGAAAGTTTATCTGTAGAAATGGTCAAGTTATTAAACAAGATTATATTTGCAATGGAAAAAAGGATTGTGATGATGCTTCAGACGAATTGCAAGCTACATGTCTTATTCATAATGTAACGTAAGTTAATTTTTTTGTCTTATTCGTAATGTAAGTTAATTTTTACTTTTGTTTTTTTTTTAAAGAAAACCAAACACATAACCAAACGAATAATGGCACCAAAGAGTTTATCCTTAAAAATTGGAAATAATTTTGTGGTATATGGATAACATTTTTTCAAAGCAGGGTAGTTAAAAGCCCTTACAGAAATAATCACTATTCAAACAGTCAAACATCTTCAGCACATGATACTGTATGGAGAACAATCTACCACATTCAAATTAAATTTAAATTCATTTAGTTAGTGATGCTATCAAATTAGTCAAAATAATAAAATTAATTTGAAAATATTTTATATTAATCAACTGATTTGTAAATAAAACAGATGTATTAAACTGCTCTCTTATTTCTTTGTTTTAGCTTATTTTTTTGCTTTTAGTTGAAGTCAAATTTCTGAACTAGTATTATTTTTTATTGACATTATTTACATCATTTTTCTCT
This sequence comes from Lycorma delicatula, assembly GCF_047948215.1. Lineage (NCBI taxonomy): Eukaryota > Metazoa > Arthropoda > Insecta > Hemiptera > Fulgoridae > Lycorma > Lycorma delicatula. The sequence goes on along the minus strand of NC_134459.1, from coordinate 89,568,302 downwards.
GAGTTAAATTCTCTACTAAATTTGCTACAAACTTTTATTTGTTAATTGGGAATTTAACAAACTTATTTATCACAGACCTAACAAATTATGTTATTTTATTTGAATTTTTTGAGTTATATATGGTTTTCCTCAAAAAATATTAATAATCCAGTTTTGGGAACCATTTCTTTGTCATTTTCAAATGAAATATATTAAGTTTCTACCATTTTTAAAAATAGTGTCCAAAAAAATGTTATTACATCACTATATTGCACAGAGGAAAAGCATTTCCATATTTATGTATATGATTTTTTTTTTACCTATGGTATTAATTCTCTAAATAGTCTTTCTCCTACTCAAACACTTTCTATCTTTTGCAAATAAATATTGAAGTCTTAGTCATAATAAAATGTGAACTAAGACAAAATTCCAATCAGAGCTTAAATTGCCTAAATATAAATTAAGGGCTGTAACTTTCTCACATACATATAGGGCTATCATAATTATGAAATATAATTACTGGCAAAAGCAAGCACAGTTCAATGAAAATATGAATCTATTCATTTAAAATATTCCTAAGAAATATAAAGAGATTCTTGAAAATATTTTTATGGAGTGATAATGAAGTGTGAACGTTATTAAAAACAAAGGAAAAGAAATGAAGCCTCATTGAAATGTACTATTAGAGAAAACTGAAACTTCTAAATAAGTTTTAAGATGGAAGGAAGAAAAATTTGTGGCAGAATTTTTATAGAGACAAAGCAGATTGGTGGATAATATATTAATACTCAAAGGTTCAATAGAATTTGGTGATAGAAGATTATATAAAAGGTAAAAATTGTAGAGATAAAAAGATTGAAATATATAAAACAGTTAATTAATTGAAGGTTTATAGTTTGTAGTAAATATGTTAACATAAAAAGATTAATACAGAACAGAAAAGAATGAAAAATTTCATTAACCATGTAAATAATATGTTTTCAACTAAAATAAAAACTACGCCAGTACCAACATGATTTTATGAGTTTGTATTCAAATTTTGGGTACATTGAAATTTTGCTATTCACTGATATGTATATTGCATGTCATACAATTTTCTACAAGTTCAGTAAAAATATTCCACTTTAGTTCAGGTTTTACAAAAGTCATTAAAATTTATTTTTTTTATTTTTAAGTCTTTAATTGCATACACATTTTTCTTTGTTAACACAAATGAGAAATTTGTGAATATAAATTCTAAATCTGGTAATTTCACTATTTAAGATTTTTTATTGATATTGATGTTTATCTGGCATTTGAAGCTATATTAGCCCACTAGCTGATATTGAGAGCTAAAATGGCTTCTGTTTAAAAAAAAAATGCATAAAATCCATGTGCGTAGTTTTTCCTTTGATAAGGTCTAAGGGCCGCTGTGAATGTCTACAAGTAACAATTATGGTAAGATTTAATTTTCAATACATGTGATCTGATTGATGAATTGTATAATTAAATTTGTTTAAGGTGTTCAAAGAACGAATTTCGATGTGCTTATGGGGCTTGCATTGATGTCGATAAGAAATGTGATGGTATTACTGACTGTGCGGACAATTCGGATGAGTTAAGAGTTTGTACCTCTTCTTTCATATTTGATGAAGATAACACAGAATTGATTATATTTCTTCAGGATTTTAAAGTATGCAAGTAAGCCAACTGTTGGTTGATAAGATGTTAGTATAAATGGTTTAAACACATTTAATTGAAATTTAAATTTCATTGGCCAGTATATTTCAATTGGTAGAAATTCTGGTTTTACATAGTAATTCTTGAGTTTAATTCCCAGTATGGATTTTTCATTTCCTCATTTCTATTATTTTATTGAGTCTCTTTAAGCTTAATTACATTTTTTCCCATATTTAAAAAATGTTTGAAAAACTAAATTTGTTCTCATAATAACTGTTTTTAATGAAAAGCTTGATTCCTGGTCGCAATATTGAAAAGGAAGTAGTTTCCTTCGGCACAATAGTACTGTAAAAGTTCTTCGCAACATTCGACATGATGCTGCTTGTGTACGTCTGTCAGTCTGCGTGGTACCCATCGTGCACAGATTTTATGCTAACCCAATTGTTAACCCACTGGTTGGTCTAGTGGTTAAACTCGTCATAGGTAATCTGCTGATTTCGAAGTCAGGAGTTCTAAGGTTCAAATCCTAGTAAAGACAGTTATTTTTATACGGATTTGATTACTGGATCGTGGATACCGGTGTTCTTTGGTGATTGGGTTTCAATTAACCACACATCTCAGGAATGGTCGTCTGAGACTGTACAAGACTACACTTCATTTACATTCATACAGATTATCATCACTCATCCTCTGAAGTAATACCTTATAGTAGTTCCCGAGTCTAAACAAAAAAAGAAAGAGTAACCCAATTGCTTGATAATATGTATTTCTGCTTCTTTAAATATGCCTCAATGAATAGCGAAGTGTTACTGACTGATTCGTCAGTCACTTTTAAGCAAATCTTCCACCTGCTTTCAATGTTTCTCGTCAGTCACAGAAACTGGTCATCTGCTGGGATGTGCACCTTCAATTGTCGCTTTACCAGCTTCCATTCCCAAAATTTCAGTGCCTACCTATTCACAGTACTCATGTCAACAGTTTCACTACTTTAAACTGCTTTTAAACGATGAAAAATATTCATAGGATTCAATTTTTTGCTGTTAAAAATTTGAACACTGCGCGCTGTTTTAACCATGTTGATGTATTGACCGTACTCGACTCCATTTTAGCTTCTACTGTAAACAAACCCGAAAATGGATTTTAACCCATTATCGCAGATTTGTAGAGGGGGATTTTAGCTATCATGTGTTGCCACGCCCAGCTCGATAATGCTAGTTGTATCCATATAGCCGGCTAGTGTGCAAAATTTATCAGCCGAGCCTCATAAATATGTTTCTACAATTTTGTTAAAGAAAATTTAAAATGTCATTGCATTTTTTTCTTTGTTCTGATTAATTCCCTGCTCTTTTGTCCCTTTTTAGTTCACATTTTGAAAAAAATTCAAGATTTTTTATGGAAAATTAATTTATCTGTTTCTTACAATGAATGGTGGTTTGTTTTTTGGTTTGTACCTTCTCAAGAACAAGACACCAAATTTTTGCCTCTTTTCATCCCGCAGTGTTTACATGTTTTGGTTATTTGCTGACCGTAAATGCCTCGCACTCTTTTTCCTCATCATGTATAATACAGTAAGCCTATAAAGATATAATACAGGTGTAAAGCTCCAATTCATATAGCTTTAGAAGAAAAAAAAGAAATGGAAATAATTCTCACAATAATAAAATTTACTGGCAATATGAAAACTTAAATATGTGATTGTGTTCAGGAGGTGGTTGTGATGAAGAGGATCAGAAAAGTTCTGAGTTTGAATTTCAATATGACTGGTGTTTTTCATATTTTGCAAAGTCTTGTATTCTAAATAACGAAAAACATTGTGCCCTCAGGGTTATATACTTCCAGAAAATTTTCTTTGTAGACATCTGTAAAATATTACAGGCGATTTTGTTTTTTTTATTTTCATCCGCATTGGAAACAACTAGAAGTAGTAAGTAATCTGATATATTTGTGATATATTCAGTAACTCACAAAAATACCAAATTACATCTCCTAGAAGGGAAAGTTAAGGCTGGGTAAAAAGAAAGGGAGAATCGGTTTCCAGCATAGAAAGATCATGAACAAGACAAAAAACTTCCCGAAAGGAGTCTTTTACAGGCATATTCAGACAGTGTCCATTCATCAGCCACAATTAATTGTAGACAGGGTTACCCTTAACCAGGATGGCAGCAACATTATGACAACTTTGAATTAACAAGCTAAATACTTATTAATACTTTTACACCATAAATATGCATGTTGTTCGGTTCCACTTGTGCCGTCGGGTGCTGCTACCTAGCGAAGGCAAAGGCAAGCTTGGTCAGGCGATCTGATCACGCCACGTCCTACGTTAAAACGCCGCAGGAAGTGGTCATTATGATTAGCGACTTCTATCTCATTCGACACGCGAATCCTGCAAAGAGCAGTCGTGTTCCACATTCAGTTCGGATTGAGATGATCGGATGAACGCTTATTTTAGTTTTATAGTTACATGTTATTAAGTCATGTGTTATTCAGTTTAATTATATATGTCAAGTTACGTGTTATATATTTTATTAAGTTCAATTGTACTTTACAAAAATGTCAAGACAAGTAATTAAAGAACAATTCAATAAACAACAAGGCGTTGTTTCAATTCATCACCTATGGAAATACAATCCAACCTCGCTCTGAAATCTACCACAACTTGTTAACGGTCTAGATTCTTTAAAAAACTGTCTTTTATACCAAGTCTTGACAGCCTCAAGAATGGAGTTATGCTTCTTTAATGAGAACTCATACACTTCCCCAGATTATGTGAAACTATCCAAATGAATTTTCATTAGTTCAGCCAGACCCACATTAATGTTAAAGGGAGAGAAATACTATATATGTCATTTTTCGTTATTTTTGTTGTTTCATATTTGTTTCTGTTGCATTTCAGTAAAGATGAGTTCCAGTGTGATAATGGAAATTGTATCAGAATAGATGCTGTGTGTGATGGATTTTCAGATTGTAGTGATAAGTCAGATGAAACTGTTGATGAATGCTTTCATGAAAATTCAGGGTAATGCTTTATTTTAATCATTTAAGAGTTTAATAGATCGATTTTATTTAAATCTTGCTAGTTTTAAATTATTCTTCAATAATATATTCTTTGAAATAAATAATAATTCCTGTATTTCAAAACGTCATGAAATAACAAAATGTTAACACTTAAGCAGTTTAATACAAATTCACTAGTAAACACAATCCTCACGTAACTTGAAGTTTGGATTATTTATAAATATATTTGTAAGTTAATGAAATGAGACTTATTATTATTTAAAATATATTAGTAAATCATATGATTAATTTTCAGATGCCTTCAAGATCAGTTTGCTTGTGCTTACGGAGCGTGCCTTGATAAATCAGTTAAGTGTAATGTAGAAATTGATTGTGCAGATGGTTCTGATGAAGATTATGTTTTATGTAATTACACTTCTCCAGAAAGGTAAATGTTTTTTAATTGTAATAATATAAATAGGTACATGATTTTGGTTTAGGGCCTACAAGTTACAGCTTCAACTACTGATTATGGGCAGTTTACATAATTTATAACAGGGTTACGTTAATTTTTTGCTTTATACTCTCCGCCCAAATCTTCTTTCATCAGTAAAATTGTAAAACATTGATTAATATAATGTACAAACACCAACTGTTAGTTGATTTCTTTGAGAGTAAGATATTCACTACATACTATCACCTGGTAAACAGATTGAAATAGAACTGAATATTACAGGCATTTCTGTCGATTCCATAACAACATTATGTTGATGTGTATTGAGATGATTATATTGCCAAAAATAAGAAAAGGTTCATATAAGCATAAGCCAGAAAACAGTTCATTCGTGAGTTTCGGCTCTGCTTCCTGCTTCCTCCATGAAAATAAACCCTATTAAAATTCTTGGGATTCAAATCGTGGGGTAAATTTGGTGTTTCCTTATTGTTAAACTGAGAAATTGGAAAAAATTGGTACCAGAGTATTACCTCAGTTTTTTTAAAAAAAAGCGGGGTAAATCACTAAAACGATTTGTTGGAAAATACACGAATTTATTTTTGGAATATAATTACTTTGTTAATTTACCAGTAAACAATCAAAAATTTCCGGTTAACTTTGTAGAAAATTTAATTCTGAGAAAATTGTTGTAAATAAAATTTATGAAAACACAAATTTGAGAAGTTCAACTTCAGATACAAAACACACAAATTGCATTGGAAAAGTGTCGCAATTTTAAACATAAAAATTTATATATAAATGCTAAAAATTATAAAATTAAAGTTGAAAGACATCCTTCTAATACATATTAATTTTATGTTATTTTTTCATAGGTTGACAATAAGAGCTAATTAATTTAAATAATTAATTTTAGTGTCTAGAATCTGAATATTCATTTCAGTGTTGTTTATGCTGTTATCGTTCGGTCAGTCATTCACATTAGATGATACCACAGATTTGCTTTCATTTGGCAAGTTTTCGGGTATGTTGTTAATTTATGGAATGTTTATTTATTTACCGGGAAAATTATCTATATCGAAGAGAACCGGACCGTCGGGCTGGTCTAGTGGTTAACTCGTCTTCACAAATCAGCTGATTTCGAAGACGAGAGTTCTAAGGTTCAAATCCTAGTAAAGGCATTTAGTTTTATTTGGATTTGAGTACTAGATCGTGAATACCGATGTTCTTTGGTGGATGGGTTTCAATTAACTACACATCTGAGGAATGGTCAACTTGAGACTGTACTGTTTTATACTAAAACATGTAATCCTATTTCCACTGAAATAATACCTTACGGTGGTTCCGGAAGTTAAACAGAAAAAAAAGAAAAAATTCCGGATCGTAGAACGTTTGAGGATTTGGAGAGACGAGTTCGAGAAATAGGTGTGCTTAAACGACAATGATTCGATGCTAGTCGTGAATAATGCCAACGCTGAAGAAGCAATGCTGAATGTGGTACAAGTATCTCCCACCTCAAGCTCCACATCGCTTTCAAGTTTCACAATCAAGTGTGTAGTGAACGTACAGGAGCAACAATTATACCCATTACGTACAACACGTGTACAAGGGTTATTACACCTGATTTTTCTAAAAGGAGGAAATTTTGTCGATTGTTAATTTTTTTTTTTTAAGGATTGCCTCACTCCCTCATAGGGAGCTTACCCGTCGGGTCCCTCCTACTTCATTGAAATACGCCGACCTCCTCTTCCGGGTTGCCAGCGCGTTCCTCCGCTGAAGGGCTATCCTTCCCGGCCCTCGCCTATCAGATCCAGACGTGTTTTGCCCATGTCCTTTACTCTCCACGCGTGTTTCCAGCATACCTCGAGGGTCCCCTATGCCATTATCGGGAGCCCCGACCCTCCACTCGTGTGGACGGGCTGAAAACCCTAGCCATAGGAGGTACCTCCCTCGCCCTTCACGGCGCCACTTTTTTTATTCCATTTGTCGCCTTTTATATATATATATATAAATATAAAGAAAAACACAGGTGGGTGTCTTCACCCCTCATTACCCATTCAGAGTTCACCTCCATTTGGTACTACTTTTGAATTCTGCCTGTTCTTTACTGCTGCGGTACAGCCAGGTATCTTTACCCGGGGCCGTAGTTACACCCTCATGTGATTGCCTCTTTGTCCAAAGGTATGACTTTTTCCTACTTGTTTCCATGTCCGGAGACAAGCTGGCTGAGGAGAGAAGCTGGCATGTCCACCTCTCCATGCTTCCTCCGCCCAACGGCTCAATCCTCGGGACAAACCTCGTCCATGCCTCTTTGTTCGATCTATCCCAAGATGTCTGCCATTGCTCCATCATTCTCCTCTTGGCTTCCGGCTTCGTCATTCCTTCGTAAACATTTATGAACTGCTCCGCCCGAAGATCTATTGGTGACACTCCAGCAATCACCTCGACTGCCTCACCAGAGATAGTCTTATAGCCCGAGGTGATTCTGATCGCCGCTAGTTTTTGCAGGGTTGCCAGTTTCTTGACATTCCTTTTTCAATTGAGCGCTTCCTTCCATGCCAATACGGCATACAGCAAGATATGGAGGTCACCACCGATAGAATCAACCGTCGTTTGATCGATCGACGAGCTTCTGGTGATCCTCAACTTTTCCAGATTTTCTAAGACTCGCTCAGCCCGCGAGACGACTTTCTTCAAGTGGGTGTTATAGAGATCTTATCTGACTAGCCTCACTCCGAGGTACTTGGAGTTCCTCGAAACTAAATAGGTTCACTATTGCCCGTATTGATTGACCCCTGGATAGCGGGGTTAGGCGCCTACCAAACTTCTCAGTAACAACCTGGTAGGCCCTCCCCCATAGGTCTAAATCCAGTTCCTCGCTCAGCCTTTTACATGCGTCTTCTTTTGCGCGTTTTATGGTTGAGCATAAGCGTCTCCTGGCTGCTTGGTATGTGGTAACTGCTTTCACCAGCTGCTCGGAGTCCCTCCGTCTTTTTCTCTGCATTCGACGACGGGTGTTTTTGGCCTCCGCTCTCCTTCTGGCTATGTCCTGTATCCACCAGTACGCATTTTTCTTTGCTAGTCCTCCAGATGGTTGCACCCGCTTACTCCTGTTTCAGGATTGCCATGAGTTCCTGTGGTTCCTGAACGCGCCTGCGGACCAACTCCGCTGCTATGACGTCCATGAATATGTTAATCTGGTATTCGGAGGATCTCCACGGCGGTTTCTCAATCTCTCTTCTGCCATGTAGACCTCGTTGTACTGTGAAGGGCGATCAGACCTCTAATCACCCTGTGGTCGCTGGAAAAGTCTTCCCCTATCACTTGCCAGCCAACTATATTTGTCACCACTCTCTGCCACGTCTGTTACGTCCAGTACGAAGACCTTTCCTCTTCCCACGTACGTAGGGATCCCAGGCGTGTTCATAACTACTAGTCGTGTAGAACCTATCATTGCGGCCAAGGCGTATCCCCGAGTCGTATACTGGTTACCACCGAGCTTTATGCACTCGGAATTTAGGTCCCCAGTCAGTATAACCAGGCCCCTTGCCTGTCGAATGCATCTTTCTAGATTTTCTAGGAATTCATGACGTTGTTCTGACCCACTACTTGGTGAGATGTAGCTGCTGATTGACTGTCTAATTGCCACTCTGCATGACTGCCATCCCACCAGAATCTTTCCAGTGATGTCAGTCTGTTCGCTTCCCGGACTGGCAGAACCACAGAGGCGTTCGGCGTGTTGCCGGACGCTGGCCTTAGGGCGGAATCCTTGGCCGTAGTTTCTCCTTCCAGTGCCTTTGCAACTGGCTTTCTGACCTTTTCTTTCTCCATCTGCAAGTCAAGGGCTGTCGATTGCTAATTAGAAAATGTGGGCATTTCCCCAATTTCCTACATAATATTCTAATTACTGATGAATCCTGTTTTAATAGAAATACATTCTAAATTATCGAAACACTCACATTTGGGCAGAAGAGACTGCTCACCCATAAGACGGCAACAAGTCCTTTCCACAGGACTTTGTCGTTGAATGTGTGGTGCGATCTTCATGATGATAATCTCATAGAACTTTTTTTCTTATCACCAAGGCTCAGTAGAGAGCGGTACTTGCATTTTATTGCAAAGAAATCTGATGGAACTCTTGGAAGATATTCCATTTGCAAAGAGATAGGTTTTTCAGCTGAACGACGCAAAGAACAGAATGACGGCCACATTAAGCATTGCTTTGAAGAACTGTTTACAGGTTTATCAAGTAACCATTGTGGTATTTGATAATTTTTAGAAAAACAAAAAGAATGTTATTTTTTACAATCTAATTTTTATTCATTCTTTTCTACTACTGATAAGTCATCTATATTTGTTTTCATTTACATTATGTTATTCAAACACTGATGAAAACTGATTTGTTTAAGATGGTATCACTTTCCAATCCAATTAGTGTGTTTTGTTTCTAATTAAAGTTGAACTTCTCAAATTTATATTTTTTTAAAATAAATGTTATTTAAATCATTTTTCTCAGAATTAAATTTTGTACAAAGTTAACCACAAATTTGGTAAATTAGAAAGTTATTTTATTCCAAGCCTAAACGAGCGTATTTTCTAACAAAATCTTTTCAGGTTTTACCCCGTTTTTCTTAAAATTTAAGTAAGACAGAAATCTGGAACTACCTTTGTACAATTTCTTAGATGAAAGAACAATAGGAAGTACCAAATTTACCTCTCGATTTGTACCTCAATAATTTCATTACGGTGAAATTTCACAGAGGGAATGCAGGGCTAAACATTTCGTGGACCGAAATTTGCGAACGAACCATTTTCTGGTTTATGTTTTAAAAACCTTTTTTTTTTGTCTATAGAATCATCTATCGAGAGATTGCAGTGCAATTTGGAATCATTCTGTATATGTGTAAATAACTGTTTCTTTTGGATTAATTAGTTTGATACTACTCCAGTCCTTTCTGTTTTGCACTATTGTCTGATCTATTTATTTCAGAGGTCTTTCACCACAATTTTTTATATTCATGTCTTTATGTTACTTTATTAACTAATTGTGGATGTCTAAATATATATCCCACCAACCTATTCATTTATCCTTTTAAGATACTTCCATAAATTTGTCTACTTTCCAAATTCATCTGAAGACCTTTTCAATCCCCATAATTTTCAATATCTTCTTTTAATACAATATATCAAAGACAGGATTCCTTTATTCTTCTGTTTTTTTTTTTGTTTTTTTTTGTTAACAATGCCCAGCTCTCATTACTATAAAGCTCTACATGCCACACAATTATTTCTAGAATTTCTGATAAAATTTTAAATATATATTTTTAATATTTCATCTGGTTGATGTTCCTCTCAATAACTCTTTCTCTCTGTATCTCTCTCTTTCTCTCTCTATATACAAATATTTGTAAAATTATATATGTACAATAGTATATTGTGTGATGTAGAGTTCTGTGAATTTGGGTACTGAGAATAGTATGCATGATGTCATCAAGTTTAATGACCTTCAGGGAATAGTAGTGCATTTGTGAAAACATGTTAGTTATTGTATAGGTATATTTTGTAGTATATAGTATTTATATTGAGTTTTGTGAAGTACATAACAGATGGTTTTAACTAGTACAGTAGACGTATTGTGTAGTGTAATTGCCATCCACAACCTGTCTATTCAATCAACACTGTCGATCAGATTCATAGAGATGACTGTCAGACAGTATACAGAAGTGTGCAAATTAATTTGAAATAGGGATTTTTTTATTTTTTTCTATGTTGTGCCTACACTGCTTGACCACACCCATTCATTAAGTTGTCTGTGTAATGTGAGGTTAATGTTCTCTGGTTATTTAGCAATTTTCATATTATAAATAATATTTTGTGAAAGATTATATTATTTTTTATCATAACATAATGTTTTCATATTGTTTTCTGTGTCTTGAATATGTAATTATGGACATAACTCAAAGAAAGCATTTGAAATTGTTTCTCTTTCTGGGAATAGTTGTATGACATAATGACAAATAATTTCCAAGCATGATGTTGGACTAAGGAAAGTGAATTCTACTTTTAAACAATTTAAAGAAACTGGATCCTTTTCATCTCAAATTAAACACATATATGGCTATAAAAGTAAACCTACTCCAACACAGGATTGGTTATTAGTAAATAAAGTAGATTTGATTCAAAATTATCTACTATGGACTTAAATCAAGAACTAGCAACTAGTGGAACAGATCTACACGTGAAAATGTTAGAACCAACTTCCTGCAACTGATGGAAAGCTTGTCAGCCAGCTAAAAGCAACTTTTAAATCAGAAATGTGTAATAAAAGGCTCTTGTGGGACAAAGCATGCTAACTGGACCAAAGAAGACTGGACAATTTTATGTTTACTGAAGAATTAGATTTTTATGTTCAGGGACAAAGGGTTCCATATGTTAAAAATGCATCACATGAAAATACACCATTGGATCCAACCATTAATTAAAAATCCCCAGAAAAAAGGCTTGTGGTTGTTTCATATTTGATGGTCATTGTTCTTTACTTCCAGTAAATGGTATGTTGAAAAGTGATGAATATATCAAGATTCTGAATGAAAGGGTTGTGACACAACTTCAAAACAAATTCCCACCACGCAGTAAAGTGTTCTAACAAGATTTAGCGCTATGCCATACTGCCAGAAAAGTGGAAAAAGTTTTCAAAGAATGAAACATTAAAGTGCTCCTCAGGGCCAGACAACTCCCTAGATATAAACCCGATTGAAAATCTTTCCAATAGTTAAAAACGACTCTCAAAAATGAATTGTACTATAAAAATTGACCTCTTTAAAAAACAGTATCGGTATAGTTTCGTGATGAATAAATCAAATATACACTTGTTGAATCGATGTCAAACTGTGTATGTAGGTGAACAAAAATAAATGCCACATTAATTACTAGATATTCATGAATTTTACAAGTTTGTTTTTTGTCAAAAGAAAGATTTATTAAAGCCTATGTTCTGATTAATTTCCACACTACTGTATATTAATTAAAGAGATATTTTAGTAATATTTACTAATAAGCTATAATTAAGTATAACTTTAAACAAATTAAAATTTACTTTAGGAACTGATAATTGATGAATAAATTTTTTAGACATAAAAGAAAAATTAATGAATTTACTAGGGAATTTTTATAATATACATTATAATACCATCATCCACAGAAAAAACAAATTACCCTTAGTCATGCAAAATAAATACATATTATGGTATGATACAAATATAATTCCTTTGCTTATTTTCTGTGTATGTAACGTATATTTTATATAGCTAAATTATGAAAAAGTATAGATAGTAAAATAAATCCTGATTCTAAGTAATTTATAAAAAAAAAATATATATTTCAGTTTAGAAACAGTAGGTAAAATTCACTTTTATTAAGCAAGTTTTATTTAGTAATTGATGTGTTTGTTTAGATGAATAACAAATGATAAAAGTATTACATTTTTTTTTAGGAAAATTAAAGATCAGCCATGTGATCTTCCAGTTCTCAATCCTGATGTTAAGTACTCTGAAGTTGAATGCCAATCTTTTCATAACTGCACACCTCTTGTAAGTCCTCAAAAATTCAACTCCTCAACAGAAATTTATATTAACTGTAAAGAAGGCTTCATAAAGCAACAAAACACTGCTACTTGTAACAATGGAACGTGGAATATTATACCATATGCATGTGCAAGGAGGTAATGTCAATTATTATTTTTTATAGAGAATTGTGTGATTTTTTTACCTTTAATAAGTGCTACTTCTAGTATCTGACTTGCTGATGTAAAAGTTATTTATTATTTAATTTTAAATGTAACATGGTAAGATAAATGTTATCTTAGTTCATAGAAAATTCACAATTAACATTTACAGTTACTGATAATTACTTTTAGGGAAATGTAAACAATTAAAGTGACATACGCAGTGAAATTTGAGTTAAATATGAATTATTTCACAATAAAATTAACAGTAATAAATAAATAAAAAACAGAAGAGCGTAATTAAGAAAAAGAAACTACTCTTCATTACAATTTTGTTATGTACTTTTTTGACCTGTAAATCTACATAAATAATAGTTTTATTATTATTATTATTTGATAATAATAGTTTTATTATTATTTGATTAAAATTTGTGTTGCAAATCATATTAAAAAAAAATTACCAACTAAATAATAAATATAAAATCATTAAAGTAAATAATACTGACAAAAACTTATCAATGATCATGAACAATTAAGGAGCTATTCATTTATGAAATTACAAATTTTAAAAAAAAATTAAATTTTAAATTATTTATTTACAAATATAAACCTTGCATTTTAAACAAAATCCTTACAAGTATGATTTTTTTTTGTTTTTAAGTAGAATACCATATAGTGATGATAACATTGAAAAGGTGATTAATTAATGTATTAGGTTTTGCTGCTCTTCAGGACTTAAATTGTGTGACATCAGACTAAATGTTTTACAAAGCCACTTGTAAGTGTCTTTGAAGTAAAAGATACTTACAGTTAATTATTCCAATTATGAGCCACTTGTAACTATCTTTGTAAAAAAAAAAAAAAAATGAGTCTATCTGCATTTATCATCTTTATTTCATAACCTTCTTTATTTGAACATGTTGGTTTTAAGCCTAATAGCTGTTCATATAAAAACTTAACTATACTTGTAGAGTATACTGTAAAAAAAAAAGATAAACTTAAAATAAAATCTTTTAATCAGCAAACTTATTTTAGACACAAGAACTGTATGATGTACAAATCAGTACAGAAATGTGTTTATTCTGAGTATAAAAGTAACCAATGTTTTGGTATTTGTTTAATGTAAAACTACAAAGTAGTGAATTCTGCTGGGCCAGTTTGATTTTATTCATTTCTGAATGTATATAACTTGCAGATCAACTTTAGCCCAAACCTCAAGGCCAGGACATTTGGAGCAACATGATTTGTTCATAGTAAAAATGCTTTCTGTACAGGATCATTTCTATTTATCTTTTTTGATGTTGTAGACTTTCTTGATTGGTGTAAGCCATAATATTTATTTGTAGGTTACAGCACTCTGTAACAAAGAAACAACCGTTATACTTAGCTACAAATTGTAAATGTTCATCTAAAGTTCCTCTCTACATTTACCAAATTACAAAAAACTATTTGACAAACCAAAATTATTTTATAATGATCATTATTTTCATTATTTTTTATGATCATGATTATTTTATAATTATTTTAATCTAATTTTAATGTTTGTCATGTGTGGCTTCGTGACATCAGGATTACACCTGTCTTGTATTATATCTGTGTTCTATCTTCATTTTAGTAATTAAACAGTATTATATTTGTTTAGTATGCTACTTCACTGTAGTACAATTGTAAATAATTTTATCCAGTAGTTATTCAAATTTAACACAATCAAAAATGTCTAGATGGTTAAAATAGAAAAAATATAATATTACTCGGTTATTTTTTTATCATTTTTAACATTGTCAATTAAGATTATGCTAGTATCAGTGGATTTTTTAATAAAATGCATCCTTATAAAAATGATAAAAACATTTTCACCAGAAAGAATATGTAAATTGTTCTAAATTCAACAAAATATTCTTTACAAATATAATAGCAACTTTTTATGTTTTAAATTTTTCTAATTTTGCACTGCATTTTTTCATTGATCACCAATATTTATTATATGTTATACTAAATACTACTTCGTATTATTCAAAGTTTAATGTAAAAATATTTTTAGAGATTATTTTATATGCATGTACAACATAATTATATATGTAATTTTCTCACAACATAAGAATCTTCTTAATAGACATGCACTTCATATTCTGAATTGAGAGATGGTATGTGTGTGTGTGATCATACATTCCATGGGGAATAAATGACTCTCATTAAGTCCTAAAGAAACTACCATACATGTAATTCAACAGTAGATTGTTAGGAGTGTTTGTAATTTCTAATAAAAGTAATTGAAAACTGTAAACTGAATGTTAAATAATTTAAAAATAAAGATATAAATTTTCAATTAAATATTATTGTTTGCAACGTTTCATTAATATTTTATTAAAATAAACATCTTATGATTACCATTAACATTCATAACAACTTGTATTTAGCTATCAACTTTGATCATATTTAATTTAAAATGTTATGTTAACAATTGCAGATTAAAGAATGCTATATTATAAAGTGTACTACTTACTGTATGACCAAGACATTTTATGTTTTTAAGAGTCTAAAACTTAAAACTTTTAAGTGGTAAATAGTTGTTGTCTGGCAAATGAAGTGGAACTTAGACCGCAACAATTTCTCAATAAATTATTATAAAAAAAGGCAACATATACTAAACCAACATTTGTTGTTTTCTTATTTTGTTTGTAAAGAAGTTATTCAATCAACAATAAATATCACCTTTTAATTCTCAAGGAAAACATGGGGAAACCAGTTATTCATCCATTTTTTTGTACACTATATCTGGGCTCTAGAACTATGACAAAACATATTTTTAGAATGTGTGATTTACATGTTAAAATATAAATGGCCTTAAACAGAGCTAAAAAAATGAGCACCTGTAGCTTCACCCTAATCGAATTTCAGGTCAATTTATCCAATATTTTGCCATTGGTGGACCTTTGGAAAAGAGATGCTATCTCCACATTTGGTATATTGGGAAAAGATTTTTTGCATTAATAAACAATTTTACAACAGAAATTTAATAATAAAGCTATTTAAGATAATAAAGCAAGAATCGTATTACTGTAGAAAATGAAAATTACTGTGTAAAATGTAAAATAAAAATGTTTGGGAAAATTTTGTGATTTGATTATATTCAGCAGAGGATAAATTATGATCCATATTTGTGTAAACTCAGCCTAATATTTTTTAATAACAGAAATGTAACTTTTAGAACCAACATTTTTACTACTTGATACTATTGTTTTAAATTTTGTACACTTTTACTCGCCTTAGTACATTATACATCACACGTTAAGGCTTCCATAAATTCACTATCATAGGTAAACCTTTTTCTTTTTTTCCTGTTTAGCCTCTGGTAATTACCGTTCAGATAATACTTCAGAGGATGATATTTATGAGTGTAAATGAAGTGTAGTCTTGTAAAGTCTCAGTTCGACCATTCTAAGATATGTGGTCAATTGAAACCCAACCACCAAAGAACACCAGTATCCACAATTTAGTATTCAAATTTGTGTAAAAATAACTAACTTTACTAGGACTTGTACGCTGGAACTCTCGACTTCCAAATCAGCTGATTTGGGAAGACACATTCTCCACTAGACCAACCCAGTGGGTTGTCACAGGTAAACCTATTAGAATGTTGTCTTAACGCTGCGTGTTCAAAGATAGGCCATATTTCAATTATGTAAAATACACTGCAAATATTTTTTTTAATGCTTTACAAGGCGGAAAACGTGCATTTGAAAAAATTATTTTTCCTGCATTTTCCTCGAAAATGCAAACATTGCGTGTATTGTTGTTTGAAGAAGTTCTTTAATAATTAATCTTAAAGGAAGAAACTTCCGTTCATTACTAATTGGATTATTTATGATAATCTATTGAGAAATTATTGCAGTCTTAAGTCTTTTGCCAGATTATACTCAACTATGTTTGTGCAATTATTTTTTACCTATTGTGTCTGTGCATGTATATATATATATATATATATATATATATATATATCAATGTATTTATATAAAGTTTCAGTTATAAGTAATACCATTTTTTTTTCTTACAGCATTCTAGGAGGTAAATGTTTACTTCCTCCATTTTCCACTGGAACAAAGTATGCTAGATCCAAGTGTTCAAATTTTGAAGAATGTGTTGCGATTGAAGAAAATGAAATGATAGATAACTTCCAACACATTTTTATAAACTGTAAAGAAGGTTTTGCATTAAGAAATGTGGATAATAATTTTGTTGCAGTCTGCGTACTTGGAAAATGGCAACCGGAAAATACAGCATGTGTTAGTAAGTAAGAAAAACCTCACAACTTTGGAGTTATGTTCACTACCTATTTCCTAAACTCAATTTAGAAAAATATATATTAAGTACTGTTTTACATCATAAATACCAAATTAATTTGTTGCTTCCATTATCTATTTATTTATTTTTTTTTTTTAAGCTAGGTGCATATGAAGCAGCTAAGATATAAGTAATATAAGTTTCATCTAAAATATACAGTCCGGATTAATCTCTCAGAGAGTGTTGATGTTTATATGATATATAGTGATAAACAGAGAAAAGTTACAGTTTTAGCATTGTATTATCTACTTTACAGCACGCTTGTAGTCCTGATGAACACCTCCAAGGCAACCGGTATTTGCCGTTAAGCAAAACACAGTCACCCCAGAGTCTCCTGGCAGCAGTTTCTGGCCACCCTAGCTAACCCCCTTCTGGGGCTTTCCCACCGGGGTCTCCCCAACTTGCTCTTCCTCTTCCGACTTCCTCTTCTGGAGAGCCGATATGCCCTTCCTCTAAGAAGCTACCCATTTCGTCCCTACTCTAACAGTTCCAGATGTGCGTTTCGCCATCCTTCACTTCGCTACCCACTCAAACCTTGAGGGTTCTTTATGCCGCCATCGGGGAGTCCCAACTCCCCAACTCT
The DNA here is from genome assembly GCF_047948215.1 of Lycorma delicatula. Taxonomy (NCBI): domain Eukaryota; kingdom Metazoa; phylum Arthropoda; class Insecta; order Hemiptera; family Fulgoridae; genus Lycorma; species Lycorma delicatula. The sequence continues at coordinate 89,550,569 of NC_134459.1, read as the reverse complement.
TGAATGTTGGCAGACCCGAACACCCTAGGCAAAAAGGCTACATCTCTGGCCCTGCACATCGCCACGCTTCAACCCTTTTTTTAAATTATAACTTTCAGTCGCTCACACATACATGGGTGCATCTCAACCTACTTCTATTAAAAAAACCCTTGATCGCGGCTTCATCAAGCATCGCATGGCCATTACTTCCTTACATCAAGCATTTCTCATCAATACGTCCTGTTACTACCCTCATAGAGCGGCCTCCTCGAGAATTTTCTTTTCTTCCTTTGTGTCCAGAATTCTGCCGACCATTTTAACCACGGCGTTCCATTCGCTCATGCCTAGGAGCACGTACCTCACGCTGTTATTTGGGGTGAGCCATTCCCATCTGTATCCTGACATGAACCCACCAAGCACATTCCAACCCCGTAGGGGAAGACACCCGACTAGTGACGTTCTGGTTGCTGCCACACCCCCCTGTTCCTTGCCCTGTTGGGCTTTAACGGGAGTCGTCTACTGCCCTCTTACTTTTTACATCTGATTGTTAATAAGCCTGGCCTCGTTGGGATGCCATCGATGTAAATGCCACGGTAGACATTTGCATCAGTGAATTAATAACTCAGCTTATTGCCTTCGCTGTAGGCCTCGTCCGGACATCTTGAATGTCCTCCATCGTATCCCTCTGAACTGGCTAACCGAGCTCGCGGAAGCGCGAACCAACAAGCCAGAGTCAACCAACCTAAACCTAGCCAAACTATCCCTGAAAGCTCCATGTCCCAAAAGAAATTTAGTAATATGCCGATTGTGCAGCTAATCGCTTGCAACATTTGGAAAAATACCATGCATGTATCGACCAGTAGAAGAATCATTCCACCTAGCTTGCCAAGAGTCAAAACCTTGGTCTTCAATTTCCCGCATACGCTCTGAAGAATCCTACCAGGGATATGCTTACCCAAGGTAAAATCGATGCTGGTACCATGAAAACCTCCGCAAACCAACTGCACCGGCGAAGGTAAGAAATTCACTAGCTGCATTAAACGCATCAAAATGATGCTGCGTGATGAAACCTTCGATCAATTCGCTGCTATCATCCGTGATCCCATTGTGCCAAAGAGGCGATTTGGCATTCGCATCAACTCCTGTAAGAATAGGACGACCCGCTACCAATCTAACAATCCTATCCCATCTTTCCAAATGGTATGCAGTGGGATCCCTGCACTGAAAGTACGAACTAAAGACAACCAGGTCTAGATCATCCACGGCAAGTTTAACAACGACGTGATGGGTGTCAGAGGTCTTCCGTATGAAGATGCTATCTAAAGACTTTCTGCACAGTATGACGGATTTGCTGTCACAACGAAAAACTTGTTCCAACCTGGAAAACCTGGCAGATCACCCCTGACCACGTACGGGTGTTGCAGAAGAACAACATCAAGGCTCCGTCTCTCGACAACTTCACCTAAATCAATTTGGACTGCATAGGCACCCTGGGCATTTAGCTAACCAAATCTAACCATCAAGGGAGTTGAAATATATCTGAACTACCCTCTTTTAACTACCACGCTCCTTGCTATTCACGGAGTGCCTATGACTTATGCAAAATCTTACAGTTGATGCAAGTCGGAGCCTCTTTTTTCTGCAGATATACGTCACGCTTGTGACTCTCTTTAGCACAATGCACACAGACCGTCGCATACTTACAGAATTTGGCCCTATGGCCGAAGCGACAACATTTGAAACATCGCTGCACGTCAAGGTATTCCTTGACATGACAGGATGTGAAATCCAGGAAAATTCTTCCCTCCGACAAGAATTTCTGGAAGAGACCAGCTCCTAATTCAAAAACCCCGTGATACTGAGCGGCATCATACTTTCCTGTTTTGAAGACTAGCCTGCACGTCTTTTTGAACATAGACTCATCCAAGTCGGTGTCCTGCTCCCTCATCAGGGTCAGAACCTCCTCATCGGCGAGACCGCAGTCGATGTCATAGACTATGACACGGGGCCTACGACCTCGCTTGAAGTCTACCTTGACCCCAAGCTTCTGCACTGTAGGAGAGTACTTGATGACCTGGACCGTCTCCTTGTAGTCGGCAACCACAATTAGGCCCTTGCTGGTCTCTTTTATATTTAATTCACAGGCTCTACCGGCTGTCACGAAAGGCAGCCTGGAAGCCTTTTTTCAAGTGAGAACTTGTCTTAGTCGATCCCTCTGCCTTGTTGACGAACAAGATCTCCGGTTTTTTGGCCTGGCTGGCCTCTCTTTCACCGCGAACGACCTCAGTATAACGCTTGGGCTTTGCTGGAGCAGGAGCTTGTCTCTCAACCAGTTTGACCTCCTTGGTCTTGGAGGCTAAAGTCTCATAGCCTTCCGCCACAGCGGAAAAGGCCTCTTCCTCGTACCTGAGCCGACGCTGACGGGTAAAACCAAGAAATCAATGAGATAGTCCAGGTCAAACGCCCTGAACTGCCAGCGGGGCCAAGGCAGTTCAGGGCGACCTGTCTAGTCTGCGTACTGATTTCTTAAATGGTTCTACTGCAGGGTTTGAGTTACCTCGGACAGGTGTCTTTGTATCCATTTCCGAAGCCTCATCCTTCGACGAGGTCGTAGGAACAGGACCAGGCTTTCTCTTCCATCTGGACTTCCTGACCTCTACGAATTCTGTCATGAGCGGAGATTCCCTAGCCTGTCCTGACATCAACGAGACGCTAGCTATCTTCCTCCTACTTGAAAAGTTGGGCAAGCCCACTGGCGTGACTACTACCTGCAGTGAGCTTCGAGCAGCTCGAGATCTTCTGTATTACCCTCTTACTGTTTGTACCACTTGGCCGCTAGTGGATCAATCGAAAATGAGGCGGGTACGCGTCGATTAATCAGCACCTTGATACCTGCGCAAAAAGTGGAAATGACGAGTCTTAAAATCAGTGCTAACTGTGATAACAGCCTAGATCTAAAAAAAAACCAACACTGCTGGAGGATATACACACCACCAGAAAGTCCGAAAATAGATGAAACTAGACAACAGCTCGCAGACCACTGGACGCACTCAAGAAGACCAGTGATTTCATGCTCCCAGCAGCGAAAGCATGACATATCCGGCCGCCAGGGATCTATTTAGCAATACTGTCAACCGACTAGAAATCTTGTTGACGAGGTCAGTTTAGCTGCTTCCCTGGCCAGCAACACCACGGTTGCTGCATTTTGAGTACTGCTGTATGAGATCTAAGAACATCCTGATGTCATTGCCAGGTGTTAAAAGTCATCCTAATGTTAAAAGATGGTTAGAGTTAGTGAATTATGATTCAGAGCTGTGAATTATTTTTTCAAATAGAAAATAAAAATTTATCATTTGTTATATTTACTGATCAACATTTGCTAATATTTATGTATTTATTGAAAATCTTGGAACTTTTTTACAACAGTATTCTAAGGATCATACACCTTTTTTACTGGGCAATATAAACATTGGCATTATGTAACAGACTTATCAGAAGTACTAAAATTTATTAATGCTTTTTTTTGCATAAATCTAAAAATACATGGCAATAAATAAATATATTATGGTTAATCTAGGGTTTGATAACACTTTCTTTGATCATATATTTGTACGAAATCCATTGTCTTAGCAGTGAATAATGTTGAGAATTGCACTCTCATTATAGATAAAATGTTCAACTATGTTAAGTTATGAATTACACAACAGTTCAAAAAATGGCTGCCTGAATCAGCAAGAATAGTTATCAAAATCAAGTTATCAAGTGGTTATGATTAACTAATCAGGTTAATTAATAGACAAAAATACTAAGATGTTAAAGTCAAAGACATTAATTAATGTATCTTTTGCAGTTTTGCAGTCAGTGTTAGTGATTCTCCAAAGTTACTTAAAATAATATAAACTTAAACCATAGTGTACAAATAGACTTGTAGTATCAATAAGTAAAGGGGCATAATATAAATCCCAAAAAATGCGAGTGATGTTTGATAAATTTATACTTTGCTACAGCTTTGAAACTACAGCTGTTTGTATTATTACAGTCATTTAATAGTATTGTGTTAGTAGTGTTTTTGTCAATTAATATTTATTTTTGTTAATGTTATTTGTTCCTTTTTTATTAAAATTATTAATTTTTTTATTCATATTTTGAATTGAAATGACCATTAGGGCGATATGAATGAAAAATATTTTTTAAAGGATATTGAAATAATTTTGATTGTTAATTTATTCAAATTATGCCTTTATAAAACTACTACAAAATTATAAAAGGGGAACTTCAATAAAATAAAGTGTTATAACCGTTCTTGCGTAAGGTGCCATAAATTATAATTTTAATAAAATTAAAAATGATAATAAGCATTGGATCATGCAAACATTGATGCAATGTTATATGTTGGCTCTGCTATCTCAAACCTCAAGTTATCCCATATTATCAAGACTTAAGTATATATAGTATAGATTATTTAATAAACACATAACAGGACAGTGTTTAATAAGTATGTGCAAAAATAAAGAAGAAATAAATTTTGGGGAAATTTTTTTTATTTCGCAACATAATCACTTTCATTTATATACACTTCCATATTTGAATCAGGATCAACTTTTTTGAACCATTCCTTATAATATTATTTAATTAAACTTACACTTGTGGACAGTTTTCACTTATGTAAATATTTGTGTGAAGCATAATAATGCACCTGTTCATTTGAAATGCTTGTTGTCTTAGCATCTCATGCACTTTCAATTTTCTGTGTGTGGAGGATACATATTACATGGATTTTTTCAATATTATATGCAATTGTAAACTCCAAAGCTGCTCTCCAGAACATTAAACATCATTTATGCTTGTAAGATACCTCTTCTAAACCATTCTAATTGATGAGGCTGACACACCATAATATATATCCAGCTTGGCTTTGGTTTGCTGTATACTTTGTCTTTTAAAAAGTAATGTTTGATCACCACATGAAATTCTCTTTTATTCATTTTTAACAAATCACAATATTTGTTCGATTCAAATGACTGCCAATAACAGAATTATGAATGTACCTAACTGAAACTTGGTAGTCATGAAGTATGGTGACCAGTCTGGTCATGAATTTGAATTGTTTAGATTGTATTTAAAATTATTTTTCACTTACAATTTGGACTGTTTAAAGGTATCTTGTTTAACATTTATAGTTAACTATTTTGTTTAAATAAACTGAGATGGCAATATTATTGTTCCACTTTTACATAACACGGGAAAAATAATATTTTGTACTAAATTACTTTTTTACCTACTTTTATTTACTTTTTAACATATCTTTTGTGCTTATTTAGGTTTTGTGTTAGCATTTTTAATTTAATTCCCTTTAATTCTTAGTTAAAACTTCTAATTTCTAATTTTCTACTATTCTAATTTTATTAACACTTAATTCATATCTATTGATAATGATTATAATCGTTTAACAAATTGAAACACATATTGTAATTATTGGACTTTCATATTGTAAATAGTTTTGAGTTTTTTCTTTTTTTAATTTTATTTTAATAACTATTTGTCATAGCTCATGCTCTCAATTAATTTTAGAATCTTCAGGACAGTATTTACAGTGTTGATTGATACACTCTTTTATTACACTACAGAGATAATCATATACATCTTATTTAAACTAAAACATATATTACTACTGATTACCTGTTTTTCATTTCAGAACTCTGTGAACCTCTCAAGTCTAGATCATTAAAAGTATTTTGCGAATATGCTGGAGCAACTGTTAACTGTGAAGAACCAGTGCGTGTTGGTACAATAGCAAAACTTACTTGCAGTGAAGGGTACCAACAGGAATTAACAGCAATACATTTTGTTAACCTTTGTCTGCCAGATGGCAAATGGCGTTTTAATGGAGTTCAAAGATGCACTTTTAGTAATGATATGTTTAACTTATTCTATATTTTTAACCCCTTATTTCTCTTATTGTGTGTGTGTGTTAAATAATAAATAATAATAATAGTAATCAAAAAATAAAATCTAAATAGATTAAATTCAGTAATGTGTACTACTCCAAATAAACAGTACAAAAATTACATATTTTTTTAAATATCTACGTAATAGATAACTTTTCATTTTGAGTGTGTGGACTGTGTACAAGTGTTTTAAATGTTTAAAAAAACAATCATAATCGCTTTGAATTTTGATTTTCTCATGCCTTCCAATGCATGGATTGAGCATAGTTTATGGATCATAAGCAAAAAACCAAGATTTGTCACATGTTATCACTCTTTACAAGAAGTTTGGGTCATTCAAACTGTCAGAACAAACATTTTCACGAGCTTGTTTTTGTTCGATTGTGTGAATTTTAGGCACTATTTTTGCTTGATAAAATTGTTATGATGTTCAGTGTCAAAAGCCTTCTAAAAATCTAACCAGATGGCATCAACCTGTATTTGGTTTTGACCTTTGGTATGATGAAAGATAACATTTCATTTACAAAAAACATGCTGTAATTGATCAGTAGTTTTATTCAATGAATCATAGAGGTGGCCATGAACTACTCTTTCAAAATATTTTGCAACCACTTTTAAAAGAGATATAGGTCTATAATTAAAATTATGTGGTTATTGTTAGTTTCATGTCCTCTTTGTTAATAATAAACTTTGTAACTGTTTTCTTCTTACTTATGTAAGGCACATAAATATGTTAATCTAGTTGGGTTCAACAGCTGTTTTATAATATATCTTTTGTTTTATAATACTATTGTTAGTTAATTCAATTCAGTTAAAGATATGTTTAATGTTAAATCAGTTGAGTTTAAAAGATGTATTTAAAGTGAATTCAGTTCTGTTAAAGATGTAATGTAAAATGTGAATCTAAATAAAATGCTTTTATATAATACTACTTAAAATATAAATATAGTACATGTATATAATAATTAACCTCAACAGTCTGAAATAAGTTGCTAATTATATAATATTAAAATAAATGAAATATATCTAAAGCTGTTTACAAATTACATATAAATAAAAATATAATTGATCACACTAAAAAGGAATTTATTGAAAGACAATAATGATTCAGCGGTATAAGTTCTGAATACTGGAAGGTGCATTTAGGCATAGTTATTCAAAGAGTCATTACTTTTCTTGGTGTTAGGTATAACTAGTACCCTTTTCCAACAATCAGGAAATTTGCCATAATCAAGACTAAACTTAAAAATCCACACCAAAACAGTTGAGATTAGCTGTGTCTTTAATGAAGATGGGTTGCATCACTTCCAACCACAGATAGACTTCTTATTTTTGCATTCCATTACGATATTTTTTCTCAGTAAAACGAGAATGCCTGCTGTATCTGTAATGTGATGGTCATCAGTATAATTAAATCTATGCTTACTATTCACATGTTGGCAAGTGACTAGAAATTCTTTCCTACTTCCTTGCTAAGTTCTTTGGCATCTGTAATAATTTTGTCTTGAACTTTAATTGGACATATTCCACTAGTTTTTTAGGATTTCATATATTTAAAGAGGTCTGCTGTCTATACTAGATGCTCTTCTTTTTTCTTCCAGTGCTATCCCTCTGTAGCCAATCTTTAATGTTTTTCCTTAACAGAACAAACTCAAACTCACCTTAACTAGGATCTAATTTGGTTCTCTTGAAGTTTCAATGTTCCACTTTCTTATGCTTAACATTTTTAATGAGTTCTTTGGAAAACCAATGAGGAAAGGAAGTTGATATATTCTCCTCAAAGTAAAATTTGTTTACAAAAAGGGATCTGTGAATAAATAACAAAAAAAAAAATTAACAGATTTTAAACAACAAAACTGTCAAACTTTGTAATCATGGACAAGTATGTATCAGATGAAATGTTATTTATTTTCTGTGAAGGAATATTTACACATAAGTTTAAGCTTAAATCTGATAGATAATTTTTATTGATTACATAATCATTTCAAACTAAGAAAAGTAATCCCTGGACCTATGGTTTACAAACCAAGTAGTTTACCACTGAGGTAGTCAAATGGTACTTACATTAGTCTTTCTTCAAAATAAAGTATGTATATCTTAGATTTCTTTAAATTTGATGCAATTATTATTAATTTCTAGAGTGTGGAGAGCTTAATTCTCAGAATAAATTAATAACAGATGGAGTAACGGCAAATAGACAATATCATCCATGGAATGCTGGCATTTATAAAGGATTACGTAATGGAACATTTTTTCATATCTGTGGAGGAACATTGATAACACCACTTAGTGTTATAACAGGTAAAATGAATGTCATATTTTATCTCATAAAAGAATATGATTTTTATAAAATGCTTATTTTTATAGTTTTTGGAACCAATTTTAATAATTTTATAGTTTGAATAATCGCTTATGTACCGTATATTTTTATACTGTTCTTCTCAGAAAACCTTCCTAACTCCTTAACGACTGAATATACAAAAGTGGGACCTTTTTAATCAATCTCCTGATCCAGAAAACTAAATGTAGAGTCAAAACATAAAATCCATAATTTTGCCAGACTTCTCTGAAGATTATCTTGAGTTGGCGTCGATAATAATTTTGAATTGAACTTTAATTGGATGTATTCCACTAGTTTTCTTTGGAATGGTGTTCATGTATTTAAATAGGTTTGCAGACTTTACGTTATGCTCTTCCTCTATATTCCTGTTTCTCCCATAGTATCCTTCTGTAGCCAATCTTTAATTTAACAGAGCTAACTGATCTTAATAAGGCAATCTGGTTCACTTGAAAATTCAATGTCCAACTTTCTTATGATAAATGCATTTAATTATTTTGGAAAACCAGCTAGGAAAGGAATTTTTTTTCAAGGCTTCTTTTAAAACTTTTAACACATTTTAACTTTTAATTTATGTTGTATTGTCAAGGGTGTGACACTTTAATGATGGAAAGTTCATATCTTCCATTGATCACAATAAGAAAATTACTTGTTTATCAGACAAAATTTTAACAGTAACATTGAGTGTAATGAAATCTTTTGGTGTGACTTAAGAGATTTGTAAACAAAGTGTTTAATATAAATTATGCATTCTAAGAGAACAAAAAATATTTTTAAAACCTAAATTATAAAAAACCAGAATTGAAATTTTAAAACAAAAACATAGAAAAACGCAATAGGATTATGTTTCCTTTCCCTTGAATTATCATCCTGCAAACGCTTCCACGTTTTACATTTTAATGAAAGATACTATCAATAATAATTTTTAGAGGTCATTATATTTTTTTATGCAAAGTCTAAGGCCCCAATCTTTGGGTTGTGAAGAAGTATAGAATCCAAGAAAAGGTTACTTCCATGTACTGAACTTAGCAAATAAGAACATAATTATAAAGCATTACTGTGTTTGTAAACAAGATTGATTCTTGGAAACTATCACTAAAATAATAGATAATTTCAGACCAACATTAAACTGGACTATCTTGCTCACGTACAATCTAAAATGAATTTTTAGAAGTGCTAAAACCTTGCTGTTGGGGAAACAATTATTTTTTTAAAGTAATTTCTTTTAAATATTGAGATATAAGAGTAATACATTTTTTTAATAGGTACTTATTTACCTAATTCCTTTTCTCATATTCTGTTTTCAAGCAATCTTTTAGCTGAAAATATATTTGTTACATGAAATACTACTAGTATGTTAATTCAAATCAGTTTTTAAAAATTATTAAGATTACTATAGACAAAAAAGTCTATTAAAGATAAGCAAAAAGCTTGTAGGCCACCTGATAAGAGGCACAAGTCATTTCTGAATTTCTGTTGCCCTATTCAAGAATAACATGCATCCAAGCAAGCATACTAAAGAAAAGAAATGCAATGCTTTCTTGTTATTTCCTTCAATCTCAATATGATACTGCTCTTACCACACCAAATATAGATGATTCTCCCCAATCAGTGGCAATTCACATGTTTATATTTGCAGGATCTGCCAATAAATGCTTCTTGTAATTTGATGCTGCATATTCAGCTCAGCCATAATAAAGAGTGGAACAGATAGTGCAAAACAAAAAAATGATGTAGTCCTTTGTTGTTATCTAAAACGATTCCAGAAAAATTCTAAAAAGTGAGAAAATAATGTAATAACAGAAAAATATTTCAGCTAGGTATTTTAGTAGGCGTACCCTAATTTAAAATTAAATCTAAATTCTTTTTTAAATAATTTTAATAAGATTAACAGAAGTTTATAAATGAAAACAAATATGTTATATGTAGATTCCAGGAAACACTAAACCATTTAAAAAACTCAATACGAAAATATAAATGTGAACTCTGCGTTACTAGTTTGGTTTTAGATATTCATTTTATATCATGTCAAATTTCAACATTATTGTTTATGGCACCAACACAGAACATATGTTTATGAACATTACATTATATTTTAAAAAAGGTCATTGATAACATGCTATAACTTTGCTCTGAAATACATTTCAGGGAAAAATAATTTATTATAGTAAAGAAAGTTAATACATTCAGGAGAGAAAGTGATAATTAGATTTATAAAGTTTTGGTGACATCAAAATTATTTCAGTAAAATGTATGGAGGTAGAATCTGAAGAAAATTACATTGTGCACTGGAGTAATGAAAGTGTAATGAAAAAAATAGTTTAATTATTACTTTTTATTTTTATTCCATTATTTTATAGAAACTGATATTACAATAACTGGAACCTATAAATATACTGGAATAACTGGAATATACAATAACTGGAATTTATAAAAGGTGTTGAAAATTATCTCTTCCAACATCAGTACAACACTGCACATGTTTCCATCGGTTTTCAAACACTTTAACCAGCTGATGTACTGGAATGTCTTGTACGTTTGCTGTTATTGGAGTTTTTAGTTAATTAATCATGCATGGTCTGTTTTGATACACTTCTTGTTTCGCTACCCCTCCATTGAAAGTAAAGTCTGGAGACTCAGATTGGGTGATCGTGCAAGCCACATAACAATTGAAATGATTCGTTTAATGAAGACATTTTGTAAAGAGGTGTTATCGGCCTGTTAGCTGTGTGAACTGTGGCGCCACAGTTCATTGGAACCAACCATGATTGATTTCTTCTTCTGTTAACTGATTAATAAAGTTTGTTAAAACAGATCAATCACTATTTCAAAAAAAAATTGGATCCACAATGAGCATTCTGCTCATTCTTACCCAGACTCCAATTTTCACTTGGTGTAATGATTGTTCATGTAATTCACAGGGGTTAGTTGTTGACCACAGTCATGTATTTTGTGAATTAATATATCCTCCCAGATGGAACTGAGCTTCATTTGTAAAAACATAATGTTGAGGATATCTATGGAATTTTAGTGAATAAAAGATTAAACCATTGATAATTTAGCCTTTTGCATGATTTTCAATTTTTGAACACATATTATTATGTAGGGGAAAAGTTTCAGTTCTTTTCTTACCATTTTATGTTCAGTAGCAATTCTGATATCTTTCTGCTCCATTAACTTACATATTGATTTAGATGGTGTTTCGGCCATAGCATCTGAAATATCAAGCAACTTTGGTTCATTTAGTTTAAGTTGTCTTCAATTTGATCGAATCTTCAAAGAGCCTGTTGCCCAAAATTTGTTAATAAGAGAATTACATTACGGCGAGAAGTATTTGGGAACTTTTCAGAAAACTTGTTCACTAAATCAATATACTTGTCACCATCGTGAAAGACATGTTCAATAAGAAAAATGCATTCCTCTTCCAAAAGAACCATTTTTTTCACAAACTATTGATTTTGATAAACAAACAACACAAATCGTAGTTTATTTCATCACAATTCAACTACTGACATCTTGGTTTATTACTGAGCAACGTCCAACGAACTCACATAGCAACCACTCTAATGCCGAAAGAACAGAATGCTATACATAATTGTGAAGCATACTGCACACAGACTTTCTAAATGTTACATAAATTAAAAAACGTTTCTACATGAAATCATACAATTTACTACTTAATTGTATCAATGTCTTGCTCTAGGGGCAGACATTGCATTTTTATATGAACTTCTTTATTTATTTTAACTTGTAGAACATAGAACATGTCCTTAAATACTTAGGGATAAGTCCTTAGGATGTGGTTCTGAATATCATACAAATGGAAGGAATATGTTATGTTTGAATTTGATGACCAAGAATAGATGCAGATGGAACAAAATGATTGTCAACTTGATTTTGATAACACCGGGTTAGTGGCAGACTTCACTTAGAACCAATGATAAACTAAGTAAAGTGTCATTGGAGCAGCAGATAGGACTATACTTACTAGTGATTATATGTTAATTGTTAAGATCACTAATATAGTTTTGCAAAGGTTTTGCATAAATCAATGAAGAAAAATATATAAATCAACTTGAAAGAATGTTTTAGAGATATGATGGTTTTCCAGAAACTATAACGCAAGGAAAATTAAAAAGCAAAGAGTTTAGATTTCTATGACTTTAACAATATTAACTCTAAACAAAGATTATACAAAAATGTGAATAAAATACTTTTAATTGCTTAGAAGAGCCGGCCTCTGTGGCGCAAGTGGTAACATCACTTTCTTTCATCCAGAGGTCCTGGGTTAGAATCCCAGTCAGTCATGTCATTTTCACACGCTAAAAAAAATTGTTATTCATCTCATCCTCTGAAGTAATACCTAACAGTGGTCCCAGAGATTAAAAGAAAAAGAAATCGCTTAAAAGAAAAAAAAGAAAAATTGTAGCAATATCTTTTCCAGCACTACAAGACACCAATGGAAAAGTTAAAAAAAAAAATGGAAAAGTGAAGGATAGGGTTAAACTGGAAAAATTTATACAAACTATAGACCGATTAAAAAGATATGAGGGAAAAGTTAACAGTCTGAAGATCGTAGACCAAATTTTAAAGAGCATTCAAAACAAATAACAAACTTATTAAAATCATAGCAAGAATGGTCTAATTGTGAGAGAAGATTCTATTAAAAGTCATAATTTAATCCAATACCACAATTTTAAAACATTTGAATGTTGAAAAACCTTTATCAAACTATTCTTATAATAGAAACAGAAATCCAATGAGGAACATTCTGTCCAAGAAGATCCAAACCTATTTAGAGAAATACACATTGTTACACTATTACACTATATAATAAGGCATTAGGTCTAAATAGTACATTTATAAGAAATTTATCATCTATAAATTGAGATATATTACTAACATTATGTTTTCCTTACTGATTTTACAGCTGCTCACTGTGTTACTTTTAATGATGGAGTGAAAGTAAAACCTGCCACGAGATTTAGAATCACTTTTGCCAAACAATATATAAAATATGATGATAAAAGAGACAATGAAGCAGTGTACAGGAATGTATGTACAACTTAAAAAATTATTTATTAATAATTAAAAAATTTTAAAAATATTTTTATAAATAAATTGATTATGACAAAGTATAGTCACAAATATGCTGCTAAAAGGATCTCTGTGCAAGGTAATGTACTGTGACATGCATTTTCAACACCTGATTGGTTATCAGCATACGCAAACATCATTACCCTGAATATAAATTTTTAAAATAGATTTAAATTCACTGAAGGATAAGCAATTACTTTTTCCTGTTCTGCTCAAAGTTCCCTGCCAAAGTATGGCAGAAGTTAAATCTTACGTATAAAGTAACATGATTACAGTTACATTAACATTTAATGTAACCATCACTTCAATGGATTCATCCTGCATAATCTGTTCACCAGCCGATGGATATTGTAAACCAGCTCTGAGTTCGACCTCAACTTCCGACTGGGTGCCACCTGCCGCACGAATCTGGGTATGCAGTTCAACAGTGTTAATACCGCGCAAGATATTAGCAGTGTCGATTTCACCGACCAACTGCACATCTTCTTCATCCTCAGAAAGAATCACTCTTCTTGCACAATTCATCTATTTAAAATCGAATTTATTTTTTTTTTTTTGTAAGAGCGCCTAAATTTTTTGAATATATAATTTTCTCAACTTCATCAATAAGTAAATTAAGGATATGAAGTGACGAAATACAAAAACTGGCTAAAGCACAAACAGATGCAGCAGCAAGTTCGCTGCTGCATAGTATAAAACTATGACGATTAACAATTGCAATTTTCCACTGCCAAAATTTCAAAATTTTTATTTCATAATTAAAAATATCATTTCTACTATACAAACCATTAGAATAATTAATTCATATATGAAAAAATAATTATATGCTTCAATAAACTTATAAATAAACAAGCGGAAGCCAACAGCTTCATTCTTCACTTTCAACTTTCTCTTTGGATATAAATTCATTCAAATTATTTTTTTTAAATATTTAATCCCACTCCAGCCATCACAATGTAGTGGACGGAATATTTCTGAAAATGGAATGAGATTTTCCACTATCACTTTAACTGCAAAAGATACTTCTATTTCCACTTCATTTTCATAATCTTCAGGATCTAAAGTATCAGTACTATATCTGTTAAATAATCGTTCACATTCATCAAATAGATCGTCTAAACCAGAAGGGTCATCCGGAACCAAGTTCCACTTGGTTTGACATTCAGGAGTGTTATTAAAACAAATATCACATACTTCTTCCTCAACTGCGTGCATATTAGTTACACAAAATTAATTTCTGTTTTGCAAACACATTTTATAAAATAAATACTAATAATATAATAATTATTATTACCTTAAACAGAAGTGCTGTAATAAATTTATATTTGTAAAGATTTCCAAAATTTTATTCAACACTCCGTTTTTTTTAAGTGTTTTAAAAATGATTTTATTTCAATCTGAAAAAGAAATTATAAAATAAACTAATAGTAGTTACGCTAACAAAGAGTAAAACATTGTACAATAAAAAAATATATCTTTTACAATCATTAGAGTGATGCAAACCACTAAATAGTAAATACCAAGTTTTACTTCCAGCTTATAATTACACGACTGAATTTATTCTTAAACATGTTAGTACATAAATATGCAAATCCTTTATTTTATTTAAAAGACTAAAATATGAAAAACTATAATTCAAAAAAATAATTATTTAGTTACATTTAATTTTATTCATTTATTTAGTTCCATTTAATATTTAAATAGTTTTGTAAGTACATTTAATTTTAAAAAATAATAATTAATATTCGTTTCACTCACCTGAATTAAGAAGATCAAAAAATCGTCGATGTAGAACTGACAGCAACGCAGACACACTGTGCACTGATAGAACGTAACATGAGCACGGTAAAATTTAGCAGGTATTTATATAAATCTATTGATCTTGAATTGCCATTATTTTTATTATCAACAAGTGCAAAGCAATGTAAAAATTAATAACAGATCGTAAATTTATAGAAAACAAGTATGGTAGTATAATAAATAACTATGATTGATGGAGGGAGTGGCGTCATTGATGATGCAGGAGTGACGTTTTGATGACCCGTGAGTGAGTAAAAAGGTCAATGTTCTCCCAGAACCAGATTTTTACACTACTGAGATTATCCGGGAAAAATCCTGATGTGAATGTAGGAAATGTATTTTCAAAGACATATACATCTCATATCTCTATATGAAATAAGAAGTTAATTAGCAATACCGTGGTAATTGTCAGATTTTTTCTCGCCGAGAAAATGTTTGAAAACGTCTTTAAATGAAGCCCAAGCTGCACTTTCCACATTATTAAACTAGTTAAACACATCATCTTTGATCAGCTCTCTTATTTGAGGACCAACAAATATTCCTTCTTTAATTTTTTTTTCTTAACTTACACTCGGAAATTTCAGGACTATCCTTTTTTATTGCTTTTATAAAATGTTTCATTAGTCCTAGCTTGATAGGGTGAGGGGGTAAAAATATTTTTTTGGGTTCAACTAAGAGCTCATGAATAATATTTCTTCTTCTTCCACTCTTCCACTCTTTGGTAACATAATATTTATCCCTAGCTTGGCTGTCCCTTTCACAAAGAAAACACATGTACTTAGTATAGTCTAACTGCTGCCTAGCAAAATAGCTATAACTTTCAAATCACCAGGTATATTCCAGCTATGTTTTTTTAATAATATATTTTTACAAGAACGTCTTTCATATGTCTTTTTCAAATTAATACCATAAGCGATGGTATCGAAGGATATTTGTTACCATTGTGTAGTAGAACCACTTTTAAACTATATTTGGACGAATCTACGAAAAGGCGCCAGTCCTCAGGTTTATGAACTTGTCCCACTTACAACATAAGCTCATCAATATTTGTGCAATAAACAGAATTATTTTCATCAATAAAGTACTGAGAAAGTTCTTTTTTTTGGCTTCGAAAGCTCAAACTTTTTGTATTTTTTTAAAGTAAATTCCAACCTTGCAGTATTGATCCAACAGTTCAGCTTGTTTTTTGATAAATTTAAATCCCTAACTAAGTTATGTAATTCACCTTGTGATATAAAATGTGGTTTATTGGAAGATAATTCAAAATCAAAATCATTGTTGTCTTCTTCAGTACTGCCTGATTCATCATCACTGCTTTCGAAACATTCATTCATAGGTGGCTCAGGAACTGGAATACTTTCACTGTGAGATACTGACCTGATTGCAGATTGCAATGAAGAATATTTTACAGTATGTTTAGATTTTTTAGAAGTTGTTAAACAAAAGTAACATTAAGTTATATGATCCTTTGGTTCATGCCAAACCATAGATACACCAAATGGCAGAGCCTAATATCTAGATACCCTTTATGTTTTTGATGATGTGAGTAGTGCCATTGACTTGATATATGTATGGATACATATGAGAATAGAGATTGTCCTAGTACACAGGAAAAAGCACTGCTGTTTTACTTTGAATAGTTATTTTGCATTGAAGCCTAGCTGAATATAATTGATACCACACAAAAAAAATAATAAATGTTATAGGATTCTACAGAAAAACCAAAATCTCTCTTTCTCAACACCTAAAATTTACTATGAACATTTATTTAAGTATATATGTTATTTACACAGGTGACCAATCTTTCATACTTCTTAGTTTTAAATTAAATCCAGTAAGACTTCAACAGACTTTTCAAATACAAGATCTAACTCCATTTTTCTTGCTTTGGATTAATTATTCTAAATATTTTGATATTCACTGGTTTATTGAAATAAATAAAAGTCCTTATTTAATTTATATTCCAAATTAATTTTTATAATAATCTTTGAACTTATACTTCATATATGCGAAATTATTGTAAATTAATTAATTATGCATTAATAATATAAACATGTTGATCCTCTGAAGAATGGAATTAGACTATACAGAACTAGACACATTTTTACATTAGTAATATAAAATGGCAGAAAGGCTCCTGGAATAGACGGAATACCTGTAGAATTACTGCGCAGTGCAGGTGAGGAAGCGATTGATAGATTATACAAACTGGTGTGTAATATTTATGAAAAAGGGGAATTTCCGTCAGACTTGAAAAAAAGTGTTATAGTCATGATACCAAAGAAAGCAGGGGCAGATAAATGTGAAGAATACAGAACAATTAGTTTAACTAGTCATGCATCAAAAATCTTAACTAGAATTCTATACAGAAGAATTGAGAGGAGAGTGGAACAAGTGTTAGGAGAAGACCAATTTGGTTTCAGGAAAAGTATAGGAGCAAAGGGAAGCAATTTTAGGCCTCAGATTAATAGTAGAAGGAAGATTAAAGAAAAACAAACCAATATACTTGGCGTTTATAGACCTAGAAAAGGCATTCGATAATGTAGACTGGAATAAAATGTTCAGCATTTAAAAAAAATTAGGGTTCAAATACAGAGATAGAAAACAATTGCTAACATTTACAGGAACCAAACAGCAACAGTAATTGAACATTATACAAGGATGTTCCCTATCCCCGTTACTTTTTAATCTTTACATGGAACTAGCAGTTAATGATATTAAAGAACAGTTTAGATTCGGAGTAACAGTACAAGGTGAAAAGATAAAGATGCTACGATTTGCTGATGATATAGTAATTCTAGCCGAGAGTAAAAAGGATTTAGAAGAAACAATGAATGGCATAGATGAAGTGCTACGCAAGAACTATCGCATGAAAATAAACAAGAACAAAACAAAAGTAATGAAATGTAGTAGAAATAACAAAGATGGACCGCTGAATGTGAAAATAGGAGGAGAAAAGATTATGGAGGTAGAAGAATTTTGTTATTTGGGAAGTAAAATTACTAAAGATGGACGAAGCAGGAGCGATATAAAATGCCGAATAGCACAGGCGAAACGAGCCTTCAGTCAGAAATATAATTGGTTTACATAAAAAATTAATTTAAATGTCAGGAAAAGATTTTTGAAAGTATATGTTTGAAGTGTCGCTTTATATGGAAGTGAAACTTGGACAATCGGAGTATCTGAGAAGAAAATATTAGAAGCTTTTGAAATGTGGTGCTATAGGAGAATGTTAAAAATCAGATGGGCGGATAAAGTGACAAATGAAGAGGTATTGCGGCAAATAGATGAAGAAAGAAGCATTTGGAAAAATATGGTTAAAAGAAGAGACAGACTTATAGGCCACATACTAAGGCATCCTGGAATAGTCGCTTTAATATTGGAAGGACAGGTAGAAGGAAAAAATTGTGTAGGCAGGCCACGTTTGGAATATGTCAAACAGATTGTTAGGGATGTAGGATGTAGAGGGTATACTGAAATGAAACGACTAGCACTAGATAGAGAATCTTGGAGAGCTGCATCAAACCAGTCAAATGACTGAAGACAAAAAAAAAAATATAAAATATCAGCTGTTAACAAGGCCAGCGCCGACAATACAGACAACTTTATTTAATTTACGATGAGTAAGAACTGGACAGTTATAATTTTATTCATTTTTACAAATAAAAAGGAGGAAAGAAACATGACTCTTAAACCATATCTTCTAGAATCTTTCTAAATGTGAAAGTAAGATAAATTTCCTCTTTCTGCAATCATAACAGGTGCGTAATTACAAATTGACTAGATTTTCTGCTACGTTTTAACTGAGAAAAACTCTATAGAATTCATTATTGAGGAATCAATTTCCTTTAGAATAATTTTCTGAAATATTAATCTCTTAATGATAATTATGTATTAAATTGTGTACAGGTAAATCTCTTGGCAAGTATCTGTTTTTTCCTTTATTAATTAGGTTTTGATATTGTTTATGCAATCTTGCAGTACAATGAAAATGCCTGTAAAAAATACTACCACACCTGTAAAATAAAAATATCTTCCTCCCCATTTCATATCTACATTCTAAATACCATCAAATATTTGTATAGAAACCTTTACGTGTAGGACTGTGTATTTACAAGATTACCGAATTACCCTCAACATTATTATGAAGTTAAGTTTTTTAAACATGGCACAGTTGGTATAAAATATTATTTTTATATAAATAAATGAAATACAACTTTACCAACAATTC
The DNA here is from genome assembly GCF_047948215.1 of Lycorma delicatula. Lineage (NCBI taxonomy): Eukaryota > Metazoa > Arthropoda > Insecta > Hemiptera > Fulgoridae > Lycorma > Lycorma delicatula. Next base: position 89,531,176 of record NC_134459.1, on the reverse strand, counting down.
GTCCGTAGTCTTCTTTCTAGTACTTTAGGTCATTCAACCATCCTCAGGAAAAGTTAATCTTCAATTTATATCATTAAACACATTTACATAATATACATAACATGATTATAACATTACATGATTAACATTACATAACATAACATGATTAAAATTAAATATTTCATTACAATTAAATTTTCCTGAGGATGGTCAAATGACTGAAAGTACTAGAAAGGAGACTGCAGATGTATTTTGGTAATGTTCTATTTCATTTATTTACATATAAATACTATTATGAAGTATTTAACTACTAGTTATTAGCAGTTAATGAGATTAAACTGTCCCTAACTTGTTTAAATTTGGTGATCCACTGTAATTGGTTTATTAAAGGTAGCTTCAGTAATTAAATTTTGTTCTTATTACTTCAAATAGCTCAAATTAAAAAATGCTATTCTTTAATGCATATAAGCTTTGTATATAATCATTAGGTTGTAAGGATAGTAGTTTATGTATTTATTAATATTGTTTTAAAAAAAATATAAATCCAAGTGTAATGAAAGAATTAATGAATCTAAATTAAATTTATAATATTAACATAAGAATAGAATTATATATTAAGAAAAAAACAAGCTAATTTATGGACTACATATACATTTTTTTAAATTTAAATAGGTCTCACGCATACACATACCATTAGCATATCAAGGTATAAGTGTAAATTTTCTACCTGATATAGCTATTTTGGAATTATCATCTGCTGTTCCATTAGGCAATTCTATTAATCCAGTATGTATCGACATATATAATAAGAACATTATCGGAACATCTATGCTAGGAACGGTAAGTATTTTTGACTTTTTAAAACAAATAAAGGAAACTTAAGTAATACATTTAAAGTTCCTGAGGTACAAGAGACACCAGTCTTTCTCTGAGAGTAATATATACCTAGTTCCTAAAGTGATGGTAATGAAAGTATCACTTTTAGGTCTACATGTCACCTGATTTTTAGTAAACTGATCATGCATGATCTACAACCGTATGGTTGGTTGAAGAAGGCCACAGGAAACCCACTTTTCGCTTTTTAATTGCCCAATTAAGCTTTTTATGAGAAGTTATTTTTGAGATTCCTATCTCATTTTCAGGAGTGACTTACGATTCATGTCAAGTCATCTTAAACTGTTATGATAAGGGGTTTAACATACATATGTAGCATTGTAGTATGTTTACTAAATATGTGATACTGTTTGTTTTGTTTTGAAGTATAGTATTGGCAAAAACAAACAGCATTAAAACACAAATTATTTAAGAGGAACAATCCTTACATTAACCTTGAGAAATTTAATTACTCGTATATATGCATAGATTATGTGAAGAGATTATCTTGTCATGCTAAAATTCCTTTTAATGTTTTGTAAATCCCTCAGTAAAAATAAATTTAGTAGATATTGGTCTGTTTGTCTAGATAGATATGATTGCAATTAGTAGTTAATAAATAATATATTTGTACTAGAAATAAAACTGAAAATCAGTAGCAGTAGTGTTGCAAATACTAACACCAAAGTATGTTGTATTATAACAGAAAGTTATCTTTCTGTATTGACACAAATTCAAACATATTACAGTCATAAATAATTGAAAATTATAAATAAATTTCAACATACTCACATATAATTATATTTTATTCAGATTTTCCTGAAAAGTTATGGATAATAAATATTTATAGTGCTTAAATTTAAAGGCAAGTTACACTTAGTTTTAGTGGTCTTGGCTGGACTTCAATGAATAATTCCTAATTTGATCTCAAACCTAGAGCTCTAATTAAACTAGATTAATGAACTAATTACACTTATAACATTGGTATATGTAGATTAAAGCAATTACACTTTGGATTTATTTAGAGAGCACTGCTTGGAACACCTGAATTTTAGTCTCTAGTTATACTGCTTCTTGTTAACCATTGGCAAAGTTTTTACCCCACCAAGGAAGCAGCTGCTTTATCATCTACTGCTTTTTGAATTCCGTAGATAAAATTTACAATTTTTAGAACACATATATGGAAATTGACTGAGAAAAATTATTTTTAAATGACTACAATTATAATTTTTCCACATGTTTGTTATTTATTTCCATAACTGTTAATATTTTGATTTTTTAAACTCTATTCATTGATATTTTTAACAGATTAAGTTAGATCAATCTTCTAGAATGTCTGGCCTGCTAATAAATGCCTATGATTGGCCTATGACATGAGCATGAGTTCATGTTTGTTGTTTGATTGTTTAAAAACAATTTATTTTTCATCATGTTTCACCATCTAGATTTCTTAAATTGTCATGGTTTATTCAATACTTACTTCATAGAATTTAAATGGGGTACAATTTGCAATCAGATTGTATAGATGCTAATAGTGCAGTGCATGTAACATTATGTTACCAGTTCATCAAAAACTTTCTATTTAAATTTGTTAAAAAATTAATTAATAAAAGTTCATTAGACTGAGTTCTCATTTAGACATATTTAACTGTGTGTTAATGGCTCTGATATTAACATTAATGTGCGTTGTATTTGAATGCTTGTATTATTATTGTATTTCTTTTAATGTATTAACTACAGAATTAGTCTAAATAAGACAGGATTTTGTTGTTTTATAACAAAATTGTTAATAGCATTTTTGGACCAAAAAGCAAAAAGATTTGTTTGTCCTGTTCATGAAAATGAAAGCAAAACCGCCCAGTTACTGATTTAAAAATATTTATATTGTCTAATTGAAAAATTATTTTTTCATCAATTCATATATATATATATATATATATAAGCCCTGTAAGTAATTTGTAAATCTGTATTTTGAATAATAATCATAATTAATTTTTATCATTAATAAGGTGGTTGGCTGGGGACTAAATAGTTCTAATTTGCCATCAGAAGAACTAAAAAAAACAGAAGTATCATATATCAGTTTAGAAGAATGTAGAAGAGTAACAGATTTAAGAAAACACATAACAAATGACAAATTCTGCACTACAGAAAGAAATGGTATATAAAATTATTTAACTTTTTTGCATTAACACAGAAAATAAAATAACTGGTCCTAGGTAAAATAGTAAATTAATTTCTTAATACCTGGAACAACAATGGGAGTAGAATTCTGTATAAATTAAATGGTGTGATGTAAGATAATGACCACAACAGCTGATGTTTTGATTGATTTATTTCATAAGTTAATTTACCCCATAATAAGATAGTACTTAAAATCATTGTTCCCCACAGACAGAAGTATAAAAACATTACTCAGGATTGCTTTTTCTGAAAGTAATGATGAATTATATGGCCAGCCCCCTATGTTGAACAATGTAAAGATGTCAGTTGTATGGCTAAATGTCCCAAGTTTTATTGCAAGTATGAAACACCAAAATCTGGGATTTAATTTCTCTGCATCCACGAAATGGGTCTTCAAAAAGTTTAATGAAAAAGGACTCGCTCAATTCCCCAAAACATCCAAGATTAACGTAGGGAAATGCTGAAATAATTAAACTATTCTTTTTCAAAATACGTATATATTTTTTATTTTTAACTGGAACCAATTTGGTTTCAGAAAAGGAAGAGAATCAGGAGAAGCTACATTAGCACTTAACAGTACCAGTCCAGAAAGACTAAAAAAATTCATAACTGTGTAAATTACATTTATTGAACTTTTAAAAGAATTTGACAATGTTAATTACAAGAGAATGTTCAAAATATTGAAAAAGCAAGGCATTAATCAGAGAAGCCAAAAAATAATTTGGGTATGGGAAGCACTGGGCACAGTAAGGGCAGAAATCAGTTTAGGAATTAATAGACATGCTACATTTCAAGATAACAATGCTGTTTTTACATAAAATGACAGCACAATCAGGATGTGAAAATATTATGTAAAAATAGATGACATTTGCCAGAGACTATAATCTATAACTGAACATGGCAAAAACCAAAGTCGTTGACTGTAGCTGGGAATAGAAACATGAAATAATAAAAATAAGAAATAGAGTGTTGGGTTAAGTGGATGAAAAAAAGTTGCTATAAGTAGTGTCATCATACCTGATGAAAGAAGCATCAAAGATTGATAAAACCAAGAATTGCCCAAGAGAAAATTGATTTTAACTTAAAGAAAACTATACTGTTCCAACTGTAACTGTTCTGTTGTAGATAATCAAGCAATTTCTTAAAACATATGTGTGGCATGTGATGATGAATGGAAGCAAAAATTAAATTAGTAGAGTAATGGATGAAAGGAAACTTGCTGTAAACCAATCCAAGAATAGATAATAGAAGAAAGAACTTACTTTCAAGAACAAATTCAAATATCAAAGGTTTCAAAAGGATTTGATTTGTTCAGAACCCTTTCACTTTCATGACTTCTATTTCCCCTTCATCTAAAAAAAAATCTAAATATTGCCACTTCTTATCATTTCATTTTTAAAAAATCTGCTTTCTAGGATTATTGAAATCTTATACTGTTCATGCCATCTTGCCCCTTCAGGTTCCTAAACCATTAGCTTCTTTAATTAATAAAATTTATATCATCTGTTCCTTTTCAAAACTCATAAGAATTTAAGAAGAACAAATTATGATAAAACAGAAAGGGCAAAATGTTTTACACTGACAATGATGTGCAGGTATATCTGCATTACACACACACACATGTATATTGTTCAGGAAGCACTGCTATCAGACACCATGTGATGTTAAATTGTTAGTTTTTTCTTCTTTTCAACAGAGTTTGTATTTTATTAAACATGTGTTTTTATTCATTAATTGTTTGTGCATAACACGTAATCATATGATGTAGCCTAGTTGCCAAGCTTGTTGGATTCAATATTATTATATTATCATAAGATGTGTTAAATTATGTCGGGCAGTATATTGAGACAACTCTTGACAATTCACTTGGATCCAAATGATTCACTCTGCTCCTGACAATTCACACACCTCCTGGCAGTTCACTTGGCTCCATATCGCACACAACTCCTGGCGATTCACCCAGTTCCATCTACACTATATAAGCTGGATCAGCACTAGAATTGGTCAGTCTCAGTCTCATCTTAATCTATCATTTAAAGACTCAACTTGTTCAGACAAAATTCACCATACATGTGCGTACATTTATATATATATATATATATATATATATTTTTTTTTTTTTCAACAATGTAATACAAATTAAATTAAATCATGAACATGTTAGTACACAATTGTTAATTGTGAAACCCATTTAACATATGTGAAACCTATGTATTAATTGATATCTTAAAGAAATACACTAATATATACAAATTATGGTTGTATAAAAAAATATTGGGGTTTGCAATTTGTTGTAATATCTCTTGGATGAGGTTTACTAAAAGGGTAGAATTAAAGAACAAAAAAAATTATTTTAGTTGTGCGCATGCCTTAGATAATTCCATATCTTTCTACTTGACAGTGCCACTTGCAAAGTTGGCAACTTCTGAGAAGAAAGCCATCTGTATTTTGCAGTTTGCTAAAGTGGATCTTTACTTCAGTTCAACATGTGTTCTGTAAAAAGTTTAATTGTGGTCCTCCAAGTGACAATAACACTATAATAAATGACCGGTTGTTTATGTAAAGGAAAGCATATGAGACAACTAAGGGTGTATGATGATGTCAAAACTAAATGTTTTCCATGCAATATCCCAAGGCATGCAAGTCTACTTTGTCACTGAAGCAAGTGTAACAGGAGTTGCTTAACTGGATATGCTGTGCATATATTGCATTTCCTCATCTGAAAGATTTATAAGAGAATTTTTTGGCAACAAGATGATGTGGCTCCTCCTTCCTGACATAACTGTATGGGATCTGTTGAATGACATTTTCCCTGACCACTGGATCAGACAGCATGAACTGAAAGACAAAGCTTGTTTGTGGTAGCCTCCTTGGTTATCTGCTCTGATCCCCCCCATCTGAGTTTTTCCTTTGTAGTTTTGTAAAGTTCTTGTGTATACATGCCTCTGCTATCTACTGATCTACCAGTTTGAGGCACATTTTGAAGCAGTGGTCTCTTTCATGGTTAAATTATGGGATGAACTCTCCTGTTGGTTGGATGTATGCTGCATAATGTAAATGCTCACATTAAAACCTTGAAGGAAAAAACTCAGAGTTAATCTTTTATTTTGTTTGTGATTAATTATAAGTCAAAGTTAAAGGATGTTAAAGAGCTTTAAAACTTATTCTTATAGCATTATAAATATTCATTTTTGCATACTCCTGTAATATAAAGCCAGCATTTTTTTGCTTGATTCATATACTGATGTTCATCTAAATATGTTGAACTGCTAGCCCAGTTTGATATATGTTTTAAGTTTTTATGTGTAAATCTATCTACATAACTTGATAATTGGGTGCGTAATATGACTTAAAACTAAAAAAAAGTTGTAACATGTCATGGATGATATTTTTTCACTGTAGTTACGATATGTTGCCAATTAACATCAGGACTGTACAAGACAGAAGTATGAGTTCAGCAAGTGAAATTTAGAAGTTAATCCATTTCTCATTAATAAAACTTTGGGGTATTTGTTTTAGTAATGTCTGAAAGTTAACAGAAAAAATTCTAAGTTAAAATGTAATTATTGTATTCTGATCAAACATAAAAATAGAAATCTGATTACAGTGAATAATAATCAATATTGAATTTTAATCAATTGGTCCTTTATTTAATTTAATAATTAATTTACAAAATATAGATGAAAAACTTAAATATTAACTAATAATTCTACACACAATTATGTTACAGGTTCAAATAAAATACAGACAGGTGACAGTGGGTCTGGAGTAATATTTGAGTTTGGGGGCAAACATTATATATATGGATTAGTTAGTTCAAGAATGAATCCTATGATTCTAACAAATACAGACTTTCGATTTCCAGATTATTTAAAATTCATTATTGAATTTACGAAAAATATAGCAAAAAACAATGACATATAATTTATGTAATTTATTAAAAAATATTTTTTTTTTTTAAATCTGATATTTCTTGCCTATTAAATATTTATGTGAAAAAAAATTGTTTACTGAAAACCTGTTTTATATAATGATAAATTTATAACAAAGTTACAGTTATTAAAAGAAGTTGTGGGAGAAAACAAGAAACTAACAAAGGGAAGTTAATTTTACATTAGAAGATAAGGAATGACAAGGTAAAATTCACTATTTAATGAGAAGGTAAAATATTTCAGAAAGAAGGAAGTTTAATATTTTTATAAAGGTTCTGGCTTAGGTCCTTACCTGACCCAGAAATATGGCAATTCTAATCAAATAATTCAATTAAGTCTGCATTTTACTTCTTTTCACGGATTAAATGTAAAGGGACTTGCATTACCAACAATAAAAAAAAAACTATTTACAGGAGTAGGCTAAGATTACAAATACTGCTACATTAAGCAAAGAGAAGTTATTAAATCTTTCTTGTTAATAAGAAAATTAGAGACTCATCTGATAACCCTTTCTTTGGATGAAAATTTTGAAGTTCAAGATAAAGTAAATTTTGTTTAGAACACTTAGTAACAGAATAATTTCATGATTATGAAAAAGTATAAATAAGGATGAGATTTTTTTATCTACTGCCAAAATTTCTGGTAAAAAACATCTCTTTAAAAGGAATATTTAAAAATCCTTTCCTGTGCAGAAAATTATATTCAATCATTAAAAAGATTGGAAGTAACTCCTATCCCTTTTATGTGTTCTTGAGTAAAAACTTCTTCCTTTTTTTGGAGGGGGGGGGTACACTTCTAAAGTTTTAAAAATGTAGCACCTTCTTATCATAATCTTTTAAACATTTTTATTTTTTCTTGTTTGTGCTACAACAGTTCTCAGAAATCTCATTTCTTTTGTCTCCCTGTCTTAAAAAGACAAAATTCACTTATAAATAATACTGGTGAAAACAGCTATAGTTCTTTTGATTTGATATTTTTATATTTATTAATATTTTCAGTAAATTCAAATGTAATAACATTATTTAAAAAATTGAATCAAAAGTCTCAATACTTTAACCAGTTTTACAGTGAACTACTGCCACATATCTAGCAGTAGTAGTCTAAATTGGGACCAGTATTAACCTTTTCATCAATAAAGTAGATTTATTTAACTAAACAATGAAAAAATAAAAATGATAGATATTCAAGGGACTTATAAATTAGTTACTACATAAAAGTAATGTTTTAATGACAAAAAGAGTTTTTAAAAAAATTAGATGTTACACTTAGTTTACTTAAAGTAGAGCTGAATTTAATTTCAAGTTTAGAGTTGCCTAGTCAGTTTGTAAAACAGTCTCTGGATGATTAGTGAATGTATCATTTACATTGATTTTGGTAGCATCATGATTATAGATGATACAGATTATGTCACCTTTTCGTCGTAATATTTTCTCAATTTAGTATACATCTTTATGTTTGGTTTTTTGTAGTTCGTGTTGGTAAAAACGCCCTTTTAAGACTTCATTTCGAGAATCAATTACTTCATAGGTAATAGGTTGGATTCACTATGTACTGTATGAATTTTAAATTTAATTTCAATTCAAAGCAAATTGTCGTCGCAATTTCAAAGTGACACTCCAAACATATACTTTCAAAAATCTTTTCCTGACATTTAAATTAATTTTTTATGTAAACCAATTATATTTCTGACTGAAGGCTCGTTTCGCCTGTGCTATTCGGCATTTTATATCGCTCCTGCTTCGTCCATCTTTAGTAAATCTTTTTCCTAAATAACAAAATTCTTCTACATCCGTAATCTTTCTCCTCCTATTTTAACATTCAGTGGTCCATCTTTGTTATTTCTGGTACATTTCATTACTTTCGTTTAGTTCTTTTGTATTTTCATGCGGTAGTTCTTGCGTAGGATTTCATCCATACCATTCATTGTTTCTTCTAAATCCTTTTTACTCTCACCTAGAATTATTAAATAATCAGCAAATCGTATAATCTTTATATTTTCACCTTGTACTGTTACTCTCCGAATCTAAATTGTTTTTGACATCATTAACTGCTAGTTCCATGTAAAGATTAAAACATAACGGGGATAGAAAACATCATTGTCGGATTTCCTCTCTTATTACAGCTTCTTTCTTATGTTCTTCAAATATTACTGTTGCTATTTGGTTCCTGTAAATGCTAGCAATGTTCTTCTATCTCTGTATTTGAACACTAATTTTTTTTAAAAGCTGAACATTTTATTCTAGTCTACGTTATCGAATGCCTTTACTAGGTCTATATATGCAAAGTATGTTTTTTTGTTTTTCTTTAATATTCCTTCTACTATTAATCTCAGGCGTAAATTGCTTCCCTTGTCCCTATACTTTTCCTGATACCAAATTTGTATTCTCCTAAAACTTCTTCCACTCTCCTCTCAATTCTTCTGTATAGAATTCTAGTTAAGATTTTTGATGCATGACTAGTTAAACTAATTGTTCTGTATTCTTCACATTTATCTGCCCCTGCTTTCTTTGGTATCATAACTATAACACTTTTTTTGAAGTCTGATGGAAATAGTCCTTACAGCGACAATTATAAGAGAGATCACTTTTTCTAATTTCCTGTTCGTCCTAGACCAAAACTTTCCCGGAACTCCACCGATCCGGTCCTCCGCTATCTCTTGACCCCAAATCCAAACAATCCCAAAAATACCCCCCCCCCCCAAAAAAAATCTTCAAGCCAAATATTCCCGTTTCTAGGCGTTTCATTTTTTTTTTGGGTAGGGTATTTTAGGTAAGGGTTCGGGTAGGTCAGAAATTTTGTGAAACGGCTAGAACCGGAATGATTTGTTTATTAGTATTTTTTGTTTGTGTTTAGCTTTTTTATGAGTGTTTCTACTGGATAATATTTTTTTAAATTAATTTTTGAATAGAATTTTTTTTGTGTTTGAGTAATAAATTTCTTGTAATTGTTTGCCAAGTGAAAAACAACAGCTTGAGTGAAGAAAGGTTAACTGAAGTTTTATAAAATATTTAACTAGACAAGCAATGATAAAAAATCATTAGTCTAGTAACATTATGTAGCAGAATAAAATGAAAAAATATCACTTCAGACTTGATAATGCATAAGAAAAGTTGCCCTAATGAGCTTGAAAAAAATTTATTGAAGAAAGGAAGCTCATAACATTTAAATGATGAGGTTCCACAGGTTCCTTCTTTCTCAATTATATCCTCTGTTCACCAAACAATCTTTAACCCAACAACATACAGTGCCATTACCTTTCCTCCACCCAACCACTTCTTAAATGTCACACTTAATATTCTTGGCACAGAGTATGTAAGTATTTAAGTAACACATTTGTACACATTATCTGTCTGCTATTTTCACATACTTTTATTAATATTAAGTCAAGTTTTCATCTAACCTTAACCATTTAAACAGAATTTGTATTATAAAATAAATTTTACTAATATCATTAGTCATGATAAGGCTTCAGAATTAAAAAACCAAAAAAAGACCTATTGTATTTATTTTTGGGATGTATTAATTTGAAAATGGTGAACTACTAGCACATCTTTATAGGTTAATTTTTGATGAAAATAGAAAATAATCCAAACAGACAAACCTCTCTAACTCAAACTTCTATGAAAATAACTATTGTTGGCAGCAATACATGACTGTACACAAGTAGTAGTTGAATATTATCATCAAGAGCTTCTCTAAAAACTTATACTTTCAACTCTAAACTAAAGGGAAACAAGTGTTTCCCACTAAAGTTGTTTTAAATTTTTCTTTAACTTTTTCAATTGAAATCTTTCCAAAAAAAAAATCAATCCTGAGTTAGTAAATCATTAAAAAATTGTTCCAATTAACAGAAAATTATTGAGCACTGTCTGAAATTCTGAAAATGAAAACTAATGTTTAACATAGTTGCTGCGCATTTTATGTACTTTGATTTTTTTTTTAAATTTTAACTGTATTGTTTAAATACATCCTGAAGAGTTAAACAAAGAATAGTTTCCAAATAAATATTTTATGTTGAAAGATAAAATATATGTCACTTTAGAATAACTCCTCATGTAAATTTGTTTAAATCATCTACAGTGTTGTATGATGAGAAAAAGAACTAATAAGAATAGAGGTAACAGGCATGATTGAGTCATAAAAAAATGTATCTTTGCTTCTAAATTTGTCATAGCATTTTTTAAATTATTGGCATCTTTTATTTATATTTTTCAGTTCCTTTAAAAAAAAATTTAACTCAACAGTCTTTTAATCATGATTTAACTTAAATCATGTTATCAATTTGTAAGAGTCCACAAACCTTTCATGGTGAATGAGAAATATTGGAAAAATACATTTGACTAATGTGATTAAAAATGTTCATTGAAGTTTTACAAAATTATTTGTTACTGCAGATACCAAAAGTAACTGAAAGGGCAACAAATTGAGTGCCTCTGCAGTTACAATAATCCAGAGCAATAACTTGAATGAGGAAATAGCAAACAAATTTTTGAGCATTAGCACTAATTAGAAATTTCCTACTAGATAAACTTTTCTCCATTGTAAACTAGCCATAAATAAAAATAAAATTAAATAGCCAAAATTTTTATTTAAAACAACAATAAAGCCATCTTAAAACAAAACCCACCAACTAAAACTAACAACTACCAACAGCTTATTTAGTTCAGACTGTCCACTGTGTACACAAGCATAAATGAAAAATTTTCTTAATTTTTCAGTTCTCAAAAATATTCAGGAATGTCCAGTAACAATTGCGAAAAACCATCTCTTACCTTTAAAAAGTTCTAAATGTTATTGTGCTTCAAATTGATGCAATAAATTTTTTTTAATAACCTTTAAATTTAACTAGTCTCCACTGGACAGAAACTAGCATATTTGAAATTGAATAATTTTATGTTTTATTTTATACCAGGACGTTTTTTCTGATTTTTATAGTATATAAACAAGAAAAATTGAAACTGGAAGGTGCAAAACTTACTTTATGGCCAATAATTCAGCTAGATCATACATAACTTACCTCCCTAAACGTTGAATACACACATTTAACATCAATAAGGTTGACATTAAATAACAATCATTTTTTCTACTTTGCTAATAAAACTCAAGATAAGTAAAATTAAAAAAAATTTAAGGGTGTGAATGAAATTGATAAAAAAAATAACACAATTACCTTTCAATTAACACATTACCTCAGATTTAGAGAACAGTGAAACTATTTTTAAAAATTTAGTAATTAATAGAAATAAAATGCAAATGAATTTGAATTCACTTAAAACTTCAGATGTATAAAAATGTTTTAAAACAAAAATCTTAGTGTAAAGCTTGTCTGTTTGATATCAGATGTTACAAATGAAAGTTTTTCTTAAATGGTCATTATTTTCCTACATTTTATAAAACATGGTAATTATCATTTTATGAATCTATGTGTAATTATAACAAACAATATTATTAATATGCACTGTATTCATGAGACATAAATCATTCTCAGAAATAAGATATAGCTACTCACATAAAAAGAAACAAACATCCAGTGCCAAACACAATGACAAAATTTAAAAATGACATGATCTACTACTTTCACACTGAAATATTTCTTCACTTATTCCATTCCATTCCATGGATATTCTAAGTCCACAGACTTCAGCTGATGTTCAACAATGTAGGGACTCTCTATTTAGTGAAACCTTTAGACAAAGAAACTCGGACTGATGTTGCTCAAACCTCAGTATCTTCGTATAAAACACACACTCTGCAATGAAAGACTAGAGCAGATTGTGTAAAAAAAAATTAAGTTACCATTTCTGTAATGAGACAAAGAGCTATTTATGTACATTACCTCTAATTACTATAATGTAGGAGTTGGGATGATTTAGAATAAATTACAGTAAATGGAATAAGACAATAAGATTTGACTCTTAAATTTACATCTCGGTCGAGTTTGTTAATTGCCAAAATTGGACCATTGGGGTGGAAATAAGGGTCTTTTTCAACAAATAAAAATAACAAATTTGTAAAGTACCAAATATTTTTTGGATAAGAGCCTAAAACTTATATAAGTAAAGTTTTTTGATAACACCAACCATTGGCCCAGGGGGTGGAAAAAATAGTGTTTTGAAGACAAAAAAATCATACCTCCCTTAATAGGCACAGTATCAAATCATTTTAAAGTGGTTGTTAGTTCTCTAAACATTACCGAAAAGTTTTGTCTGAAACCAAATTTTTTTCTTTTTTCAATTTACTAATTTAAAAAACAAAAATTTTAATAAAAGTAATAATTTTTATAAAATCCATAACAGTAGATAAAAACAAAATTGAATATCTGTTAGAATTCTACTCTACAATAATGTGATAAAATACATACAAGATGCATTTTGTAATGTAAACTTTATAGTGTCATTTTATTTACGTTCATACTGTCCAAATCTGTATAGTATACTTGAGTAAATCGATGCATATAGTTTATTTACTTTATGTGCTCTAAGTAATCCATGAACTTGTCTGCAAACTCTATAGATTACATAATTACATAGAATAATGTATGTAAAACTGTTTAATACTCACAGCTTTACTATGAATCCCACTCAAGAGTATGAAGTTAATATAAACAAATATAACCAAACAGCACAATTTATCCAAAATTAATAATATACTCTTGAGAATTAGTACATAACAATCTAAAGTGTTCAAGTATTGACTATCAACTTTTATTATTATGTTAAAACTCAGGATAACTACTTTAAATTAGAACAATGAATAATATTGATTATTTATAATGGATAGGTATAATCATGATATTAAATTATAAAATATTATATTATCATTATATTATATTAAACATTATAAAAGAATTTTTTTAATTTTTAAAATGAAAATTTACATGTACGTTTATTACCAACCACAAAGCACAACCAACAGAATTGTCATGTTTAGAGCTGTCTGTATAAATTATAACATCAGGATTCACACTATTTACAATATTATAAAACATTTCTTTTAAGATAGCCGGATATATAGCCTTTTTTTTTTATAGTGACCATAAAGCAATAATTCACAAGAGAAGGATGCCAAGGGAAGTAATAATGTTGAGTAAGAGGTACTACTGAAGGTAATTGTATATTTAGAGATAAGAAAAGGCAATAAGCTCTGTTAGTTAGCAGAGCTGTTCTTGGCTGTTCCTCATATTGATTAACATGCTGGCTGGAGAACATCACATCAAAGGTAGGATGATTTGGTCAACTCCTTTGCTTAGTTCAGTCCTTTCAGCCTTACTTAAGACTCAGTAAGATGTGTTTTGTTTTGAGTTCATTAAATAGTATTACACTGATGGGAATTTCACTCATGGCATTCGCATCGGTGGCATCCTAGCCAAGGCAGACTGGAATATGTTAAAAGCCGAGGTTTCGAAGATGATCTCTGGTAAAGACCATAAGGGCTAGGAACGGAGGGTGTCTTCCCCTACCGGGGTCGGGATGGACTTTAATATATAGATAGTTGATCTACCTTGATGGAAACTGCACTGTTCAGGGACATATAGGGAGTTTCTACCAAGGTACCACACTAGACGACAGTTTACCATTCATTCCATCAACTTACATAGCGTATTAATCAAGGAGATAAGAAAATATGCTATTATAGATACACAAAAGATGGTGTAATAATAACATATTGAGCCGATATTACCATTTCCAGAGGAAGTGTCACAGGGATTATTCAAGGTATACCTCGGCTCATCAAAAGAAAATGGAATGTTTAATTCATTTCAGAAATCTCCAATCACAAACAGAACATTTTGTACCTGCAAGTTATACCTCACAAACTCAGTACAGTAGATGATGTAAACGAAAATAACTTAAATTTGTTTGCCACATCAATTGGCATGGTAATGAGAATGCCGTTGCTTTCCAGTCCAATCTGCAGTGGTGAATGCCCCAATCCACAAATGGCCTGAACTTTTCTCCAAACAACTGATGATGGAGTTCTTTGAGAGGTTGTATAGACATAATTCAACGATGATTTCTGTTTAGCATCCAAAACCTTCGACGGCTTACAATCCTCACATTGCAGGAAACTTATAGCATTTCTGTCATAGGACTTTGATTAAAGTTATGTAATGTCCTGTGATGATTCCTTAGAGCACTCCTGCAGTTTTCATACCACCAAAAAAAAAAAAAAGGCTGCCTTGATTTTCCAGATGTTTGCACTGTTGAGTATAACATGTGTAAAGATAGCAAGTTGGTGGATTGCACTACTACTTCTGTTATTTTATTAAACAGTTTT
The DNA here is from genome assembly GCF_047948215.1 of Lycorma delicatula. Classification (NCBI taxonomy): domain Eukaryota; kingdom Metazoa; phylum Arthropoda; class Insecta; order Hemiptera; family Fulgoridae; genus Lycorma; species Lycorma delicatula. Next base: position 89,515,931 of record NC_134459.1, on the reverse strand, counting down.
TTCATTGTAATAAGCCTTGGTATTATTACCTAATGTATGTGAGATTTAATGTTTGTTGTACAGCTGTGAAAGTATCTTCTTCATACATATTTTTATTCATCCTTTTAACACAAAGTTAAATTAATAAAACAATAAATTAATTATTTCGCTTCATAATATAAGTTAATTCTTCCATGTTTGTTTTATTTTAACATTTATTTATATTTTATTCAAATAATTATTGTATCTTAATACATACAAATTCTTCATAAGATTAATCCATATTATTTTAATACTATTTAATAGCTTGAATGCTTAATGGTATTTAAAAATTCAATAATTGCTAATAATTTTTCTTAATATGTATAAATCATTCAAATAAAATCAATAATTATTTTTAGTTCTAATTAATATATTTTTCTTCATAATACACAGTATTTCCTAAGTATTCATAAAAATCTGTTTTACTTCCTTCGTAATTATTGCTTAATTTTATGAATTTAATTATTCCAAAATTTTATTTTTCATTAATTTTTATACATAAAATAATTAATTTTTTTATAATCAATCATTTGGTTGAATATACAGTATGGTTTAAATTCAATTATTTTTTTATTTCATAAACTTAATTATTTTATTTCTTTACTAGTTCAATATCCGAGATTTATTTATTTAAATTATTTCTTCCTCTTCTTCCAATTCTTATGATCAGTCCTAATGTTTGATACATCTAACTTTCATTTGATTAATTAGATTAAAATTATTACAAATATTTTTCTTAACTTTTTTCCATTCTTACTATTACTTTTCTTTCTTATCTTTATTTATAATATTATTATTATTTCTATTTTGATTACTGGTATTTATCTTTTTGTAATTTTTGGCACCTAGTATTAATATTACCTATCGTCGTTTTATTAGCTTCTTTCTCTATTTTATTAATTAAATACAAATTATTACTAGTTTTTTTTTCCGGCAACGTATGTTTATTATTCCTTTCCACTCACACTGTACTCTGTTGAATGCCCTTTTCCATATCTATAAAACACAAGCTCAATCATCTTCCTATTTCAAAACATTTTTCTTCCATCATTCTGATTAGTTCTACAGCTTCTCTCATTCTTTTTCCTTTCAGATTCCAAACTGTTCTTTCCCAGCAGTTCCCCTATTATTCCAATCAACCTTATATTCACAACTCTGGTATTATTTTTGCAGCATGTGAAAATTAAACTCATAGTTCCATGTTCTTCACATTTTTTGTTTCCAACCATTTTAGGTATCAGCATCATAATTTTTTTTCCAAAACCTTCTGGCCATACCTCAGTATCATAAACCGTATTGCACATTGGGAGAATTTCATCAATTCCTTTATCTTCTAAACATTTAAAGAGTCTCTTGGAGGTTCATCTACTCCTGTTCCTGTTTAATAGCACGTATAATCTCAGATCTCAAAACTGGTGAGCCTTTCTCCTTTTCTGTCACTTCTTCTTCCACCTCAGTTTCCTGTGTTTCCCATTTCCTTCTAACTGCAAATAGGTCCTCTATCTACTCTTCCCATTGTTTCTTTATTTCATCTTCTTTATAAACATTTTTACCATTTTTTTTCTCAATTTCTCACATTTTGTACGTACAATTTGTTCTCTCCCATGTGGCATTTTTTTATCTTCTTATACAACATACTTCTTTTCTATTTTTAAATCTTCTATGTCTACATTCTTCTTTCAGCCACCTTTCCCTAGCTTTATGTGTTTCTCTCTTTAATGCATTAGTCAAGCTTTGATAGATTGCTCTGTCATATTTTCCTTCTTTATTTTTATACTTTCTTCTTTCTTCCATTTTTTGAAACATTCCTTGTGTTAACCAAGGTTACCAGGGTGCCTTCATAGAAACCAGTTCCTTTCTCTGCAGTTTCTCTCATAGATGATATTAACCTTGACCCCATTTCTCTGCTAGTTCATTTTCCCTTTAACCTGGAATAATTTATATTTGTCAGCATTTCACCCTTTCTTACTCTCCGTATGTCCTCTAGCCCCTATGTATTCTATTTCTTTACCTTCATTGGAGTTTGTATTATTTTTAATCTTAATTTCCATCATTAATAAAATATTATCACTTCCTATTCAGCTCCTGCAAGCCCATTTCCCTTCTTAACGGCATTCCTGTATCTGATCAAAAAATGATCTTTGTTTTTGTATAACACTCCTGCTACTTCCCAGAGATCCGAACAGGAAGTCGTTTTACATCCAGAATATTTAACAATAGAAGACATCACCATGGTTCCTGATTAGGAAAAAGTAATACAGTGATATTTTGTTGCCTTCTGTTATTGACTTCCTGTAGAAGTTTCTTCTGCCTTTGGAGGGATTTCTCACCACTAGGACAATACAGTGCCCCAAACCCTTACTGCTCATCTGTCCTCTGAAATGGTCTTTGGCACTTGTATGGGTAGAGAGCTCTTATCCATGGAGCTGATCAGTCCCTTCATTCATTAGCCACTTGCATATACCAACTAGGTATAAAAAGGTGTAAGGCAAGGTTGTTATCGGTCATCTATTCTGATCAATGCCTATGTACAGGAAACACTTGACACAGACACAGTTAAGGGCAGAAGAAAACTTAGAAATTAATAGGCATTTCAAGATAACATTGATGTTATACAAAATGACAGCAATAAAAACCTAAATGACAAATACGTATTCTGGGTGTACAAAAAGAAATTGGGATATGTAATTTATTACAATACTTAATGGATGAGGGGTACACAAAGACTTGGAATTAAAACAGCAAAAAGAACAGTTTTAGTTATGCACGAAGCCTTAGATTGATTTGATATCTTTCTGCTTGACAGCACGACTAGCAAAGATGGCAACTTCTGAAGAAAAAGCCTTCTTTGTTTTGCAGTTTGCTGTCCATCTGTTATACAACTCAACATATGTTCTGTAGAAAGTTTAATTGTGATACTCCAAGTGACGACCACATTATTAACTGGTTTGAAATTACTGGATGCTTATTTAAAGGAAACAGTACGAGACAACCGAGATTAATGAAGAAGATATTGAAGGTATCAAAATTAAATTTTTTCTGTACAAAATTCCAAGGCATACAAGTTTATGGGATTTTTTGATGAAACAAACTTAATAGAACTTGTTTATATGGATACATATGCTGCATATGCTCAACTGCAAGATTGAGAAGAGAATTTTTTGGCAACAAGATGATACGTCTTGTCACTGGCATAACTTTGTATAGGATCAGTTGAATGACGGTTTCCCCTGGATTGGATTGGTGAATCCAAAAACAGAGCTTATTTGCGGTGGCCTCCAAGGTCACCCAATCTCACTCCATCTGATGTTTTCCTTTGAGGTTTTACATTTACACTTACATGTCAGACTGTACACAGATACCTTGGCATCTCTGCAGTGTACTGTTAACATTATTACTGTGTTGTTACTCTGTAACCTGGTATAAATAATTAAATAGAATATAGTTTTACAAAATTGATACCGTAACAAATTAAATATTATTACTTAGTCAAAATGTTTGTATCACAATAACAATTTTTTTTTTTTTGTCTTCAGTCATTTGACTGGTTTGATGCAGCTCTCCAAGATTCCCTATCTAGTGCTAGTCATTTCATTTCAGTATACCCTCTACATCCTACATTCCTAACAATTTGTTTTACATATTCCAAACGTGGCCTGCCTACACAATTTTTTCCTTCTACCTGTCCTTCCAATATTAAAGCGACTATTCCAGGATGCCTTAGTATGTGGCCTATAAGTCTGTCTCTTCTTTTAACTATATTTTTCCAAATGCTTCTTTCTTCATCTATTTGCCGCAATACCTCTTCATTTGTCACTTTATCCACCCATCTGATTTTTAACATTCTCCTATAGCACCACATTTCAAAAGCTTCTAATCTTTTCTTCTCAGATACTCCGATTGTCCAAGTTTCACTTCCATATAAAGCGACACTCCAAACATATACTTTCAAAAATCTTTTCCTGACATTTAAATTAATTTTTGATGTAAACAAATTATATTTCTTACTGAAGGCTCGTTTCGCTTGTGCTATTCGGCATTTTATATCACTTCTGCTTCGTCCATCTTTAGTAATTCTACTTCCCAAATAACAAAATTCTTCTACCTCCATAATCTTTTCTCCTCCTATTTTCACATTCAGTGGTCCATCTTTGTTATTTCTACTACATTTCATTACTTTTGTTTTAAGCTTCTAAAATTCGACGCTCCGACTCGTAGAATGTTATTTTTTACTTTTCTGGTGACCCCTTCCTTAGTGGTCCCCACCCGGAGATCCGAACGGGGGACTATTTTACCTCTGGAATATTTTACCAAGGAAGGCGCCTCCATTATTATTATGTGAAAATGCAGAGAGCCACATTTTCTTGGAAAAAAAAACAGCTGTAGTTTTCCATTGCTTTCAGCTGCGCAGTACTCAAGAGGACTGAGTGATGTTGATATGGCCGTTTAAGTCATTGTGACTCACGCCCCTAACAACTACTGAAAGAGCTGCTGCCCTCTTTCAGGAATCATTCCTTAGTCTGGCTCTCAACAGATACCTCAACGATATGGTTGCACCTTCGGTCCAGCTACTCTGTATCCCTGAGCACTCAAGCCCCCTCAC